>NC_025995.2:79986701-80146421 GCF_000442705.2 Elaeis guineensis | reverse complement strand
CTAATATTATTGATTGGGTTGGGAGAGACTAGAGATCAGGAGTTGGAGGAGAAAGGAATTGAGATCAGTGAGGAGAGGTACTATTGGATTGTTCATTTCTCCTTTTGATTTTATACTTCTCTAGATAACATAATTTGGTATGTTATGATCATTTCATTTATTTGCCAGCTAGCTTTTTCGAATTTGACATGTTTTTATTTTATTGAAAAGGGAGCATCGAATTTGACATGTTACCGTATTATTTATAATTCCCACATACGAACTGCTCCCGTCGTGGATTATATTTGTTGCCTTTGCTGAAAATAAATGCATCTCATTATGTAAATAGCAAGCATAAAATATATTATGCAGAGTTTCTACTTGAAGCATGTTTTCCCAAATAAGCTTGGATGAAAAAATGGAAATCTTTATAGACGTACGCTAGAAAATTTTTTTAAGATTGAAATTTAGATTTCACTTTCTTTGCATGATTCAATCATGTTTTCAGTATATATATATCAAAAATTAATCAAGATGAACTTCACTTTCTTTGCATGTTCCAATGTTTTCAGTATCAAAAATTAATCAAGAGATAGGATCACAGTAGAGCAAAAATTTGTTCCTGTTGTTGATATGTTGGCCATGGTGGGAGTCTTAAGCTAGCTAGTTGAAAGTCTTAACTGCATCAAATTAAGATGGCTCTCATCAAAAAAAAAAAAAAACAAATTAAGATGGCTCGGCTCGTATCAGGTGCCCATAGTCGATAGAGATAGTGCTAAAAGAGCACCGCGCGCACGCAGAGAAGGAAAAGAGAGAGAGAGAGAGAGAGAGAGAGAGAGAAGATAAATCAGTTAAATCAGCCCAATGTTCTACAAGAAATTAGTATTTCCATTTTGTATGGTAGGAATCTTCTAATGCTGCAAAGCGCACCTTGATCTCTCTGTTTTTTTTTTTTTTAATAAAAAGATTCAACACCATCTAAATTTGCTGTGTCAGGTAGTTTTTTTTTTCAGTGACCGATAAAGCCTGGTAAAAAACAAAAGAGAAATAAAAAGAGACCGAGAATTTTGAAGCACTCGATAGATTAAAAACCAGAAACAAAAAAGCAAACGAAGAAAGAGGGGAATCGCAGAAAGGCTGAGGCCAGAGAGAGAGAGAGAGAGAGATTTTGGAGAAAAGGATTCTGTTATGAGTTTTTCTCTTGTTCTTCTTGTGGCAAAAGTTGGAGCGGAGGGGTATGTAGAGTTGAGTAGGGGGAAAAGTTACTGGGAACCGAAATGAATGACATAGGCCTCAACTCCATTTCCTGCATGGAGAGTGGAGACCCCTATCTATATTCAGGTTCTGTATTGATGCCTAGAAGTAAGAAGCACGGGCCTCAGGTGGAGTTGACGTTGGGGCAAAAGTTGGCTTGCCTTGCTCCTCACGAGTAGGTTTCCTAATTACTATAAACCGGCCAAGCCCCCCCGGAAACAACTCGGTCGGAGACAAGAAACACCAGACCAACTCGGAAAATATGGTCAGCCCCACCTTCTCGATTCAGATCTATATATATCTGCAAGTTTTTGATCGATCCATTAATGAGCTTGCATGTGTCATGTTAATTATTTGGCAGGGGAACCGGCATGGTGGCATGATCGGTGGCGTCTTCGGGCCGGAGGAGGAAGGCGGCGGCAGGGTCGGCCGCATCTATAGACCTGGTGAGCATGGCGGTGGCAACGTGGGCGCCATCTACAGACCCGGCGCCAGAGGTGGCGGTAACGTGGGCGCCATCTACGGACCTGGCTCTAGCGGCGGGGGCAACGTCGGCGCCATCTATGGAAGTGGGCCGGGCACGGGAGACGGCGGGCAGCGTGGCGGATGTTTCCGGTGGTTCGACACCTTGTTTGAGAGGTGACCGGACATTGGCAAATCTGCCACTTACGAGATCCATCCTGCATCCATTATATCATACAAAACACACACACACACACACACACATATATATACATATGTATACATGTATGCTACTGATCAGCCTGGTGGAAAAAATTACTGTCCTGAATATAGGGGCTCCTTGACGCAGCAGCCAGACTAACATATGTACCAGGGGATGTTCACTTTTGAAATATGAAACTCTGATCCTACAATGTTAATTATGTTATTGTTGTTTTTCTTTTTTTTTTCGATAAAAAAATATAAAGTACCATCAAATATTCGAGAAAGAAGAAAAGTAGGCTATTGATTTGATAGCTGCTCCATCTCCCGTGCGTATGCAAAGTTTGGCCCGCGGTCGGCCGGTAATCTATATGCGGAGTATTATTACATAATTGCTGCTTTGTTGTGCATTAAGAATTTTAAAATTCTGCACTAACAAATACTTAGGATGTAAAACTAGCCACTCCACCACCTTATCCTTCAATTTTAATAGATTTCCAAGTCATGCTTGGATAAAAAGGCAATCCACCTTGGAACTTCTCTTGCATTGCAAGCCTGTGAAATGTTGCATCAGACTTGCATGCATGATTTGCTGCACCTTCGATGAAGCTCTGTACGGTGAAATTAATTTCTCATGGAGTGACTAAACTTCTTTTTCTTTAATTTGATCTTGGCCGAGTGGAGTGTTATAGGGAGGAATAATAGGTGCATGACAATAGGATTCAAGATCGTCAAAAATCAATTTGGACATACCATCAAGAGCTAACAGATCAGATGTCGTTTCCAGACATCGTATCCAGACCGTTAAGATATGCTCCATTCGACAGTCAGTCACTGATATTTAATTACAGTCCGATATTTATCATGCCTCGAATCCGAATTACGCTGTTGGAAATAAAGATCGGTTCTGTTGGGATGCCACCTCATGCCGTTGGAAATCAACTTTAAACAGACGTGTGGAGGGGGGGATGTCATTTTAAAAGCTACAACTCTACTACGAAATGGTTTTGGGCAGCTCTACCGACTTCAATGGAGTTGTGTGTTCATTTAGAGACTATTTAAAGCATTGTAGTTGATGTTGTACAGCAACTCAAGTTGCATTGAACGTAAGTTGGAATGATTTACAAGAAAGTTCGCTTCTTGTATTTGAAGGACAGATTCGAAAAGGGGGACTTCTCTGACAAATTATTCCCTCGAACATGCTGGTGAATATAAAGTCGGAGCACCTGATGTTCGTGGAGATAAAGATGGTCTAGATGAAGAGGTTGGCATTGGAACCGGCTCCATCCGCCAAGGCTCCTCTTTTATGCCGATTGAACCTAGCTCAACTCACAGTGGTTCAGTCTGGACGTGGAAACCAAATCATTTAAAATGAAATGGAATCATCGCTAGATTATATCATATCTCATGCAAACATGCTTTGTGGCCCCTGTTCGATCCCGCAAAAGAAAAAATCCTCAGACCCACCAATACTTGCCTCGCATTATGGCATCAATTACCATGACCTGCAGAAACCCTGTCGTATCATGCATGGCGGCAGAGGGAACTTGTGCGCACCGAACCAAAAAGAAAAAAGAGAAGGCACTCGTGATCGCATTGCTTTTCTTTGAATCTACTGCTTTGTCTTCGCTGTCGCAAGTGGCGTTCGGCATCAGTCCCTTGCTTTGTTTTCATTTAGAGACTATTTAGAGCATTGTAGTTGATGTTGTACAGCAACTCAAGTTGCATTGAACGTAAGTTGGAATGATTTACAAGAAAGTTCGCTTCTTGTATTTGAAGGACAGATTCGAAAAGGGGGACTTCTCTGACAAATTATTCCCTCGAACATCTTGCTGGTGAATATAAAGTCGGAGCACCTGATGTTCGTGGAGATAAAGATGGTCTAGATGAAGAGGTTGGCATTGGAACCGGCTCCATCCGCCAAGGCTCCTCTTTTATGCCGATTGAACCTAGCTCAACTCACAGTGGTTCAGTCTGGACGTGGAAACCAAATCATTTAAAATGAAACGGAATCATCGCTAGATTATATCATATCTCATGCAAACATGCTTTGTGGCCCCCGTTCGATCCCGCAAAAGAAAAAATCCTCAGACCCACCAATACTTGCCTCGCATTATGGCATCAATTACCATGACCTGCAGAAACCCTGTCGTATCATGCATGGCGGCAGAGGGAACTTGTGCGCACCGAACCAAAAAAGAAAAAAGAGAAGGCACTCGTGATCGCATTGCTTTTCTTTGAATCTTACTGCTTTGTCTTCGCTGTCGCAAGTGGCGTTCGGCATCAGTCCCTTGCTTTGTTTTCATTTAGAGACTATTTAGAGCATTGTAGTTGATGTTGTACAGCAACTCAAGTTGCATTGAACGTAAGTTGGAATGATTTACAAGAAAGTTCGCTTCTTGTATTTGAAGGACAGATTCGAAAAGGGGGACTTCTCTGACAAATTATTCCCTCGAACATCTTGCTGGTGAATATAAAGTCGGAGCACCTGATGTTCGTGGAGATAAAGATGGTCTAGATGAAGAGGTTGGCATTGGAACCGGCTCCATCCGCCAAGGCTCCTCTTTTATGCCGATTGAACCTAGCTCAACTCACAGTGGTTCAGTCTGGACGTGGAAACCAAATCATTTAAAATGAAACGGAATCATCGCTAGATTATATCATATCTCATGCAAACATGCTTTGTGGCCCCCGTTCGATCCCGCAAAAAAAAAAATTCTCAGACCCATCAATACTTGCCTCGCATTATGGCATCAATTATCCTGACCTGCAGAAACCCTGTCGTATCATGCATGGCGGCAGAGGGAACTTGTGCGCACCGAACCAAAAAAGAAAAAAGAGAAGGCACTCGTGATCGCATTGCTTTTCTTTGAATCTTATTGCTTTGTCTTCGCTGTCGCAAGTGGCGTTCGGCATCAGTCCCTTGCTTTAAAGAGCGTGATTCGCGTAGTCCCACCAGCAAGCATGGATAAATTAACAGGCTAAGCCGGCAAGCAACTTCATAGCGATTCCTTTGGGAGGCGGAAATTTCCCACCAACTCGAGAAAGAAAAAAAAGCAAATGGTTAGCTAGCCCGTCATCCTTCCTATTGATACCCATCTGCCAGTCCTCGATCAGTGTACTGTTCCTTATCCTCTCATATTTATTTCGTCGAGCAGGGGAACCAGCAAGGCGACACGGCTACCGCTGGAGCCGGCAGCGACGGCGGCGGCGGCGGCGGCGGCGGTGGCGGAGTTCCTGACAGTGGCGGAGTTCCTGACATCGACGAGTGGGACGAGGGAGGCGGCAGCAGCATCTACAGATCCGGTGCTAGAGGAAGCCGCTATCTCGGCGCCAACCATGGACCGGCCCTGGACGACGGCGGGGGCAACGTTGGTGCCATCTATGGATCCGGCGCGGGAGGCGGAGGCAACGTGGGGAGCATCTACGGAGACGTCGAGGGGAGGGACAGCAACGTCGTCGGCATCCGCGGGCTCAGAGAAGGCGGCAACTACAGAGCCGGCGGGAGCCTTCGTGGAAATATAGGAGCCATCTACGCATCTGGTGCGAGGAGCACAGGCGCAACATTGATGAAATATTCTTACCCGGCCGAGGAAGCGGTGAAAGATTCTTATCCGGCCGAGGAAGCGGTGAAAGATCCTTACCCGGCCGAGGAAGCGGCGGCACAGGCGGCAACATTGATGAAATATTCTTACCCGGCCGAGGAAGCGGTGAAAGATCCTTACCCCGCCGAGGAAGCGGCGGCACAGGCGGCAACATTGATGAAATATTCTTACCCGGCCGAGGAAGCGGTGAAAGATCCTTACCCGGCCGAGGAAGCGGCGGCACAGGCGGCAACATTGATGAAATATTCTTACCCGGCCGAGGAAGCGGTGAAAGATCCTTACCCGGCCGAGGAAGCGGCGGCACAGGCGGCAACATTGATGAAATATTCTTACCCGGCCGAGGAAGCGGTGAAAGATCCTTACCCGGCCGAGGAAGCTGCGGCACAGGCGGCAACATTGATGAAATATTCTTACCCGGCCGAGGAAGCGGTGAAAGATCCTTACCCGGCCGAGGAAGCGGCGGCACAGGCGGCAACATTGATGAAATATTCTTACCCGACCGAGGAAGCGGTGAAAGATCCTTACCCGGCGAGGAAGCGGCGGCACAGGCGGCAACATTGATGAAATATTCTTACCCGGCCGAGGAAGCGGTGAAAGATCCTTACCCGGCCGAGGAAGCGGCGGCACAGGCGGCAACATTGATGAAATATTCTTACCCGGCCGAGGAAGCGGTGAAAGATCCTTACCCGGCCGAGGAAGCGGCGGCACAGGCGGCAACATTGATGAAATATTCTTACCCGGCCGAGGAAGCGGTGAAAGATCCTTACCCGGCCGAGGAAGCGGCGGCACAGGCGGCAACATTGATGAAATATTCTTACCCGGCCGAGGAAGCGGTGAAAGATCCTTACCCGGCCGAGGAAGCGGCGGCACAGGCGGCAACATTGATGAAATATTCTTACCCGGCCGAGGAAGCGGTGAAAGATCCTTACCCGGCCGAGGAAGCTGCGGCACAGGCGGCAACATTGATGAAATATTCTTACCCGGCCGAGGAAGCGGTGAAAGATCCTTACCCGGCCGAGGAAGCGGCGGCACAGGCGGCAACATTGATGAAATATTCTTACCCGACCGAGGAAGCGGTGAAAGATCCTTACCCGGCCGAGGAAGCTGCGGCACAGGCGGCAACATTGATGAAATATTCTTACCCGGCCGAGGAAGCGGCGGCACCGGCGGCAACATTGATGTAAGAATTGGCACCGGCGGCAACATTGATGAAATATTCTTACCCGGCCGAGGAAGCTGCGGCACCGACGGCGGTAGCTGGCGTGCCGTGTGAGGTGACCGGAGACGAAGACGTCTTTGCAAAACTAGCAATTCTGACCACCATCCGTATTTGCTTCAGATGTATATGGATCATTGCCGGACTGCTTCTCGCGTATATATGCCAATGCGTACTTTTATCCTTGCTTGATCGAATAAATGAAAGATATTCTCTCGCGCTGCTTCCCCCTTCCTTCCTCTTGATTTTTTATTTTTTATTTTTTTCTTTTGGATGGGATGGAGGCAAATATACATCCATAATGCTGATTTTCATTCCGTCTCTTCTCTTTCCGCTGAAATAAGAACTCTTGCGCTGAGAGGAGTACAATTCTCTCATTTTTAGTTTGTTGCTAGATTTTTTAAGTTTTCATTTTTACTTTTGATTTTGATTTTATATATATATATATATCAATCAATTAATAATTATCCCTCACCAAGGACATCTCAATTCAAATAAGTGGTATACGAGAAAAGTTTTTTTTTTTTTTTTTGTTTGATGAATGCCATACGAGAAAAGCAGCAGCACGATAGCAACACATAAATAGCACCTAAACTGTACCTATGGCTACGAGAAAATAAAGGAGTGTGATCACAGTTAATTGGACAAAAGGAGGTTTCAATTTTATTTTTTTTTTAACTCTCAACTCGACCACCTCCAAGTAAAACTGGTAAAATATGATCCGATTCGTCAATCCGATCCATGTTCAATCCACCATAAATAAATTTGGATTGAGACTAAACAAGTTTGGGTTATAAACGAGTCGACCCATTTAGCACATTTAATAATTAGATCGAATTTGGATTTTAGATATCTGATTCATTTAATTCGTTTAATTCATTTAATATTCAGATCGGATTGAGCCAAATAACCTATTTAACCTATTTCTGATTCATTTAATATAATTTATTTAATCTATTTAACCTATTTAAAATCCGTTTAACCTATTTAAAATCTGTTTAACCTATTTCTGATCCATTTAATTTGACCTGTTTAACTTGTTTAATCCGTTTAATCTAATTTGAATTATTTAATAAATGAGTTAAATGGATCAGATTAGATTATCTGTTTAATAAACAGATCGGATTCATATTTGAATTTTTGACCTGTTTAACAAACAGATCGGATTTGAGTTGATGATTTTCTGACCCGATCCGTATAGATCTGACCCATTTATAATCCAATCTGACCTGATCGCTACTCTTATCTCCAAGGCTTTCTCGTTGGAATAACTAATTTCCAACTTCCAGCGGGCCTCATGTTGTCTTAAGAAATGGCCTTAGACTTTCTCTTTTTTTCTTTTTTTTTTTTTTTTGATAAGAATGGCCTTGGACATCCTCACCACATCTTGGTAGCTGGACAACGTCATGGTTGCTAACCCCAACCTTCTCTAGCCACCACCAATCACAATGGATTCTTCAACATTAATTGGTGCCATGGCCATGAATTATGAGTAATGCTGTGTCCTTGACTACACCGAGAAGCTCATTGATGTTTGGTGTTTGCTAGAAAGATGAAGGGTTGGAGAGTTGATGGAATTTTCCCAACCTGGGCTATGACAACATGCAAGGGCTGTGCGGAACCGGAGGGGGAAGGCGCGGATGCAGAGAAGGGGCCCCAGTGGTTGTAGGGATGATCAGAGGAGGGGCCAGAGGAAACAGCGTCGCTCAACGGTAGAGAGAGAAGCAGAACAAGACAAGGTTAAGAAACATATATTTATGATTGAGGGAAAAAGAAAAAAAAAAAATCTTTTTACAAATTCCATTATGTGAGGGATGTATTTTTTGTTTGGGGAATAATCACCACCCATGGACTCCTTTGGGATTTGCATGGTCAACGTCCGTCTCTGCTGATCGCCTCCAACTGGCGTTGCTAATCGGCTGCGTGAACCTACACAACCAGAATTGTAATGGTACTCAACCAGTGGACCCATTAGAAACGGCCAGCTTCATATGGGCATTTTAACATGGGCCAAGGTCCAGCAATCTGAAACCAGGCCATCCCATGACCTGTCTTGCTTTCGGTCATTGATCACCCAAAATTCTGGGCCCATTGATGATGCATGGCTGGCCCTAAAAATCACATCATTAAGGGGAGAAGCATCTGAAGGTTTATCCACTATTCCACGGCATCTAGAATGCTGTGCAGATGTAGGCCATGAGGGGACAGATTGATCGCCTTACATCTTTATTAGAGATGTATGGTTCATCTCAGGTAAACACATAATATTAAATATATATTTTTATATTAATTTAATGATTTATATATTTTTATTTATAGATATGCAAATCATGCTTAGATACGGCTCTGCTGCGTAGATGCTGCGGACTCATCGTCACGCTCCGCAATGAGAGATGTAGCCCTCTCCTGTATTTTTTTTGAAAACAAGAGTTATACATTAATAGCTAACAAAATTAAATTTAAATCATTACAAAAAATATAATATTAATAATATCGTACATATAAATCTCTCGACTCATCTCGAACAAAAGTACCATCCTGATGAGTATGAGTCATCCGGTAAAACTCCACTTGTCCGGGTTTCCTCCCATGCTCATCCTCCTACACAAATAATTTCAATTTTAAGCAAACAGTTATAATAATTTAAAAAAATATATGAGTATCATGATACAGACATGGTCCACGATACATAATGATATTAGTTATATAAATATTTCAACATAAAAATTAAAAATTAATTATGAAAGTTTAAGGAACATACAAACTCCTATCGGAGTCATGCATAACTCTTCGACCCCGATGTATGAGGAACAGACTGAGCTGCTCGTGCAGCTCTATCAATAGCAGAATAAGTCTGTAAAATAAAGTAAAGAACTTGTTATGTATAAATATATAATAAAAATCAATATTTTTATAAAATATTTAAGAAAAAAGATAATAAACAGATAATATACCTGTGCCCTCTCGGAGAACCAATAATGAACCAACTCCATCCACTGATGAGGGGGTACATCAGGAGGACAATTCCTAGCAACCTCCTCTGTCATACCCTGTCTCATATAGTCCTTCTTCAATTGTGCTCTATATTCTTTCCATTTGCGGTTGAGAGACTTCATTACAAAATCATGAGTGGATGGAGGGAGAACAAACTTGCTCTATAAAAAAAAAAGTTAAATGAAATAAATTATATAAATGATTAACAATTAATATACAGTATGAACATCAATTCATTACCTCTATAACTCGGAGGAGCTCAACTTTGTACGTTGGAAGCATGTCATTCCATTTTGCATAGCCCAACGGACATAGCTGAGGCCTCCGAGCAACAGTCCCCAAAAATGAAGTCAATAAGCAGGCAGCTTTCTTAATTGGCTGACCTAGCTGATTGCACTCCACAACAATCCTCTCGCCCTCACGCATCTGCCACACATCTCGTACTACTGTGGGTCCGCTCTGGGGCGTACTCTCCTGATCCGTCTGCAAAAAATATATAAAAGTAACTATATCATAAATATACATAAATGAAATAAAAAAAATTATATGAAAGATAATATATACCCTGCACGTGTATCTCATCATCTGGCTGATGAACAGGAGGATCGTGCTGTGCTAATGATGAAGGACAGGGTCAGAATGCTGTGCAGCTGAACTGGCCTCAGGCTGCTGTGCTGAAGAAGACGTACCGGCCTCTGTCTGTGAAAACTGGAACTGCACACCAGCATATCGTCCCCTGCGACGCATGATGTCACCTAGCATTTATATAAATAAAAGGTAGAATCAGTTAATATATGGAGTAAAATAACACAATAATTAATGCAAAATATATACATCATAAATAATTATTACCAGTAACAATCAAGCAGTAGTGTTTTCTTCGAATTCTGTTCTAACCAACGTCGTCGTAGCATTTAAATCATCAGCTGGCACAAAATTGTAGGGCATACATTGTGTATAAGTGTCATCGTCATCATCCTCCACTTGGTTTCCCATATCATATAAGTCTCTAGTTTTGTTTTGATGACAGTAAACCAATCTTTATCTTTTGCATCTTGTACATAAAATACTTGACGAGCTTGAGATGAAAAAATGAATGGGTCATCCTTCAATAACACACCAGTGTGTATCAACCTTGAAAAATTTACAAGTGTAAATCCATTTGCATCTTGTTTCAAACTCCTTGGTGAGTTTATGTCTATCCAATCACATCTAAACAGTACTACTTTAAATTTTCATAATAATCCAACTCATAGATATCTTTAAGTGCACCATAATAGGATTTTCCATCCGCTTCCACCATAACACCGCTATTCTGTATTTTTCTAAATTTCTCCCATTCTCTAGTATAAAATTTAAAGCCATTAATTATGAAACCATTATATCTATTCACAATCTTGTTAGGTCCTCGAGCAAGAGCTATTAGTTCATCTGAATTATTTGTCTCCATCATCTTTGATACCTAACAAAAAATGATATGACGAAGTGCAGTTGAGTTATCTGATATTAAATGTGTATCAAAAATTAATATATCCCATAATTAAATATAAATCACACCTGATTCGAAAGCCACATAGGGAATAACTCGACCAACCATCGCTGTTCAATCCTTGCATTAGGACGAATGTTATGATTGGCTCATCTCTGATAAATTAAAAATTCACTGCATAAAATATAAATATATCATTTAGAACATTATATCTAATATAAAATTTAAATTTTGATGTCATTCCTTAAATATACTAACCTGCGATGGTCAGATATTATGTCACTATGAAGTAACACATAACGATGTGCTTGTGCTAAGGATTTTTGATCAAGTACAATACCTTCACCTCTTCCCAAGAATTTTCCAGCAGTTAAGAACTTATACAGTTCTGCATTCTTACAAAGTCATTATGCCGTTGAGGTCGACTAAAAATAGTCTCTACACCTTGAAGATATCTTGAACAAAATGTCAAACATTCATCCGCAATATATGCTTCAGCAATCGAGCCTTCAGGATAGGCTCTATTTCGCACATAATCTTTAAGACGCACAAGATACCTTCAAGAATTAAATATTTATTAAAATATCAGTATGCTGTTGTTTCTAATAAAATTATCAAAAGATTTAAGGTTTGTAATAATACCTCTCAATAGGATACATCCATCTATAATGTACCGGTCCACCAACTTTAACTTCTGAAGCTAGGTGAACGAGCAGATGTACCATAATAGTGAAAAATCCAGGAGGAAAAATCTTTTCCATCTGGCAAAGTGTAATTGTAATATCCGATTCTAACTGATCAAGTTCCGAGGATCAATAACTTTGGAACATAATGCCTTGAAGAATGACGATAATCGAAGTACAATTGTAACAACTTGTTTCGGCAATGACGATCTTAAAGCTATTGGAAAAATATCTTGCATCAATATGTGACCATCATGACTTTTAAGATTTGAAAGTTTTCGATCCTTTAGATGCACACATCATGAAATATTCGATGCATATCCATCGGGTACTTTGATACTTTTCAAAACTCCCAAAAAAATTATCCTTTTCTCGAGCAGACATTGTGTAACATGCAGGAGGCACATAAATTCTATCATTAGCAAGCATTTTAGGATGAAGTTCCTGTCGGATACCCATTTCTTTTAAATCAAGACGTGCCTTCATGTTATCTTTGCTCTTTCCATCAAGGTTTAAAAATGTTCCAAGTAAATTATCGCAAACATTCTTCTCTATATGCATGACATCAAGATTGTGCCGAATAAGATTATGTTTCCAATAAGGTAAGTCAAAAAAGATACTTCGTTTTTTCCATAAATGTTTACTTGGCTGTTGTGTAGATGCTATCTGTGTGTCTTCCTCATTTTCATCCTCGAAATAATTGTCTGGATCTTGAAACAACTCTGCATCTATAGTACTGATACTGACTTCCTCTGGTAACCCTTCGTGCACTGAGCTTTCAACATCATCCCTTCCTCTTTTTTTAGAGGACTTTGAGTGCTTACCATAGCTGTAATTCATGCCATCCATTTGTCTATGAACATCAGTTCCAGAAGGTGGAATAGGGGCACATTCCAATTCTATAGTACCATCAAACAAATCTTTCTGAAATCGAAACGGATGATTTGCTTCCAACCATCGACGATGTCCCATGTAACAAAATTTACCTCCATGTTTTAACCAAATTGAATGTGTTGAATCTCCACAACAAGGACATGCGACCCGTCCCTTTGTACTCCAGCCAGATAAATTGGCATATGCTGGAAAATCATTAATAGTCCATAACAAAGCTGCCCGTAGTTTAAATGTTTGGCCGTTGGAAGCATCAAATGCATCAACACCCTCCCACAACTGTTTCAATTCCTCTATCAAAGGCTGTAGAAAAATATCAATATCATTGCCTGGACCCTTATCTCCTGGAATAACCATTGACAAGATAAGTGATGATTGTTTCATGCACATCCACGGTGGCAAATTGTAAGGTATCAAAACGACTGGCCAAGTGCTGTAGGTAGAACTCAGGGTCCGAAATGGATTGAAGCCATCAGAAGCTAAGCCAAACCTAACACTGCGAACATCAGAGGCAAAATCAGGATGCCTATCATCAAATGCTTTCCATTGAAGACTATCTGCAGGATGTCTCAACATTCCATCCTTTGTACGTCCTTCATGATGCCATCTCATTGATGAAGCTATTTTGATGATGCATAAATCCTTTTCAATCTAGGTATAAGAGGAAAGTAACGCAATACCTTGGCCGGTTTCTTTTTACTCCGCGTTGCATCCAATTCATTCAGTACATCATCTCGATCTTCTTTTTGTGTTATCCATCTTGAAGATCCACATACATTGCATGACTCTTGATTAGCATTTTCACCCCGATATAACATACAATCTTTCGGACAACTATGAATCTTTTCGTATCCAAGATCCAATTCCTTTACTACTTTCTTGGCTTCATAATACGATGGTGGTAAACGAGTGCTTTCTGGAAATGCATCCTTTAATAACTTGAGCAGCATGGTAAAACTCTTTCCAGACCATCCATTCAAATATTTTATATGAAATAAATGTATAAGAAAAGAAATCTTAGAAAATTTTGTACAACCCGGATATAATTCTTCGTCTGCATCTTTCATTAAGGTGTGATAACGAGCTGTCTCATCATTAGATGTATGTATGGGCTCCTCAACATGCATACGTTCCGTATGCGTACATCCATCAAACATCCCAACTGTTTCTTGTATACTACTGGATTCTCCTAAATTTTGAACATCAAATCCAAAAGCATCTGTGATCAAATCCCTTATATCATCATCTCTTGCAGAATTGTCTTCTAGGCTAGTGGATCCGCAATGAGTCAGGGGTTGGTTACATGATGATGGCAACATAGATTCTCCATGAAAAATCCAGTCGGTATAACCTCTTAAAAAACCATTCCATACCAAATGTTCTTCAACATTTTGTGGATCTAAAGAAGAACTATTTACACATTTCCGACATGGACATAAAATCTTTCCATTCAAACTACTTTTCTCCATACCAAATTTAATGAAGTCATGAACTCCATCTAAATATTCTTTACTATTCCTTGGTTTATTTATCCAACTTTTGTCCATTGTAGGATAAAACTGACCGAACTTGCAATTTATCTAAAAATAAAAAAAAATTATACAATCTATATTAATGCAATGAGTAAAAAATATCAGTCATTTCATAAAATCCAAAAAAATAACAGCTAGATAAAGTTTACATAGTAAATGCTTGCTATCATCAACTAATAGGTAAAGAAGGTCCTATCCCATTCAGAAAATGTATTAATTCTATAGGTCAATTACAAAAATCAAATGATATGCAACAAGAGCCGAAAAAAATTTCGGCAGCATTTCCCCTTAGTTCTTCCGTATAAGAAGAACAAAAGGAAAATACCATCCGAAATTTTTTCCGAACCTCTCAGCATACCATTTGATTATGGTAATGACCTATAGAATTACTCACATTTTCCAAACTGTCCATACTGGACAATCAATTGATCAATGTACATAATTCTTTTATCCGTACAAAAATAAATAAATGTACGGATATAATAGAATATGTACATTAATCAAAAGATGGGTCTATGTTTCTATGCAATGCAATTTTTTTTTAAAATTAATTCATAATTAACATTGTCTGGCATTAAATTCACAACCATCACAAAAACACCCATGAAAATCTACTTAGCATGCATTTGAAAATCTAGCCATTTCTGTGATAAAAAGTTGCAACTAATACTACAATTTAATGAGAGATTATCAACCAACTTGAATATTTCACAATGATATAGAAAACTATGCACCATGTGCTCATAATCTCCATATAACAGAAAAGATATTTAACTTTTCAATCACAACAAAATGAAGTCTAATCTGATAAATGAAAAGCTTGATATCTCGCTAGCATTAGGCTAAGAGCCACAAGGAAAAAAAAAACAAGTGTCATTTGATTGGACTGATCAAATGATGTCGCATATTGTTATAATAGTCTTCACTTCATTTATACTTGTTGTGACCCCTATGTGTATGTCGCAATTGGATAACTGAGCCATCATTTAAATGGATGTTGCTTATTTGGGGTTTCCAATTAGCATTGTAACTTTACTTTCCACCGTAGATAGCACTCCTAATGAAACAAAATTGTCTTTGGTTTTTCAAGATATTTATCTAATGCCTATCAGTTATTTTAGGTAGAATTTAAGAAAAAAGCAAGAATAAGAGTTTAACATACAGTTGTAAAGTATTTGAAAATGTTCTCTTCAATATCTAAATAGCATGATCCAGTCAGATCATATGATCCAAAGGACTATATGATCCTCAATACAAATTTAGATCCTATGATCCTAACGTATCCCAATCCAGGATGAGATCCAGATATGTTAGGGTCATTTGATCCAGATTGCAACATGTGGATTGTTAATCATAAGATTTTAACAACAATGCTTGAGTCACCATAATAAAGAAAGGAGGAAGCGGGTATTTTCAGATACTAATGTGGACCAGGGTTATGTTGTATGATTTCTTAAATGTTATTGTGAAATGAAGCTATAACAGTACTCATGGATAAAATTGTTTAACTAGGTCTGTAACAACTAGATTTTATAAGGAAGTTAGGGGAAAAAAATATAGACATTTAATCTATAGCTAAAATATAGAATTAAAATAATTATGTGCTCTCTAAATCTTTTCATCTATTGCTAAAATATAGAATTAAAATAAATGGTTTATCTTCTCCACATAAAGTTGGATTAGTTCCTGTAACATTTTCTACTTTTCTTGCTTTCTGGCCTTAATTCCCCCACCTTCATAATCATAGCATGCCTCAAGTTCAAGTCCTTTGTTGTTGCTGCAATATATTATCACTTCATTCTTATATTAGGGCACCAGAGTGGTTCGTGAATTATCTAGTGTTTTCTCTAATTTTGGAATGGTTAGCATATGCTTCCTGACAATAATAACCCATTTTATCTCATGAAATTCCATCCATGAATTGGTATTTCATATGGTCTTAATAGTTTAATTCCTAGTATCTTTTGTATTATTGGTGCTTCTATTTGTATTTGAATTGGAGGTATGGTTGTATATATATTTCCATGATTATTTTACTTGTTGTTTAAGCTGCAAAATAAAACTTTATCAAGGCACCCGCATTTTAAGGTATGTTCCTAAAGTTACAGAAAGCTCCTACATACAATAGCACTTGTGGATTTTAGATATAACAAATTATCTCAGTACAATAAGGCTGATGGACTCAAATTGTAAAGTGTGAAGTCAAGTAGTGGTTGAATATCAAGCCCAATTGATTGGAAGATGCATTATCCATACATGTAAGCCATTGCCATTTCCAAACAAGAATGTGAGGGAAGATAAATAATTACACTCACTAATTTCCATTTTATTTGAGAGAGAGGATTGTACCTAAAAAGGACTGGATGATATTGAACTGTAGATGGTCTTCAAAAGCAAGAAAAGGAAGGAGGGAATGTGCTGAAGTTGCTCCTAATCTCAGATAGTGTTCCGGTATCGGGGATGCGTGAGATCAGGTCCCAATACCAGCCTCCTTTCGCATATTGTCTCAATTCTCAGACGCTGAAGGCCGGGGAGTCGTTGTTGGAGACCTTCGGGTAGTGATGACAGCCGACCAAGAAAGAAGTAAATTAGGGTTAGGGTTCCGATCAAGGGGTGAGACTAGACATGAGAGAGAAAAAAATCGAAGGGAAGAAGAGATCAAACCTCGAAGAGACGAGAAAGCGCCGGTGCCGGGAAGAGGAAGAGCTCGAGAAGCGGAAAGGACAGCCTTAGAGGGATCGGAGACGGGATCGAACGATCGTAGACGGAATCGAGCAGCGGTGAGGAAAAAACGAGAGGAGAAGTCGGCGCCGGTGATCGTCGGCGACAGGGGGAAGGACCGAAAGCGATGGCAAAGTGGGACGGCGACTGCGCTACCGGTGGCAGAGATGGGGTCGGCAGTCGGCGGAGGAAAGGATCGATGGGGCGGCGGGAGATAGATTAGGGCACGGGAGATCGGGGGTATTAAACGAACCTAACGACGCTTTTTAGCGTCGTTAAATACAGTAAAAAAGCGTCGGTATTTTCTTAATTTAACGACGCTTTTGCTAAAAGCGTCGGCGTTGATTTACGACACTTTTAAGCATCGTTAAATGACGACGCTTTTTAAAAGCGTCGGCAGGTCAGCGCAACCTGCCGACGCTTTCCAAAAGCGTCGGCAAAAAAAGGTTGGTATTTCCCTTTTTTTCTGTAGTGAAATAATTCACTGACATTTACTAAAGCCTTAAGTGAAGATAGATTTTATGAAATTATAAGAGAACTAAGAATTATTGATCCATCAGCTTAAGTATCTCTCTAATTCCAAGTTCTTAATGCTAAAAAATTTATTGAACCAAATTTGTTGAGCTCAATTCTCATCTCTTCTTTTCTCTTAAAAACTCAAAACTATACTTCACATGATCAATCACTAGGTAGATACTTTTTTCTCAAAGTTTTAGATTTTTTCAAAATTTTTCATCATTTTTATGAATTTTTCTGTATTATGAGTCGACCCTAGGGTAAACTTATAATTCTGTCAAAACCTTTCGGATGCTCTCTTTTTATTGGAAAATTTTTTTTGAGCCGACTCAGCCCTTCTTCTTCTTCCTCCCACTGAACCAAAAGCTCTCCCTCTCTTCTCCCTCAAACCGAAGATTTCTCTTAAATCTCTCTTTCCGTCGATTTTCACCCTTCAAATCATCCGTTTAGGAACCAACTTCCTCTCCTTTTTCTTTCTCGTTTGGGCGATTCGAGCTTGCCCTAGATTCTACCTCTCTTCTCCAAATTGATGATTTACCTCCCCAAAATCCTTGCTTTTTCTTCTAAAATTCTTTCCTCTCTACCTCTCATTTAGTCTCCTAAGCTTCTTGCAAGTCTCTTTTGTCCAAATGGCTCCCAAAATGAAGCTCCCATAGAGAAGAAAATCTGTTCGCGGATTGGAAGAGACTGAGTGCAGAAAAAGAATGGCAGTCAAGCCCTCTCCTGCTCCAATCCTAGCTCCAGGTCCTACTTCAGCTTCTACACAGTCCCCAATCAGTCCAAGCAAGGTACCTCTCTCTGATCGAAAAATGGAACCCGAAAAGAATATAGATTTTAAGTTTTTTGAAAAAGAAAAGTTCTCTATTGGATCAAAGATTAAAAATCAAGGATGGGAGTTTTACTATTTATTAAAGAAAAATATTTATATTGATTTGGTCAGAGAATTTTACTTAAATTTGAGTTATTGCAATGGAACAGTAAAGTCTATAGTGAAAGGTGTTGATATTATTCTTGATCCAGTGTATTTGGGATAAATCCTACACTTGTCTTGTGAAGGCTATACTAATATGGAGCTCCCAATTAAAGAAGAAATTAATGTTATCTTAGGGAGAACTTTTACCGAAAGTTTGAACAAATTAAAAGCAAAAATTCTTTCTGTTGAGATGAGACTGTTACATCACATAGTAACTAAACTGTTTGTCCCTAGGAGTGGTAGACATGACCTCCTATCTGATAGGGATATTTGCATCATGTATCATGTGATCACTGAGATCCCCTTGAACCTTCATATTCTGATGATTGAGGCCATGAGAGAGATCCTAAATACGTCTAAGGCTCACTTGTCTTTTGGTATGGCACTCATCTTGGTCTTTAGGAGGTTCGGAGTCAGTTTTGAGGAGAAGGCAGTTACTAGGTTGTCTCATTCTGACACCATCAACCGCCACACACTGCACTGTATGAGTTTTTCAAAGACTGATGGCGGTTGGTCAAAGGGTGTCAAGGAAAGAGCAGAGGAGCCAGCTGAGGAGAGAGTAGAGGAGGAGAGACTGTCTTCACCTCCTCGTGATCACAAAGCATCTCCAGATATTCAGTTCATGTCTGATCACGAGGCTGGTCCCTCAGAGTCAGTGAGGAGGCATGCTTCAGTTTCACAGTTAGGGAGCAGGGTATATCCTTCAGAGTTCAGTCTTACAGATGATCAGATTGAGCTGATGTTCCAGCGTGTTGCCTCCATTTTATCTTAGCAGTTTGCCACCTCAGTCTTTGCTCAGAGGTCGACATCTCAAGATGACTCAAACCAGACTTTGATCCCTCATATCTTTACTATTTTTCAGATGCTCACAGCTCAGTCCGTACAACTTGAGGAGCTTGAGGGATGTGTTCTGAGACTGACGGGCAGAGTTTTAGACTTGTAGGGATAAGCTTTAGCCTTAGTCCATCACCAACTGCAAGAGAACATCACGAAGGTCTCAGATCTATCTACAGAGGCGGCTAGACTTCGAGGAGTTTTAGAGAGTGGATTTGACTTTTTGAGGAGAGAGATTAGGGGCTCCAGTGAGACGTCTCTACTCAGTTTAGTACCCTGATGCAATCTGTGTAGAGAGCTTTGGATCTTTTAGACACCATCAAACTTTCTCTTCTAGCACAGTCTGTAGCTTCCTAGGCTCTAGGACCTCTCGCCCCTCTACTCATGTCGATACTTCTATCCGTGGCTGAGGCAGATGTGGTCGAAGTCGTGCCCGTAGATTTGATCCTACATCTCCTCATCATATCTCTGACTCTTCAGATTCTAATCCCTCTAGCCATGACATCTATTAGATCTAGAATCGTTAATCTTTTTTTTTTGTTTTTGTCTAGGATCTATCTTGTGGCCTTTGTATTTTATTGTCTGATTGACTCTTGGATAGTTGTTATCCATGATTTTTATATGATCTATATATTTTGACTTAATGTATTCAGTCACATTTTGATATATATATTTTTTATGCTTTGAATTTCAATGAATATCTTTGGATAAATGTTTATGAATGGGATCAATTAAAATATTTTAATTATAAGATATGAAAAATGAGTCATATATATGTGATGAAATATTATGAATAGCAATATCTTCTAAATGAGCAAATTGAAATATCTTTTATAATTGCTATAGTGAGGGAGAGTAGAGAAATAAACAATGAAAGAGGGGAGTAGAGAAATAAATAATAAAAAAGGAGGAGTAAAGAAATAAAATATGGTATCAAAAAGGGAGAGTAGAGAAAATATGTCCTTTATGTTATCTTTTTTTTTCTCTCTTCAAAATCTCTTAAGATCTTAATTGATGCTATCAAAAAGAAAGAGTAGAGAATCAAAAATCAAGATCGAGCAATAAGCAATAGAGAAATAGAATCGAGAGCAATAAGCAAAATTGTCAAAGCAAATGAGCAAAATTATCAAAGCAAATGTGTCAAAGAACCAAAATTGTCAACAATTTTCAAAGCAAATGATCTAATAAGTAAATTTTAAATTAATCTTCAAACTACTCATGATGCATTTCATTCAAATAACTAGCTATGATGTTTAAGTGAAGCATCTTCATAAATTTAAAATTCATGTTCAATGCCTTATATATGTTATACTCTGCTTTTGCTTAAGTATTTTGTCGTCATCAAAAAAGGAGAGATTGTTGCTTTTTGAATTGATTTTGATGATTACAAAGTATTTGAGGGGGTTACTAATAATTTTGGCTTAAAAAAAAATTATTATTTTTCAGGAGCAAAATCGTAATTTCACCAAGTCCAAACTTGAAAGTCTCAAGAGCAAAAACAGAAGATTTATGATCTTTTGGAGGCAATCTCAATAATTTTGGATGTGTATTTTGAAAGAAAATTATGTTTATAAAATTGAGTCGATCCCATGAGTCGACTCATATCAAATGGGGCTGAACGGCATGCTGTTTTTTGGCTGGCACACCCAATTGAGTCGACCTCATGAGTCGACCCCTGTGCATGAGTCGATCCTATGAGTCGACCTCTATTGCTGTATACACCAAAATTACAGAACAATCATTTTCTATTCTGTGCCACAGAAGTCGATCCCATGAGTCGACTCATGTATATGAGTCGACCCCTACGACGAAAAAACTCCATAACGGCTAGTTTTTCAGCTCATTTTAGCATATTTAATGCTCATTTAATAATCTCCAATGGCTCTAAAACTATCCAAATCGCTCTCCACCATCATTTGTAGCTATAAAAGGCACTTAAAGGAGGAAATAAAGAAAGTTTTTTAAGCATTCATTTCAGCCCTAAGCAAAGAGCCTTCTTGAAGTTAAAGAAGCTTTCATTTCAAGTTCACCAATCCCTCAAGAGCTCATTCAAGTCTTCAACAACTTTGAGGAGAATCAGAAAAGCTTCTTCATTGTTGTATAAAGTATATTTAAAGCTTTATTTGCTCATTAAAGGAGCTACATTTATATTTCTATGTGATTAACTGTTATACTCTATTTTTGAGTTGATCTTTAGTTTTGGAAGGGTTCCAAAATATGAAAAAGTTGATCCGAACCTTGAATCGGATTATATTGGATTGGCTTGTATCCAAAAAATAAGTGTTCTAGCTTGGGATAGCTAGAGTCGGAGGTACCGACGCTGTATTCTTGTTGAATATGGTTTAGTGGATTTGAATTCTCAAATAGGAGCTTGAAGAGTGGATGTAGGTGCAAGATTAGCACCGAACCACTATAAATCTTGATTGTTTATGGTGTGCTTACTTGTTCTCTATCTTATTTTCTTTTCCTTCTTGCACTCTTGCATCTAATATCTTCACTTTGCTTAAATCACTCACTTCAACTAACTTGCCTTTTATTACTTAATCCTTGTGGTTCTAGATTAATTTTAAATTTTCAAAAATCCAATTCATCCCCCCTCCTCTTGGATTGCATAGCTGGGCAATAGAAATACTATCACAGAATTGTTAACCCATTTGTATATACAAGGTTCTTCTCCATTCCTAATGAAGTCATACGTTCTGATCACTTAATTAAAATGCTTGTTCTAACTCCAACTTACTTGTTTCAATCTATAAATGGATCTCTGAAGATTGCATACCTTAGACTTATCTGTAGATGTGAAATCTTCAGGTTGTATCATATACACCTCTTCTTCTAGCTCACCATTAAGGAAAGCATTTTCACATTCATTTGTCAGATTTCATATTCTAGATGTGCAGCTATCGCAAGCAGGATCCAAATAAATTTTAGCATTGCCACAGGGGAGAACATCTCATCATAGTCAATACCATAATATTGACGATACCCCTTGGCAACCAGACGGGCTTTATAGGTCTCCACCTTGCCGTCTATGCCTCTCTTCTTTTTGAAGATCTACTTACATCCTATGGATTTTATCCCTTCAAGTGGGTTAACTAATGTCCACACATCATTGACTTTCATGGATATCATTTCGGATTTCATGACTTCTAGCTACTTATCAGAGTCAGACCTCTGCATCGCATCCATATAGAAGATCGGATCATCATTATTTTTATTGAGTTCAACATGATCTCCATCCCGAATCAAAAAATCATAGTACCTATCCGGTGAGTGTGATACTCTATCGGATCTTCTTAATAGTGCATCATTAACGGATTCTAGATTTGACTCAGTCAAATCAAATTTTGTGGGTTCACTAGATTGTGTCGGTCCTTCTACATATCGAACTTCATCAAGCTCGATTTTAGAAGCACTAATTCCTTTACTAAAGAATTTTTTTCTAAAAATTATGCTTTATTGCTTATGAACACTTCTGTTCATGAGAAAGGTAGAAGTAATATCCCTTTATTTCTTTAGAATACCCAATGAAGATACACTTGTCAAGCCTAGGTCCTAATTTGTCTATTTTTAAACATTTGACATAAGCCAGACACCCCCAAACCCTAAGATGTAAGAGTACTAGTTTATACCCATTCTATATCTCATATGGTGTTTTATTCACAGACTTTCTTGGAACCCTATAAAGTACATAGCAAGCCGACTCGAGTGCATATCTCCAAAAAGAGATTGACAGATTCAAAAACTTCATCATGGATCGAGTCATGTCCAATAAGATTCGATTTCTCCTTTCTGAGATGCCATAATGCTGTGACATTCTAGGAGGAGTCCATTGCGAATCTCATTCTCTTCTAGATGTGTCAGAAATTTATCGAAAAGGTATTCACCTCCTCGATCAGATCGAAGAGCTTTAATGCTCTTTCCAGTTTGTTTCTCTACCTCACTACAAAATTATTTGAATATTTTAAATGATTCTGACTTGTTCTTCATCAAGTAGATGTACCTATACCTCGATAGGTCATCTGTGAACATAATGAAGTATTGATGCCCTCCTTTCGCACATGTGCTTATCGATCCACATACATCAGTATGTACGAGACCCAGAACATCACTGGCTCGTTCATCTTTTTCAGTAAAAGATGGTTTGATCATCTTTTCAAATAGACAAGATTCATAGGTTAGCAATGATTTACAATCATTATCCTTAAGGATTTCCTATTGGATTAACCTGTTCATCTTGTTCTTGTTAATGTGACCTAGCCTACAGTGCCAAAGGTAGCCATCAGAAGCATCATCTATCCTAAGGTATTTTCTTGATGTGTACATTACACTAGGCTGCGATACAACGTAAATTTTATTATTCAATTATCTATGCATTATAGTAACACTATTCAAAATGATATCATAAAATTTTTTTTATTAAAATTTCATAATTTTCTTTGGCCAGAAGGCCTACAAAAATTACATTCAACAAGAAACTAAGACAATAATGACAATCATTAAGAATAATGATATAAAAATTGAATACAAGTTTGATGATTCTTAAAGTTAGAACTGGAACTAATTTTTCATCTTCAATGTTCAGGAATCTCTCACCGTGTTCAAATCTCTTACTGACCTAAAGTCCCTGCAATGAATTATAAATATTAATAAGATTGTCAGTATCTAGTACCCAGGTCATTGTATCACAAATTGAGAAGTTGCAAGAAGTTATTATATAATTACCTTGCTTAACAACTGGTTGCTTCTTCTTGTTAGGCCTGTTCGGATCAAGAAAAGCAATGTATTGAGAATAATTCCTCTTTCAATGATCTTGCTTCCTACAGTAGAAGCACTCCACCTGACTCTGATCAGACTTGGACTTGGACTTCACGGTCTGACCCCCAGCACTTGCACCTTATTTTTCTTCTTCTTCTTCCCTTTCTTAAAGGGATGACGTCTGCTTGAAGAAGATGCTCCCACTACATTCACCATCTCTTTGTGGAGTTGGTGATCTTTCTCATAAGTCTGTAGCAATCCCAACAGACCATGGTAGTTTATTACAGGCTTCATCATTCGATAATGACTGAGAAATGGTAAGTAGAACTTCGACAGAAAATTCAGAATCATACCTTTTCCAAGCTGTTCATGCAAGAAAAAGTTGAGCTTGCTAAGGTACTCAATCTGTTCGATCATGTACAATATATGATCGGTTACTGATGCCCTCTCTTTTATCCTGATATTGAAAATGGCACAACTGGTCTTGTGCCGCTCAACATCATCGAAAGTGCCAAAAAAATCATTCAACACTTTGAGCATTTCTTCTGACTGAGCTTCCTCGAATTTGTGACTGAACTCATCATTTATAGCAGCTCACATAATACAATGTATCGTGGTACGATTGTTGAACCACTTCAAGTAAGTGTCTCGAACTATACCATGAGCATTGGGAGTGAGCTCCTCGGGTACTAGATCCGTTAGTACATACAAGATCCGCTCGTGCTCCAAGACCATCTTCAATTTTCAATACCAGCTATGAAAATTAGGTCCTGTCAATTTATCACTATCTAACAGCGATCGGAGCGATAAGTTGGAGGCCACAACTGTAAAAAGAAAATCAAAACCTAATTAGTATATGAATCGATTAAGCTTAAAGACATGGACTTTAGTCTAAAGATTCTTCCACTATTTTAAACGAATTGGTAGCCTCTACCTCCAATTCGAAGAATTATCCTAATTCTTTAGTGGGTACTAGAATCCATACAGTTGCACATGAGTCTGACTTTGATCGGCTCACCCATATAGATCTATGAGTAGGTTCTTAACCAATTATTTCAACAAGTAATTTTTAGTAATTAATTTTACCTCAGGGTCCTAACAGTAGACTTTGACCTCCACTGAGAGGTCTGGTTAGGTCCAACCATTAACATGATCATACTCAAGAATCAAATCACAAATGATCAGGCCCAACTTTGGACAGTCATCCTAATCATCCATAAGAGGACTCGACTAAGTCATCATATAATGAATGATAATTCTAATAATAGATAAGTATCAGGCCTTTGGGCCATCCAATGATCATCCAACTATAGGACCTATTATCATCCAACTTAATAGGAGGCTATGATCTGGTTATCTCCATAACTAATTTATTTTTAGGGACCTAATAATTTTAAAGTATTTAATTAATTGAGTTAATAGGTGAGAAAAAACTCAATCAGTTATTCTTAATCCTCCCACTAACTTCATCAAGTCAGATTAAAAGAGATTAGGTTTAATCTGGTCTATTCAACGAGTCATAAATCCTCCCACTGACTTTATCAAGTCACGATGAGGACTCAAGATAAGTTGCATTAGGGGCACCTAAATCAATCATACTGATTTTCTAGTTAGCATAGGTCAAGCCTAATCATTAAGTGATCTAATCAAAATATCATTAACCGTGCTGGTCAGGTAAGTGAGATTGATGGGAGAGATATGTCATTAACTCATCATAGACTCAATTTATACGAGTAGCTCCCAATTAGTGACCATCAATCAAGACTGCCAAACTTACCTTAGACACTAACTGATTGACCAGTTTCAATTTGATTGACTTATAGATTTAGGTTCGACCATGAGGCTACGATCAAGGTCCATCTTGATCTAATCAAAGATATGGACTTGACCAACTATAACTATTAAAAATTGATCAAGAGAAGAAATTGACCCAATCAAAATTAATCCTTAATTAGATTTGATCAATTACTAACATGGTCCGTTATCAATGATTTCTAACTCTAAGTTTAACCCAGTTAAATGGACTTGACTCAAGTTAATCCATTAACCTATAAATTATGAAATTGACGCCTTAGATCTTTGATTCTTAAATCTAGATCGCTTAATTCTGAATTAAGTTTTGGGCTGACATGGGTTGGGGTTCGGTGCTTGAAAAGAATTTTTAATTTTATAAAATATTTTTATAAATAATCATTCAATGATCAAAATTCTAATTTCAAATCTAAGATATATTATTTCAGATCTAAAATAAAATTTTAAATTTTTTTTATTGTTCATCATCATGAAAAAGACCGCGCAGTACTCCTACACTATGATCAGATGGCTATGAGGATCTATCTAATCAGATTACTACACTATTCAGATTGTAAATTAATTATTTAAATCTAATCTAAATAATTAAAATCAAATTAATATCATATTTATGCAAAAAATTTATGTCATAAGAAATCTGGCTATGATACCATTGTTGGAAACTATGCAGTTCAAGCATGTTTTTAAATTTTTTATCGTGAAAGCAGTAGATTAAACTATTTAATCTCCTACATATATTTTAGATCAGGTCTAAACTACCTTCTTAAAAATCTATGACATGAAAATATTACATAAATAGATCTGATTTGAAACAAAACACTGCATCGATAGTATCGATGCCTTGAATCAGATCTAATGCTTAGATCTGATCCGATGAGTTCAGAATCCATTATCTGATTGTGGGTTGATGATCACCACTATTGATACATATGGTAGGAGGTTCTTCCTGATGCTGAGCAGCCATACAACATGTCTGACCTCTACAGGTGATCCACTCGAAGTGCCAAACAGATTGTCCTTCTCGGGAGTGCTAGCTGGCGATGAAGGATCTAGATGGCTGATGGAGACCTTTTTCTTTAGATAAAATGGACATCTCTAGGTTATAAGAGAGAGCTTTTCAAGGAAGAGATGGTGTGGAAGAAGAAAAATAAAACTCCTTTTATTTTTCTCTCTCACAAAATAGGAACTAGGAATCCCTAGAACCCTACCCTAGATCTTATGCCCCAAAGAGGATCTTCTTCCTCTTTTTCTCATGCACGGATGCCCACCCCTCTTTCTCATATTTCTCATGCACTCTCTGAGGATTTCTCATGCCAAATCTGAAGTGGTTTGGCACATAAAAAGTTAGTCCTTAAGGTGGCATCCCAAGTAGAGTTTGGATAATCTAGTTTGGCTTCAAACAGCCTTTGATCTTATCATGAATTCAAATCACATTTGAACTCTTTTTCAAACTATATTTAATCCAAAACTAAAGAAATTAGAAAGGAGGTGACACAAAATAGATTGGTGCAAAAAACATCATGCAAAAATTCATTTGCACATGAGAAAGAAGGCTGGTTGGCGGCAATGAAGAGTCCCACAAAACTTGGTCTCTTAATTTAAGCTTGATTTCAAATGAATTTGAAGTCAAACTTAATCCGACCAAATTTTGATCTAAAGAGGATCAGAAGAAGGCATCATACACCTTATGGGTATAAAAAATTCCATATGAAAATCATTCTCATGCATGAAGAAAGGCAGGGCAAAGTGAAAGGTGGTGCTGAAGGAAAAACCGCCTTTTTCCTTTGTAGGATCTTCCAGATTTCATCAAATCTGAGGCGGAATAATTTAAAAAAAAATTATCTTATATTTATTTCAGATCTAAGTTTCTAGATCTAATCTTCATATCTGATATTAAGTCTAAAATAAATCTAAAAGGGATGAGGAAACAAGTAATACCTCAAGGGTAATCTGATTACCCTATAGATGATCTCTGCACAGCCTGAGGTTCTGATGTAGCCACGCAAATGCTTGGCCTCTACCAGTATCCACTTAGGTAGGACCTGAAACATCTTCTCCTCATGAATCTATGCTCAAAAAATCAGATCTCTATCTGATTTGGAAGTACTTCAGAACTCCTTCTGAAGTTGGAGCAGCAGCCTGTCGAAGATGTCCTGCAGCCTTCTGTTCCAGGCATCACCACACCTTTTTCTTGCACCAGATGAATGTCCAACTCCTTGTACGTGAAGAGGGGAGATAGGAGAGCAGGGAGGATATAGAGAAGAGGAAAGAATTCTCATTTTGGCTAGGTATTGAGCAGAAACTTACAAACCCTAGGCGCAGACAGGGATTTTATAGACCCTGTATGCTGCGCAGTGCCACATCATTCGACAAATCAAAAAATTCCAATAAATTCTAAAAAAATTTTGATTGGTGGAGTGATATCATCTGATCACATCAGATAAGAACCCCCATCCTCTCTCCTATGTTGGCACCAACTTTGGATAAGCACAGGCAAGGTGGCGCCAAAGAGTCCATGTTTATCAGGACTCTTTCATTCTTATCCATTTGGGGCACCCACTTTAATCCAATTGGGCTCATGCCATAATCTGATTATGGCACCCAATTTAATGTGATTTAGGTATGTGGACACTCCACAAAAATCCTTCAATGAGCTCTCTTCAGTTTAAGACCCATATGTCAACATTTGACAGATGTCCTAAAATGAAATTGGCAGGTGACAGGAATTAGCAGGTACTTATCTTAAATTCATCTCATGAATTAAGATAAACCTTTTCTGAGCTATACAAGCTTCATTTAGACTGAGAAAAACCTTCTCAAGGTTCTCTGGGTGAGTCAAATCACATTTGACTCAGTAGAGACAGAAAAGATTACATGAGAAGAAAGTTAGGCTCAATCGTGTGCTAGCATGATTTCCTTGAACCTAATTGGATCTTATCCAAATCAATTGGGTTAGCCCAATTGATGACATCCAGATCTTAACCCTTGTTAGTGTGACCCAGTTAGGTTCAATTCTGTATGGTAATGAGATATGTCATGATCTCATCATCGACATCATCGAAACTTCTTTCGATGGATCAGAACTCTTCTAATTCAGACAATTAGAATGATCGATCATCAATATCATTCTAATTGCTCTCAAAATCCATCAGTGACACCTAGCAGTATATGGTGGCAACCCATCAGAACTGAAGATGAACCTCTCGGTGCAGCTACTTGTGAGATTGAGTTCCTCTATCATGAGTTCCGACTGAATTAGGGTTAAGGTAAACTCATCAAATCCAACATCAGTCATATGAATCAATCGATCAATCCGAGTTCGATGTGAAACCCCAATGAAAAACTTTTTTTCCATTATTTCACTCTGCCATGGCCATGGGCTTAAGGACTCGATCTTTCGATCATCATAAAACTACTCCTCTCATCTACCGAGGTTGATAGATCCCATCTTGGTGCGACCTAGTTTCTACAATGAATATGCTACAGCCAACATACATCTCAAGGTTCTGAATGGCTAGGAGATCGAGTTATGATGTAGTCAAACTATAACACACTCAAGGTGAACTATCGATGCACCTCAAGTCAAAGAACTAAACACATAACTGCAGCATCGAGCTAGTCATCGACAAAAAGGTAGACTTCCTTATGACTGCTCGATATGGTCACTGTTGGGAATAGTGTCCCAAAGCCAATCGTCAGCCTGTTGACGGTTATGCTCTTTCTTATATTGTATATGAATTATAAATAAATAAAAGTTATTTTAATATTTTCCATCATAAATTATTTCATCTTTTAATGAACTCCTATGTTGTGGTGAAGTCCTTAGGACTATTTAGACTCGACAAAGGAAGATTTATCGTTTAGTCCTTAAACCTGTTCGTGATCAAATAATACATTATTTTCAAGGATGATAATGTTTATCAAGCATAGATCATTGTGTGCCATATGGGTTGGTTGTCCTCTTAACCAAGGAGTGTGGAGACACTGGTATGGCATACAGGTGAGATGTAAGGGTACATCTGCACTGAACGTGACCGACTTCGGAGCTTTTTCTGCTGTCAAGATTTGCTTCGATGGGATATGGGTATAACTATCCCTCCGACCTGAGATGGTCATGGTGACTTGCAAGCAACTCACTATACTTAGGCACTGGACTATCTGAATTTCTAATTCAGTGACGGAAGGATGTTGGGTGTAGTCAAGTACTTGATTTATCGATGCGTGTGTCAAGATGAGATTGACCACTCCTGTTCAGGAGCTGTGTACAGTCTTATTTTAATTTAGCAAAATCTTGGCTACGGTAGTCCTAGTGAGGAGTCACAGGACTGTTTGAGTTGAGTACGATTTGGATGATCTAATCAGGGTTGACAGTTTAACCCTGAATCATCCTAAACACAGGGGTCAAAAGGGATGAATTATACAGTAACCATATTTACGTAGATTCTGAATATTGCGATTGTGACTATTTGACCTATCCAAACATCGGATACCATTGCTAGATGGTCACTTCAATTAGTACAGGAATTGGTTCCTGTGCTACCGGCTTAGGTTCGAACCTACGGGGTCACACACATTAGAGATTTCTATCTGATCTGACGGCTGATGAAGAGTCCTAATGCTCGTGAACTTTGAGTCCTATATGTCTGAAATTCTATGATCGAGAATCAAAATTCTCTAATCACGAGTTTCACACATTTTGGATATCGAGGTCAAGAGTCCTACTGATTTGGAACTTTTTGATCAGGGTTTCATATCGATGGACTCTGATGCCTGATTGCCCATCGAATTTGGACTCAATATTTATGAGAGGTTTAATTAGTGATTTAAACACTAATTAACTCAATTTGATTGAGTAATTATTTTTGGATCAAGTCCAATTGAATTGGATTCAATTGGGTTTGACCCGATTAGGTTAAGTGTTGACCTAATCGCCAAGGTGGTTTGGTCTCTGATCTGATCAGGGGTTGGGCTTAGTCAATTCCTGATTTGATTAAGATTTTATTGAGCCTAATTAAGTCTAATTGTGTTGGGTTTAATTTAGTCTAATTATGTCTAACCTATTTTAAATAAGGTTGGTTTAATTGGATTTCAAACCACCTTGACTAATCTCCCTGCGCCACCTCACTTCACATGCACCCATTTGAATTCATGAGAAACGAATTCTTGTGAATTTTCTCCCATGCAGAAGCCATCCCATGCCCCTTCTTTATGCACCATTTTGAATGGATAAGGATGAGATTGGTTGGCCATTCAAATTCAAAAGATGTTTGAATTTGAATGGATAACAAATCTCTATGCCCACCCTTTATTTTGTGCGCCCCTTCTTCCACACGAGAAAAGGTTTCTCGTGTAAAGTCTCTATGCACAAATATGCCCATGCCCCTCTCTTCTCACATGTAGAGTGGATAAGAATGAGTTGGTTGGCATTTGAATTCAAATTCGATTTGAATTCAAATGAGCAACCACTTATCTTTATCCTCTCACGTAGAGAAAACACTGCAAAAATGCGTTTTGCACTATTTTTAAAAGGAAGAGAAGATAAGGCATGCAAAAATCTGATCCTAGAGAGAAGGGTGGTGTGAGAAAGCTTTTCTGCATGAGAAAAGAAAAGAAAAAGAGAGAAAAGAAAGAAACAGAGTGGGTGCAAGTTTCTTCGGTGAGTACCCTAGGATTTCGACCTAGGGTTCAGGAAGTGAGAAGGTGAGCTACGAGTGTTGTAAGCCCACCAAACTTTAGAGAGAGCTACATCAACCTCTCAAGTATATCTACTGATGATCTGGAGCATCCAAAGAGTCAGTAGATCAAGATCGAAGGAGATGGATCAACATCGGCCGTCGAAAGGATTCTGCCACGAACTAGCATTCGTGAGGAGCCGATCAGACCAGGAGCTTCGTGTGGATGATCCACAGAGGTCAGACATACTGTATGACTATATTGTGATGATCAGACCCTCCAGACGATGATCAGATTACGGCGATCGACTATCCGCACGAAGATAATGTGTTCTGAATATATAACAGTAAAATATTTACTATAGAAGTTTGAATTTTAAATTTAAATGCATGCTATATATACATATTTAGATCCTTGTGTAGGGTTAATACATATTAATTAATTAAATTAATTAATAATTTTTACTATAAAATTATAATTTTGAAAAAGTTTTAAAATTATCGTTTTACCCCTGCACTGAAATTCACTTCAAATGGTATCAGAGCGGGTTCTAAAATATGATATATTTATTTACATGCATAGATTAAGTTATAATCTAAAAGTTTAAATTTAAAATTTAAAATTTAAAATTTAAAATTTGAATTTTAAAATTTATTCAAAATTTAAAATTCAAAATTTTAAAATTCAAAATTTAAAATTTGAATTTTAAAATTTGAAATTTAAAATTTAAAATTTAAAAATTTGAAATTAAAAATTTGAAATTTAAAATTCAAATTTAAAATTCAAAATTTAAAATTTAAAATTTGAAATTTAAAAATTTGAAATTTGAAATTTGTTTGAAATTTGAAATTCAAAATTTAAAATTTGAAATTTAAATTTTAAAATTGGTATATTTAGATATACTTGATCCAAGTAGCAAGTAGTCTAATTGGGTTGGTTGTCATGGTCATCCGGTCATAGGAAGAAAGTAGGGTTTAAAGGCCCTCTCCTCCCATTCGATGGGGTTCTCCTATGGTGGTAGGGGTGCCGCTGCAATTATATCCCATGCAGATGAAGCAGCGAAAGGACTTAATTGTAAAGGTTCAATTATATAATTTATCATGAATGTGTTAGATTAGATCTAAAGAAATATTCATGATTTATTTTGATTGAGTTATTTTCTGTTATGTAATTAGCAATAAGATTGCTGTTTATGAAATGTGCTGATTCGTTTGTGAAATGAGTCAACACATTTGGTGAACAGAAAATAAAACCTTTCAAATTTGAAAAATTATTTTCGAAATGCCAAACCCTAATCCATCAGCCTAAATACTTAATTAAAAGAATTAAGTGTTGTCTAGTTGGTCTAGAATTGTGAATTAAGATCTAAGACAATTGCATAAACTTGTGGGTCAATGTGTTAGATGGATTAGGTCCATAATTGGGTTAGACCTAACGTTAGCTTAAAGAAATGGACTAAATTAGAGTAATTAGTCAAATCTAATCAAAAGTTGAATTAGATTATGTCAAAGATATTCTAAACTCAACTCCAATAGTTGTAGTTGAATGGGTCCATGTCTTTAACTAGATCAAGATGGACTTAATTCATGGCTACGCAGTGGAACCCTATTTACTAAGTTGATCAAATTAAAACTAATGAACCGATTGGTATCTAAGGTAAGTTCGACAGTCTGACCAGTGGTTTTTAAGTGGGAGCTACTCGCATTGATTCGATCTCTGACGAGTTAATGGCATATCCTCACCACTGATCTCACTTACCTAGCCAACCTGGTGAGTTAGATTTTGATTAGATCACTTGGTGATTAAGGCTCACCCATGTCATTAGGTAAATCAGTGTGACTGATTTAGGTGCTCCTAATGTTGGCTTTAATTAAATTCTTTTTAATCTGACTTGGTGAAGTCAGTGGGAGGATTGAAATTGGCTGGTTAATTTCTTCTCTTCTATCCTTTAATGAAAATCCTCAAAAATTATTAGGTCCCTAAAAATTATTATGTTATATGATAACTAAGTCATAGCCTCCCATTAAGTCATTTATTGATCTGATTCACCAAATCAAGTCATGTTAATAGTTGGACCTAACCAGATCTTTTCAGTGGAGGCCAAAGCCTACTAATTAGGTTCTGGGGCAAAATTAATTACTAGAAGTTGTTTAGAGAAATAACTGGTTATGAACCTACCCATAGATGCACATGGATTGACCTACCAAAGTTGGGCTCGTGTGTGGTCTGTGTGGATTCTAGTACCCACTAAGGAATTAAAGTAATTTCTCGAATTGGAGGTTGAGGCTACCAGTTCGTTAAAATACTGAGAGAAACTTTAGACTAAAGTCCAAGTCTTTAGTATTAATAATTTATATACTAATAAAGGTCTAATTTTCTTTTATGCAGCTATGGCCACTACCCTGTCACTCCGGTCATTATTAGATAATGACAAGCTCATGGGACCTAATTTCGATAGCTGGTATCAAAAATTGAAAATCATCCTTGAGCATGTGCGGATCTTTTATGTAGTAACGGATCCAACACCTGAGGAGCCAGCCCCGAACGCTAGAGGGACAGTCCGAGACACTTACCAGAAGTGACTCAATGACCGCACCATCGTTCGGTGCATAATACTGACAGCAATGAATGATGAGTTCAACCGCAGGTTTGAGAACGTCCAGCCGTAGGAGATGCTTCAAATGTTGAACGACTCCTTTGGCACGCCTGACGATGTTGAAAGGCATAAAACTAGTTGTATCATTTTCAATGCTCGGATGAGGGATGGGGCCTCAGTCATCGATCATGTACTGTACATGATCGAAATAATTGAGCGCCTAAGTAAACTGAGTTTTTCCTTGCACGAGCAGCTCGCTAAGGATGCGATCCTTAATTCTTTGCCCAAGTCCTTCCTCCCCTTCCTTACTCATTTTTGGATGACAAAGCCTGCAGTAAACTACCACGGCTTGTTGGGGTTGCTGCAAAACTTTGAGAAGGATCACCAGCTCCATAAGGAGTCAGTGAATGTTGTGGGAGAGTCTTCTTCTGGTCATCGACCCTTTAAAAAAGGAAAGAAGAACAAGAAGAAGAAGAAGAAGAAGGTGCAGCCGCATGCTGGGACGTCTGCACAGGGTCAGACAAAGAAGCACAAGTCTGACCAGAGCTAGGCGGAGTGCTTCTTTTGCAAGAAGCAGGGGCACTAGAAGAGGAACTGTTCTCTATACATTGCCTCCCTGGACCTGAACAGGCCGAAGAAGAAGCAAGGTAATTATATGATAACACCTTGTAACTTTTCCATTTGTGATACTACTGCCTGGGTATTGGATACCGGAAGTCTTTATCATATCTGTAATTCGATGCAGGGTCTGCAGATCAGTAGGAGATTTGATGAAGGCGAGAGGTTCCTTAACGTTGGAGATGGAAGCAAAGTTCCAGTTCTAGCTTTAGGAATCATGAACCTTGTAATCAATTCTCGTAATGTAATTCTGAGTGAATGTCACTATTATCCAAGTTTTTTATTAAATATTATTTCTGTAGGCCTTTTGGCCATGAACAGTTATGAATTTTTAATAAAAAGAAATGTTTGTAATATCATTTTGAATGGTGTTACAATATTTGTTGGATAACTAAATAATGGAATTTACTTACTATCACAGCCTGTTAATGTGGTTCAAACCTCCGGTAAACATCCTAGAATGGATAATATATCAGAAGTCTACCTTTGGCACTGTAGGCTAGGTCATATCAATAAGAATAGGATAAACAGGTTGGCTCAAGAAGAAATTCTTGAAGTTGGTGATTGTGAATCACTTCCAACCTGTGAGTCCTGTCTTCTTGGGAAGATGACCAAGTCACCTTTTACTGAAAAAGATGAGCGAGCCAGTGAACTCTTGGGTCTGATACATTCTGATGTATGTGGATCCATGAGCTCAAGTGCAAGAGGTGGATATTTCTACTTCATAACCTTTACAAATGACCTATCGAGATATGGATATATCTACTTAACGAAGCATAAGTCGGAGTCATTTGAAATGTTCAAACTATTATGAAATGAGGTAGAAAAATAAACTGAAAAATATATTAAAACTCTTCGATCTGATCGAGGAGGTGAATACCTTTCCAATGAGTTTCTGACATATCTTGGGGAGAATGAGATTCTCTCTCAGTGGACTCCTCCTGGAACACCATAGCATAATGGTGTGTCCGAAAGGAGGAATCAGACCTTGTTGGACATGATTCAATCCATGATGGGGTTTGCTGGTCTGCCGATCTTTCTCTGGGGATATATGCTCGAATCGGCTTGTTACCTTCTAAATAGGGTTTCGAGTAAGTCTGTAACCAAAACGCCTTATGAGATATGGATAGGATGTAAACCAGTACTCTCGCACCTTAGGGTTTGGGAGTGTTTGGCTTATGTTAAACGTTTAATTATGGATAAGCTTGGACCTAGGTCTAACAAGTGTTATTTCATAGGGTATCCAAAAGAGACCAAAGGGTATTATTTCTACCTAGCTGATGAGCAAAAGGTGTTTGTCAGCCTTAAGGCAATCTTTTTGAAAAAGGAGTTCTTTGGTGAAGGGACTGTTGCCTCTAAGGTCAAACTTGAGAAAGTTCGGCAGGTGGAAAAACTGACACAAGTAGCCGAACCTGAATCGGATTTGGTTAGATCAAATCCGGAGCCCATTGTTCCTGCACCCTTAAGGTGGTCTGGTAGAGTACCACGTCAACTAGACAGATACTATGATTTCTTGATCCGGGATGGCAATCCTGTCGAACTTGATGAAAATGATGAGGATCCGATCACCTACATGGATGCAATGCAGAGACCTGACTTTGAGAAATGGCTAGAGGCCATAAAATTCGAAATGGAGTCCATGAAGGTCAACGATGTGTGGACAATGGTTGACCCACCCGAAGGAGTAAAACCCATAGGGTGTAAGTGGGTCTTCAAGAGGAAGAGGGGTGTAGATGGAAAGGTGGAGACCTATAAAGCCCATCTGGTTGCCAAGGGATATCGTCAATATTATGGTATAGACTATGACGAGATGTTTTCTCCTGTGGCAATGCTCAAATCCATTCGGATTATACTTGCGATAGCTGCCCATCTGGACTATGAAATCTGGTAGATGGATATGAAGACAGCTTTCCTAAATGGAGAGCTGGACGAAGAGGTGTATATGATACAACCTGAAGGGTTCACATCCACAGATGAGTCTAAGGTGTGCAGGCTACAGAGGTCCATTTATGGACTTAAGCAGGCATCCCGGAGTTGGAACATACGTTTTGATAGGACGATCAAGATGTATGGCTTCGTTAAGAACGAAGAAGAGCCCTGCATTTATAAGTGGACTAATGGTCCAGTAGTAGTATTTCTTGTATTGTATGTGGATGACATTCTCTTAATCAAAAATGATGTCCCTGCATTACAAGGAATAAAGATTTGGCTGTCATCACAGTTCTTCATGAAGGATCTGGGAGAAGTTTCCTACATCTTAGGGATGAAGATTTATAGGGATAGATCTAAAAGGTTGCTTAACTTATCCCAGTCCACGTATATTGATACTATGCTGAAGAGGTTCAACATGGAGAATTTCAAGAAAGGCTATCTACCGATAGGCCATGGAATTTCTTTCTCGAAGATGGATTGTCCGACAACACCTCAAGAGAGAGCGTATGGGTAGAATTCTATATGCTTCGGCAGTGGGATCTATCATGTATGCCATGACATATACACGACCAGATATGGCATACTCACTAGGGGTAGTGAGTAGATACCAATCTAATCTAGGGAAAAATCACTGGAAGGTTGTTAAAACTATCTTGAAGTATTTAAGAAATACTAAGGACCAGTGGCTTGTTTATGGTGAATTGGACTTGAGACTTATAGGATTTACAGACTCTAGTTTTCAATCTGATCACGATGACAGCAATAGTGTGTCAGGATTTATTTTTACCCTTAATGGTGGTGCTATCTGCTGGAAGAGTTTCAAGCAGCACACTGTGGCTGATTCAGTTTGCGAGGCAGAGTATGTCGCTGCATCAGATACTGTCAAAGAAATGGTGTGACTGAAGAAATTCATCACCGAGCTCGGAGTAGCACCCTCCCTTGTTGGTCTAGTTCTACTCTACTGTGACAGCTCTGGAGCCATTGCTCAGACGAAGGAACCGAAGGCACACCAACGGACGAAGCATATTCTGTGCCGCTACCATCTCATTCGAGAAATCATGGATCAAGGTGACGTCGACCTTCAGAAGATCGACGGAAAGGAGAACCTGACCGATCCATTCACTAAAGCCATTGCGGTGAAGGAGTTCGACGACTTCAAGTCGAAGATGGGTATTAGATACTGCACCGATTGGCTTTAGGCCAAGTAGGAGATTGTTGGGAATAGTGTCCCAAAGCCAATCATCAGCCTATTGACTGTTGTGCTCTTTCTTGTATTAGTATATGAATTATAAATAAATAAAAGTTATTTTGATATTTTTCATCACAAATTGTTTCATCTTCTAATGAACTCCTGTGTTGCGGTGAAGTCCTTAGGACTATTTAGACTCGACAAAGGAGGATTTATCGTTTAGTCCTTAAACCTGTTCGCAACCAAATGATATGTTGTTACCAAGGACGTCAATATTTATCAAGAATAGGTCATTGTGTGCCATATGGATTGGTTGTCTTCTTAACCAAAGAGTGTGGAGACACTGGTATGGCATACAAGTGAGATGTAAGGGTACATTTGCACTGAACATGACCAACTCCGAAGTTTTTTCTGCTGTCAAGATTTGCTCCGATGGGATATAGGTATAACTGTCCCTCCGACCTGAGACCACCACGGTGACTTACAAGCAACTCACTACACTTAGGCACTGGACTACCTGAATTTCTAATTCAGTGACGGAAGGATGCTGGGTGTAGTCAAGTACTTGACTTGTCGGTGCATGTGTCAAGATGGGATTGACCACTCCTATTCAGGAGCTGTGTACAATCATGTTTCAATTTAGCAAAACCTTGGCCAAGGTAGTCCTAGTGAGGAGTCACAGGACTGTTTGAGTTGAGCATGATTCGGATGATCTAATCAGGATTGACAGTTTAATCCTGAGTCATCCTAAACACAGGGGTCAAAAGGGATGAATTATACAGTAACCATATTCATGTAGGTTCTGAATATTGTGATTGTGACTATTCGACCTATCCATATGTCGGGTACCGTTGCTAGATGATCACTTTGATTAGTATAGGAATTGGTTCCTGTGCTACCGGCTTAGGTTCGAACCTGCGGGGTCACACACATTAGAGGTTCCTATCTGATCTGATGGCTGATGAAGAGTCCTAATGCTTGTAGACTTTCAGTCCTACATGTCTGAAACTCTATAATCGAGAATCAAGATTCTCTAATCATGAGTTTCACATATTTTGGGTACCGAGGTCAAGAGTCCCACTGGTTTGGGACTTTTTGATCAGGGTTTCATATCGATGGACTCTGATGCCCGATTGCCCATCGGATTTGGACTCAATATTTATGAGAGATTTAATTAATGATTTGATCACTAATTAACTCAATTTGATTGAGTAATTATTTTTGGATCAAGTCCAATTGAATTGGATTCAATTGGGTTTGACCCGATTAGGTTAAGTGTTGACCTAATCGCCAAGGTGGTTTGGTCCCTAATCTGATCAGGGGTTGGGCTTAGTCAATTTTTGATTTGATTAAAATTTTATTAAGCCTAATTAAGCCTAATTATGTTGGGTTTAATTTAGTCTAATTGTGTCTAACCTATTTTAAATAAGGTTGGTTCAATTGGATTTCAAACCATCTTGACTAATCTCCCTGCGCCACCTCACTTCACATGCGCCCATTTGAATTCACGAGAAACGAGTTCTCATGAATTTTCTTCCATGCAGAAGCCATCCCACATCCCTTCTTTGTGCTCTATTTTGAATGGATAAGGATGAGATTGGTTGGCCATTCAAATTCAAAAGATGTTTGAATTTGAATGGATAACAAATCTCTGCGCCCACCCTTTATTTTGTGCACCCCTTCTTCCACACGAGAAAAAGTTGCTCATGTAAAGTCTCCGCACACAAATATGCCCATGCCCCTCTCTTCTCACATGTAGAGTGGACAAGAATGAGTTGGTTGGCATTTGAATTCAAATTCAATTTGAATTCAAATGAGCAACCACTTATCTTTATCCTCTCACACGGAGAAAATGCTGTAAAAATGCATTTTGCACTATTTTTAAAAGGAAGAGAAGATAAGGCATGCGAAAATCTGATCTTAGAGAGAAGGGTGGCATGAGAAAAGAAAAGAAAAGGAGAGAAAAGAAAGAAACAGAGTGGGCGCAAGTTTCTTCGGTGAGTACCCTAGGGTTTCGGTCTAGGGTTCGAGAAGTGAAAAGGTGAGCTACGAGTGTTGTGAGCCCACCAAACTTCAGGGAGAGCTACATCAACCTCTTAAGTATATCTACTGATGATTTGAAGCATCCAAAGAGTCAATAGATCAAGATCGAAGGAGTTTGATCAACATCAGCCGTCGAAAGGGTTCTACCATGAACTAGCATTCGTGAGGAGCCGATCAGATCGAGAGCTTCGTGTGGATGATCCACAGAGGCCAAACATACTGTGTGACTATATTATGATGATCAGACCCTTCAGATAATGATCAGATTACGGTGATCGACTACCCGCACGAAGGTAATGTATTCTGAACACATAACAGTAAAATATTTACTATAGAAGTTTGAATTTTAAATTTAAATGCATGCTATATATATCATATTTAGATCCTTGTATAAGATTAATATATATTAATTAATTAGATTAATTAATAATTTTTACTGTAAAATTATAATTTTGAAAAAGTTTTAAAATTATCGTTTTACCCCTGTACTGAAATTCACTTCATTCACACTCAGTACTCTCCTTCTCAATGAATACCTGTACTCTCACTCTGGTGTCTCCACACCATAGATTCAAGATACATCTACCCTAAAGAGGTGATCGTACACCAACCTTTCGGATCGATCACTATCCTCATGATGATCCTATAGTCAGGAGCTATTTATGAGTTAGTTATGTAAATTCATGCCTTAAATTTTCAACTCTTAAAAATATAAATTGACATTCCTACTAACTCAAATGATGTATCACAGACACAATGTATACAATGTGATAGAAGAAAAATCTATTTATTGATTTATAGTCAAAATTATAAATTTGCCCTTAGATTTGTACAGGAATGTGTCAGTCAATCTGGCATCTAGGGCACACATCTAACAAACTTCCACTTGACCTAATGCCAATTGGCTACATATCTAAGTCCCATCTTCTCAAGGTGAGCTTTGATCTTTTGCTGGTCCAATGGCTTAGTTAGTGGGTCTGCCACATTATCTGTGGAGTCGACTCTCTTGACCTTGACATAATCCTTTTCGAGATAATCACGGATCAAATGGAATCGCCGCTCGATGTGCTTGAACTTCTGGTGAGATCTTGGCTCCTTAGCTAGGGCTATGGTGCCATTATTATCGCAGTAAAGAGGTATGGAATTCGATGTCATCACTCCAAGCTCTGCGGTAAACTTTTTATACCAGAATACCTCCTTCACAGCTTTCGATGCAGCAATGTACTCTGCCTCCATGGTGGAATCAGCAATCACCATCTGCTTGGAACTCTTTCAGCTAACTGCACCACCATTGCAAATGAACAGACTCTCAGATGTCAACTTTCGATCATCTATATCAGACATAAAGTCTGAGTCTGTATATCCCTGAATCTGGAGTTCTCCATTCCCAAAGACTAGAAATATATCCTTAGTCCTTCTCAAGTACTTAAGGATACATTTCACAGAAGTCCAGTACTCTTCGCCTGGATTTGACTGATATCTGCTTGTGACACTCACAGCATGGGCTATATCAGATCGTGTACATAGCATGGCATACATGAGGCTCCCTATTGCCGAAGCATAAGGGATCTTGCTCATGCATTCAATCTCCTCAGGTGTGCTAGGGCACATCTTCTTGAAGAGATGAATGCCATGTCTAAAAGGTAATAAACCTCTTTTGGAGTTTTTCATGCTAAACCTTTTTAGCACCTCCTCTATGTCCATCTTCTGTGAAAGTCCGAGCATCCTATTTGGTCTATCTCTATAGACCTTAATACCCAGTATAAAGGATGCCTCTCCTAGATCTTTCATAGAGAACTCCTTAGACAACCATACTTTGATTGAGGTCAACATGGGAATGTCATTCCCAATTAGGAGGATGTCATCTACTTACAATACGAGGAGGACAACTGCACTCCCACTGATCTTTTTGAACACACATGGTTCCTCCTCGTTCTTGATAAAATCAAATATTTTGATCACATCATTGAAACGAGTATTCCAGCTCCGAGATGCTTGCTTAAGTCTATAAATGGACCTTTGCAGCTTGCAGATCCTGTGATCATCATCACTGGATGTGAAATCAATTGGCTGTTCCATATAGATATCTTCCTCAAGATGTCCATTTAAGAACGCCGTTTTCATATCCATCTGCCACATTTCATAATCGAAATAGGCTGCAATAGCAAGCAATGTGCAGATGAATTTTAGCATGGCTACGGGCGAGAAGATATCCTGATAGTCAATGTCTTTGCGCTGACTATAACCTTTCACTACGAGCCTAGCCTTGAATGTCTCCACATTTTTGTCTGCACCTATCTTTCTCTTGAAGATCCATTTACACCCAATAGGTACAATACCTTCAGGTGGATCTATCAAGGTCTAGATTTGGTTTGAGTGCATCGAGTCAATTTCTGATCTCATTGCCTCTAACCATTTCTCGGAGTCGATATCTGATATCGCCTCGTCATAGATCTTGGGATCATCACTATGAACCCCATTGTCCGTGAGAAATATTTTCTCTACATCCTCTTGTATAGTACCTAAGTACCTTTCAGGAGGATGGAAAACCCTAGTCGATCTACGAGGTGGAAGAGATTGTGTTAGGACTGGTTCTAATTGATTGGGTTCCTCAGGTTCTTTAGCTCGTTGCTCTTGGGAGACATTCTCCTTGAGCTTAATTATTCTTCTGATGCCATCATCTTGAATAAACTATTTTTTAAGAAAAATAGCATTTCGACTCACAATCACATTGTTGTCTTTCGAAATATAAAAATAGTATCCTAATGACTCTTTAGGATATCCTATGAATCGAGCTCTAAAAGATCTGAACTCTAACTTGTCCGCCTACTGTCTTTTGACATGAGCCGGACAACCTCAAATTCTGAGATGATTCAGACTTGGCTTTTTATCATGCCATATCTCATACGGTGTGGTAGGAACGATTTTAGATGGAACCCTATTCAATACATAAATTACTGTCATAAGACAATGTCCCCAAAGAAATTCAAGGAGGTCCGTGAAGCTCATCATGGAACGGACCATATCTAATAGGGTTCGATTTCTCCATTTTGAAATCTCGTTGAGTTGAGGCATTTTAGGTGGAGTTCATTGAGAAACTATACCATTGTCCTTAAGATAGTCTAGGAACTCCTGACTAAGGTATTCACCTCTTCGATCTGATCGAAGAACCTTAATGGGCTTTCCTATTTATTTTTCTACTTCATGTCTGAATTCTTTGAACCTTTCAAAGGCTTCAGACTTATGTTTCATTAGAAACACATACCCAGACCTGGACATATCATCGGTAAAGGTAATGAAGTAGACGTAGTTGTCTCTAGCCGGCACATCAAATGGGCCACACACATCCGTATGTACTAGGACAAGTAGGTCTGTGGCCCTTTCCCCATGTCCTACAAAAGAAAGCTTGATCATTTTACCTTGAAGGCATGATTCACAAACTGGATATGACTCGAAAGTCAACGGACTCAATAGTCCGAATTTCTTCAATTTGTTAACCCTGTCTTCTGCTATATGACCTAGCCTTAGGTGCCACAGATACCTATCATTTAGACTATCTCTAGATCTTTTAATTCCTATGGCATTCACATTTTGCTTGATATTAAATACAGATACATCAATATGTAGCTGATAAAGATCGTTAATAAAAAAATCATCTGCAACTTTATTATTTTCATAAAATATGTTACAATGGTTCTTATGAAAGCTAATCACATAGTCTTCTTGTGCTAAACATGAAATAGAAATCAAATTCCTGCTTGCTGCAGGCACATAATAACAATCTCTAAGAAATAAATCTAATCCTAACAGTAATCGCAGAGGGTAGATTCTCACGGCCACAGCAGCAACTCTTGCTCCATTTTTGATGCATATGATCATCTCCCCATCCCTCAACCTCTTGCTCTTCTCAAGACCCTGCATAGAAGTGTACAAATAAGCACTAAAACCAGAGTCAAGCACCCAACTGGATGTAGAAGAAACCGTAAGGTTAGATTCTAAAATAAGCATACCTCCAGAAGGACCATCCTTCTTGTTCTTTAGGGTGGCCAGGTACTGAGGACAGTTTCACTTCCAATGGCCGTCCGATTGATAATGGAAATATTTTTCCTTATCAGCAGCCTTCTTTTCGATTCTGTCTTCTTCTTCTTGCCATCCACCTTCTGCTTCTTCGCAGACTTTTTTTTCTTTCCAAAAGATTTTCTCTTGGAAGAAGTCCGTTCCACAGTAAGAACTGAGCCTTTTGAACCCTTCATAGAAAGCTCAGCCGTAACCAGCATGTTCATTAACTCGAACAAGGTACACTGCATCTTATGCATATAAAAGTTTATGATGAACTGACCATATGCATCGGACAAGGAGTGAAGGATCACATCAATCTGAAAATTCTTGTCTAAGATGATACCGAGCTTCTCAAGCTCCTCAAGATCCTTGATCATTGTCAAACAATGATCTTAGACTGACTGCCCATCACGCATCTTGGCCTTAAAAAGTCTTTGACAGACTTGATAGTTAGCCGCGCGACTCTGTTCACCAAACAACTCTTGTAGGTGAGCCAACATTTGGCGGGTAGTCAAAATATTCTCATGTTGGTGCTGCAAGTCATCAGACATTGCATCCAACATGTAGTACCTTACTTTGTCATCATCATCCATCCACTTTTCCAGAGACGCTCTCTGTTCAGCAGTCGGACGTGCTGGCATGGCAGGTGGGTCTTGGTCCAAGACATGAGTCAATTTTTTGAAATCCAGAATAATTCTGTAGTTTCTCAACCAGTCCTTGAAATTGGATCCAGTCAATCTATGGGTGTCTAGTATTTTGGTCAGGAGATTTGAGGCAGACAAGTTTTCTATAGAGAGTCAAAAGTTTTTAGTTAGATTTTGTAATCAGACTTAACCAATTTATTTAAGAGTTTCATTTTTAAACAAATTAGGCTCCCATTATTTTCTCAGATCCCTACACTCCCTTAGTAGAGATGTGAAAATCTTCGTGATCAGTGATTTCTAATGGGTGGTGCAGTCTCACCGACTGGCCTATCACCTCACCTAACAGTTATTGATGATGGGTCAACCGATGAGTGGACAACTCTTGTCCAATGATTCTCTAATCATGGTGCACCCAAAACTTGGTCTTTAATTCATGAAGTTTACCATGTCTGGAATATTGCTCCAATCCTTAGTTAAGTCAAACCCACCATTTGCATGAACTAGATTTCTGATTGGGTCCCTCACCGTATCCAGAATATTGACCCCAACCCATCCTCTAATTCGTAACATCCAATGCCTAATGGATATGGTTGCATCTTTCCGATGCAACTGAGCTACTGTAACCAGCCGAGAACAATCAACCTCGGGAAGGGCCTGCACATCCACAATGGTGGAAGATCTAGACTTAATATTTTCTTAGGAAGATTTGATTTAGGTCTTATTAAACTTGACTTGACATAGTCATAACAATTATGACTAACCTAGTGGCATGGGTTAGCTCGATTGTTAGCCACCTCTAATCAGAACTGAGTCGACACATATGGCCAGGTAAGTGAGATCGATGGAAAGGATATGCCATTAACTCGACAAGAACGCATTCGAGTCGAGTAGCTCCCAATTAAAAATCAATCGATCGCATCTGTCCAACTTACCTTAGACACCAAATTGTCGAACCAGAACTAATTCGGTTAGCCTACAATCCAGGCTCTAACCTCTGAGCCAAATTAGGTCTTAACTTGATCGAGTCACATCTAAATGTGATTCGACCTTGACCCAGACTTAATCCTATTAGGCTGATCAATTATTAACTTTCATGATCCCACCTAACCAACTCTTGATTCGGTTTGATCAACCGCTAGATCTAATTGAGCTACCCAAGCCCGAACCTAATTTTATGAAAATATCTTAGATCTGAAATTCTCAATTTTAGACCTCACTTAATTTTATAAGCTTAATTTATTAATTAAGTTTGGGTTCAAAAATAAAATATGTAAAATAAATTCTAGGATTTCAGAATCTAGAATTTTGCAGAAAAGTAAGTTTTGATTTCTGATTAAGGATGAATGCGCGGTACCCCTACACGTCATATGAACACCCCATTGAATGGGAAGAGAGAGTCTTAAAATTCTACTTCATTCTTATGATCGGACGGCCATGAGAAACACCTTAATCAAAAATATAAATTTAACTACAAAACTAGTTAGATCTAAATTAACATATCTCATATACAATTTAAGATCTAACTAATACATGCTTTGCATACATCTTATGTATCAAAAATTGATCTAATTAACATATTTTCAGATCTGATACATCACATATAATATCTAAAAAATAGAATTTAAATTGAACTATTCAAAATAAAAACTATTCTAGACAAGTTACTAGAACAATTCTACAACTAGTCTAGGCATGCAACAGATCAATTTTATGGAATAATTAAAATTTTATTTTTTATTTTTAATCTGATTATAATATTTATAATATCAAAAAAATAAAGAATAAATTTGATCTAATTCATATTTTAATCATATTAAAATATAAACTTACAAGATTATTCATGGATTCAACTAATCCTAGTCTAGTCATGCATCTCATGCATGTTAGATCTTCTTAGATTTAATTTTAAATATTTTAATTTTAGATTTTATCATATCTGATATGATATCTAAAATCTTTTAAATATCAAATAAATAAATATAAAAATTAGATCTAAATTAGATCTGAAGTAGAGCCAAAAATCTGGCTTTGATACCAGTTGAAGGAAAAACCACCTTTTTCCTTTGTAGGATCTTTCAGATTTCATCAAATCTGGGATGGAATAATTTAAAAAAAAATTATCTTATCTTTATTTCAGATCTAAGTCTCTAGATCTAATCTTCATATCTGATATTAAGTCTAAAATAAATCTAAAAAGGATGAGAAAATAAGTAATACCTCAAGGGTAATTTGATTACCCTGTAGATGATCTTTGCACAACCCGAGGTTCTGATGTAGCCACGCAAGCGCCTGACCTCTACTGGTATCCACTCAGGTAGGACCTAGAATATCTTCTCCTCATGAATCTACACTCCAAAAATCAGATCTCTATCTGACTTGAAAGTGCTTCAGAACTCCTTCTGAAGTTGGAGCAGCAGCCTGTCGAAGATGTCCTGCAACCTTCTGTTCCAGGAGTCACCACGCCTTTTTCTTGCACCAGATGAATGTCCAACTCCTTGGACGTGAAGAGGGAAGATAGGAGAGTAGGGAGGATATGGAGAAGAGGAGAGGATTCTCATTTTGACTGGGTATTGAGCAGAAACTTACAAGCCCTAGGCACAGACAGGGATTTTATAGACCCTGTATGCTGCGCAGTGCCACATCATTTGATCAATCAAAAAATTCCAATAAATTTTGAAAAATTTTGATTGGTGGAGTGATGTCATCTGATCACATCAGATAAGAACCCCCACCCTCTCTTCTATGTTGGAGCCAACTTTGGATAAGCACAGGCAAGGTGACGCCAAAGAGTCCATGTTTATCAGGACTCTTTTATTCTTATCCATTTGGGGCGCCCACTTTAATCCAATTGGGCTCACACCATAATCTGATTATGGCACCCAATTTGATATGGTTTAGGCATGTAGACACTCCACAAAAATCCTTCAATGAGCTCTCTTCAGTTTAAGACTCATATGTCAACATTTGACATATGTCCTAAAATGAAATTGGCAGGTGACAGGAATTAGCAGGTGCTTGTCTTAAATTCATCTTATGAATTAAGATAAGCCTTTTTTGAGCTAGACAAGCTTCATTTAGACTGAGAAAAATTTTCTCAAGGTTTTTTGGGTGAGTCAAATCATATTTGACTCAGTAGAGATAGAAAAGATTATACGAAGAGAAAGTTAGGCTCAATCATGTGCTAGCACAATTTCCTTGAACCTAATTGGATCGTATCCAAATTAATTGGGTTAGCCCAATTGATGACATCCAGACCCTAACCCTTGTTAGTGTGATCTAGTTATGTTCAATTCTATATGGTAATGAGACATGTCATGATCTCATCATCGACATCATCGAAACTCCTTTCGATGGATCAGAACTCTTCTGATTCAGACAATTAGAATGATCGATCATCAATATCATTCTAATTGCTCCCAAAATCTATCAGTGACACCTAGCAGTATATGGTGGCAACCCATCAGAACTGAAGATGAATCTCTCAGTGCAGCTACCTGTGTAATTGAGTTCCTCTATCATGAGTTTCGACTGAATTAGGGTTAAGGTGAACTCGTCAAACCCAACATCAGTCATATAAATCAATCGATCGATCCGAGTCCGATGTGAAACCCCAATGGAAAACTCTTTTTCTATTATTTCACTCAGCCATGGCCATGGGCTTAAGGACTCGATCTTTCGATCATCATAGGATTACTCCTCTCATCTATCGAGGTTGATAGATCCCATCTTGGTGTGACCTAGTTCCTACAATGAATATGCTACAGCCAACATATATCTCAGGGTTCTGAATGGCTAGGAGATCGAGTTATGATGTAGTCAAACTATAACACACTCAAGATAAACTATCGATGCACCTCAGGTCAAAGAACTAGACACATAACTACAGCATCGAGCTAGTCATCGATGAGAAGGTAGACTTCCTTATGACTGCTCGATATGGTCATGCTCAGTACTCTCGTTCTCAACGAATACCTGTACTCTCGCTCCGATGTCTCCACATCATAGATTCAAGACACATCTATCCTAAGAAAGCGATCGTACACCAATCTTTCGGATCGATCACCATCCTCGTGATGATCCTATGGTCAGGAGCTGTTTATGAGTTAGTTATGTAAATTCATACCTTAAATTTTCAACTCTTGAAAATATGAATTGACATTCCTACTAACTCAAAGGATGTATCACAGACACAATATACACAATGTGATAGAAGAAAAATCTATTTATTGATTTATAGTCAAAATTATAATTTTTTTTTAGATTTATACAGGAATGTGTCAGCCAATCTGGCATCTAGGGCACACATCTAACAGGTGCATGGGGTGTTCTTGTTCCATTCAAATTCAAACTTGTGTTCTTATCTAATTAAATTCTTAATCCAACCAAATTAGGTTAAATATAATTAGATTATCTAATCTAATTATGTAATAAGTAGTCTCAATTAAATCCTAATTAGATTAGAAATTAATTGAGTTCGAATCAAGAATCGAATATCCTTAGCGATTAGATCATCTCATAACCTATTCGAGTCAAACCAAATTGAATCCTATTCAATTAGATTTAATCCAAACTTCAATACTCAATCAAATTAAGTTAATTAACAATCTAATCACTAATCAATTCTCATTTAATTCATCAATAATTAGTAAATTAATTTATTACAATTTTGCATAAGGTTCATCATCAATCAAATTGATGATTAAACTCTAGAACGATTTTCAATCGTTGATTAGCCACATGATCAGTCAAAAAAAATTTTTGAGTATGATCTCATAGGTTCGAACTTAAATTGATAGTATAGAAATAACATTTTGAACTAATCGATGTAACCATCTAGCAATGAAACCCAATGTCCGGATAGGTTGAAAAATCACAAAGCGTCATTCATGAACCTATTGGCATATGGTTACCATATAATTCCTCCCTTTGACCCTAATGCTCAAGGTGACCTAGAGTTTATCTGTCAAATCTAGATTTGTCAGTCACATTGTATTTCAATATTTCAAATCTATCATGTGGAATATCTTGACTAAGATTTTACTAAATTGAAACACACTGATGCATTAACTCCTTATTCAGAGGGGTCAATTCCATCTTGACTCACATACCGACTTTGTAAGTACTTAACTGTATCTAAAAATCTTTCGTCACTGAATTAAAAATTCAGATAGTCCAGCACCAAAGCACAGTGAGTTGCTTGCAAGTCATTGTAGTGATCTCAGGTCGGAGGGATATTTATATCTATATCCTTCATGAGCTACTCTTGATAATAGAGTGCTTAGCAGTTGGTCACGTTCAATGAGATGTACTCCTATATCTCACTTGTATTCATACTAGTGTCTCTATACTACTTGGTTATGAGGACAACCAACGTATATGATAATGATTTATACTCGATAAATGCGATTATCCTAGTAATAGCATATCATGTGGCCGTGAACTAAATTTAAAGACTAAACGATATATCCTCCTATATCAATTAGGATAGTCCTAAAGACTTTATCACAACAACTAAAGTTCATTAAAAAGATATATACTACTTTGTGATGAAGAAGCTAAATAGTAATTTTATTAATTTATCAATTCATATATATTTACATAGTTTAGCACGACCATCAATAGACTGATGATTGACTTTAGGATATAATTTTTAATAATGATAAATTTTCCTTTATCCATTACTATATAGTTTTAAGGTCTTCATCACAACATAAGAGTTCTAATAAGGAAGATGTATCTTTGTGATGAAAGATGCCTAAATAACTCTTATTCATTGATAAATAATTCATATACACATTACAAAATGAGCACAATCGTCCATATGATTGGCTTTATGATATATTTTCTAATGACTCCCACTTGAACTAAAGTCAATTGGAGCTGCATCTTATACCCATCTTTCACTTATGATCATCAAACTCTTTGATCCTAAGAGCTTTAATGAAGGGGTCGGCTATGTTCTCTTTTTCATCGATCTTTTGAAACTCGACGTCACCTTAATTCATGATATCATGTACAAGATGATAGCGATGTAAAATATGCTTGGTACGTTGGTGTAATTTTGGATCTTTCGTTTGAGCTATAGCTTCAGTGTTGTCGCAGTACAGCAGAATAGGGCTATCAACAGAGGGTGTAACTTCAAGCTCGATGATAAATTTTTGCAACCACACCACCTCCTTTGCAGCATCAGATACAGCAATATATTCTGTTTCACATACAAAATTGATCACAGTATGTTGCTTGAAACTCTTCCAACATATCGCTCCTCCATTTAAGGTAAATACGTAGCCCGACACGCTTCTGCTATCATCATGGTCTGACTGAAAATTAAAATCAGTATATCCCATAAGTTTCAAGTCAACATCCCTATAGATAAGCTATTAGTTCTTAGTATTTTTCAAATACTTAAAGATTATCTTCACAACCTTCTAATGATTTTCACCTGAATCAGACAGATACCTACTCACTACCCCTAGTGAATAGACCACATCTGATCTTGTATACATCATGACGTATATGATAAATCCTACTACCAAAGTATATGAGATCCTACTCATACGCTCTCTCTCCTGAGGGGTTGTCAGATAATTCTTCTTAAAGAGAGTAATTCCATAGCCAATCGAAAGATAATTTTTCTTGAAATTTTTTTATATTAAATCATTTCAACATGGTATCAATGTATGTGGATTGGGATAATCCAAGCAACCTTCTAGATTTATCTCTATAGATCTTCATCCCTAGGATATAGGATGCTTTTCTCAAATTTTTATGAAGAATTATAATGAGAGCCACAGCTTTATACTCTGCAAAGCTAAGATATCATTTTCTACTAACAGTATGTCATCTACATACAATGCAAGAAAGATGACTACAGAATTATTAATTCATTTGTAGATACAAGACTCTTCTCTATTTTTAATGAAGCCATATATTTTGATCACCTTATCAAAGTGCACGTTCCAACTCCTAAATACCTGCTTAAGTCCATAGATGGACCTATTTAATTTGCACACCGTAGATTCATCTGTGGATATGAATCCTTCAAGTTATATTATATACACTTCTTCTTTTAGTTTCCTGTTTAAAAAAGTAATTTTGACATCCATTTGCCAAATCTCATGATCTAAATGTGCTACTATTGCAAGCATAATCCGAATGGACTTGAGCATTGCCACAGGTGAGAATGTCTCATCATAGTCAGTACCATAATATTGACGGTAATTTTTGACAACTAAACAGGCTTTATAGGCCTCCACCTTTTCATCCACTCCTCTTTTTTTTTTGAAAATTCACTTGCATCCTATAGATTTTATCCCTTTGGGTAGATCAACAAGTGTCCATACATTATTGATTTTTATGGACTCCATCTCAGATTCATGACCTCAAGCCACTTTTGGAAGTTGAACCTTTGCATGGCTTCCATATAGGCGTTCAGATCCTCATCATTCTCATCTAGTTTGATAGGATCTCCATCTCAGATCAAAAAATCATAGTATCTGTCTGATTGATGTGATACTCTATCGGATCTTCTTAATGGTATCTCTACAGGCTCTAGATTTGATTCTTCAATCAAATTCGATTCTGTGTCTACCGATTCTTTTATCTCATAAACTTCATCAAGTTTAATTTTGCTGACATTAGTTTCTTCTCCAAGAAACTCCTTTTTCAAAAAGATTGTCCTATTGCTGACGAACATCTTTTATTCTTCAGCGAGATAGAAATAGTATCCTTTAGTTTTTTTTGAGTACCCTATGAATAAGCATTTATTAGACTTTGATCTAAGCTTATTTGTCTTTAAATGCTTGACATAAGCTGGATATCTCCAAATCCTAAGGTGTGAGAACACCGGCCTATGCCCCATCCATATCTCTTATGGAATTTTATCGGTAGACTTACTCATAACCTTATTTAGCATATAGTAGATAGTTTCAAGAGCGTATCTTCAAAAGAAGATTGACAGATTTGCAAACCCCATTATAGATCGAGCCATATCTAACAGGATTCGATTTTTTCTTTCAGATACCTTATTATGTTGTGGTGTTTCAGGAGGGATCCACTGTGAGAGAATCCCATTCTTCTCTAGATCTGTTAGAAAATTACTGATGAGGTATTCACCTCCTCGATCTAACCGAAAAATTTTAATACTCTTTTTAGTCTATTTTTCTACTTTACTACAGAATCGTTTGAATATTTTAAATGATTTTGATTTATACTTCATAAGATAGACGTATCCCTATCTCGATAGATCATCTGTAAATATAATGAAGTAATAGTATCCTCCTCTGGTGCTTATATTCATGAATCCACATACATCACTATGTATTAGACCTAGAACACCATTGGCTCATTCTTTTTCTTTAAAAGGTGACTTGGTCATTTTATCAAGTAGATAGAATTCACAGGTCAGTGATAATTTACAATCATTAATTTCAAGGACACCCTCCTTGATTAATCTATCTATCTTGTTCTTGTTCATATGACCTAGCCTACAATGTCAAAGGTATGAATCATTGACATTATTTATCCTATGATATTTATTCGATGTGTATATTTCACCAACAAACTATGATAATATATATACCATATTTTAATTATCCACGCATAATTATAATATCATTCACAATGATATCATAAAAATCATTCTTTATTAAAAATTTAAAATCAAGTTTGGCCAAAAGGCTTACAAAGATGACATTTATCAAAAAGAAAGAACAATAATGATATTCATCTAACATGACACTCTTAGACTCGAAAACAAGCTGCATAGTTTCTAAAACTAGAACTGAAACAAGGCTTCCATCTCCAACATTCAGAAAGCTCTTGCCTTCTCTAAATTGTCTACAAACCTACAGTCCCTGCAACGAATTATAATATTAATCAAACTTTTAGTATCTAATACTTAGGTAGTAGTATCACAAATAAAAAAATTACAAGGAGTTATCATATAAGTACCTTGTAAAGTAACTGATTGCTTGTTTCTCTTGTTCTTTGGCCTGTTTGGGCCAATAGAAGCTATATATGTCAGATAATTTTTTTTCTAATGATCCAGCTTTTTATAAAAGAAGCATTTTGTCTGGCTTTTATCTATTTTCATCTTTTTGCTCTGCTTTGACTTAGGATCGACGGTATGACTTTTCTGCACCTTCTTCTTCTTTCCTCTCTTAGAGGAATGATGATCTACAGATGAACCTCCTACTACATGTACCAGCTCTTTTTAGAGCTGATAGTCATCCTCGAACATCTGCAGTAATCTTCACAAACCATGGTAGTTCACTTTAGGCTTGATCATTCTGTAATGACTCAAAAATGGTAGGTAAGATTTCGATAGCGAGTTCAGATAGCATCCTTGCCTAACTGTTCATGTAACGAAAAGTCAAGTTTGCTTAAGTATTCAATCTGCTCGATCATGTATAATACATGATCGGTGACTAACGCTCCCTCTCGCATATGGGTATTAAATATAGTACAGGAAGTTTTATATCTCTCCGCAACCTCAGGGGTACCGAAAGACTCATTCAATATTTGAATCATATCCCCTAGTTGTGCATCTTCGAACTTATGGCTAAGTTCGTCGTTCATAACTGCCCTCATAATGCAATGCACCATCATGTGATCACCATCATGCGATCACTGAGCCACTTCAAATAAGTATCTCTCACGGCACGGGGTGCATTGATAGCAAATTCTTCAAGTGGTGGATCTGTAAGCATGTATAGAATCCTCTCATGCTCCAAGACGATCTTCAAATTTCAATACCAGCTATTGAAGTTGGGTCTGGTAAGCTTGTCACTATCCAATAGTAAACGGAGTGATAGTGTATTGGCCATAGCTGAAAATGAAGAAACATAAATTTATTAGTATATGAATTATTTTAATCCTAAAGATATGGACTTTAGTCTAAAAGTTCTCTCATTATTTTATTATGAATTAATAGCCTCTACGTCCAATTCGAGGAATTACATTAATTTCTTAGTGGATACTAGAATCCATACAGATAGCATTCAGGTCTGAGTGTGGCTCGACCAATCTTAATACATCTATGGGTAGATTCATAATCAATTATTTTTTCAAACAACTTTCAACAATTAGATTTTGCCCTAGGCATCTCTTCACAGGCATGTGATATCTCTACAAAAAATCTTGGTTAGATCCAACCATTAACATGACTACACCAAGCACATCTAATAAATAAATATCTAGATCCAAGTATGGCTCGACCAATCTGAGCATTGATCTGAAGGGTACAGTAAGATGGTCATATGATGAATGATAATTTTAATATCCAATAGACATCAGGCGTGTGGCATCTTTAATGCCTATTTAAAATATTGGACTCATTATCATGCATCTTAATGGGAGGCTATGAACAAGTTATCCCTATAACTATATCATTTTAAGGATCTAACAATATAGAGAATTTGATTTAATGATTTGAGAATAAGAGAAGAAATTGATCTAAAAGTTATAAATCCTCCTACTGACTTCACCAAGTCATGAAGAGGACTTTATACAAATTGATTTAAAGACACCTAAATCAATCATACTAATATATCTTAATGGCATGGGTCAGCTCGAATCGATTAGTGATCTAATCAAAATACAATCTACCATGTTGGCCAGGTATGTGAGATTGGTGAGAGGGATATGCCATTAACTCACCATAAATCTATCTAAGTGAGTAGCTCCCAATTAATGACCACCGATCAAAATTGCCAAACTTACCTTAGACACCAACTGATTAATCAGTTTTAATTTGATCTGCTAGAAGATTCGGGCTCAATCACTGAGCCATGATCATGGTCTATTTAGTAAAGTCAAAAATATGGACTTAATCAAGCTTCAACTATTGAGATTGATCTAGAAAATTTCTGACCTAATCAAATTCAACTCTTAATTAGATTTAATCAATTTTTTTATTTAGTCCATATATATTTTTAACCCTAGATCTAATCCAATAGGAGGATCTAATTCATGCTAACCCATTATCCATCGATTTATGTAGTGTCTTATAATCTTCAATTCTCAAATCTAGATCATTTTAAAATTTAATTTCAAATTAAATGTGTGAAATATGTGTTTTAGTTTGTAGAACTATTCTACTAAGATTTCAAGTGAAGCATACTATATATTTCATATTATAAAAATTAATTTTTATATCTATGTTTAATAATTAAACATGCATGATTATGATTTAAACTTCATATATATCACATATATCATGACTATTTTTAGATCACTACCAATTACATCAAATATAACATGCTATTCAAAATTTAAAATAATTTTTATATCTAAATTTATCTTATTGTAATGAGTCATAAATCATTCTAGATCTAATATAAACTTACTTATGATCAAAATAATTTATAAAACTCTATTCACTATTCTTCTTCATGAAACAGGATCACAATGACACTCCTATATATCATAAGAGAATCTGTCGAATGGATAAGAGAGGAACATCAATCTCTACTTTTTCTTATGATCAGATGGTCTGGTGATCTCATCAATCTGAGTACTAGGCTACTAAGATCTAAAATTTAATTTTAAATAAAATCACATCTATATGTAATTTATCAAAATAAAACAAGCATGAACATGACATTGATCATATCAACCATATTCTTCATCTAATCTAATCAAATTTAATGCATCATATACATCATATCAAATCTGAAACTGAATTTATACAGATTATAAAATATTAAATTTAGATCTAAAATCATATAAGAAAATAATTAGATGCACATATAAATATGTAAAGATTAAATTTCTGATTAGTTCTATTTCGATGTTGCACATATTTTTGATAGAAATTAGATCTGAAAATCTATCAAAATAGATTCAATTCAGATTTGAAATAAGTTCAACTTTTGAACCAAAATAATAATAAAAAAATTCTATTAAAAATGATTTAAAATAAATTTGAAAAGAGGTTGTTATTCTAACAAAAATTTATAACAATAAAATTTTATTATAACAGATTTATAATAAATCTTAGCCAACCATTGATTAGGATTATGTAATCTAATCAAAATTAGATTATAAATTTTATTTAAATAGATCTAAAACTGATTTAATGTCTAATATAAAATTCTAATCACATACCATATGTAAATCAATCAGAAAAAATTAGTTATGCATCCATATATCAAAGCTTGGGTTTGATACCAGATTGAAGAAAATAGGACCGTTTTAGAACGGATTGCCAGGGAGCATCTAAAATTTTTATAACAAGTCAACAAAATTTTCATCTTTTACCTAATTCGCAATGAAATAATTATCAAATTCCAAAAGGATTCTGAATCTAAAGTCTCGCAAAGGTTTAAAAGAACAAATTCTTTGCTTCGCACACACGTCTGACTTCGTAGAAAAGTGAGATGAAGCATTGGATTGTTGTATCTTTATAAGGCAGCAAGGAGGAGAGGGAGAGGATCCTTGGTGTGATGCCTCACATCCAAAAGTGGGATGCCTAAGCCTCTTCATACCATGGAGAAGGTGGATGCCCAAACACCACGCCAAGGAGAAGGTAGTGTGACACCTCCTCTCTCTCTCTTTCTCACCTTAGCACACAATCTAATTATTATACTTTGATAGTTAGAGGTCCTCCCTATTTATAGATGATTTTTCATGATCCATTAAACTAAGAATCCTAATTCAAATCTGATTTGAATTAATTTTTCTTTATCTAACAAGGAATCCTGTTTGAGATAGGATAGGCACCTAATGAGGCACCCCCATGCACCAACGCCTACATCCAAGTGTTGGGTGGCAACAATCAGCACCCCACCCTCTTTTGATCAGTCATGAGGAGAGAGAGTCCCACACTGCAACAAAATAGAATATTGATGATAAAAAAAATTCATTGCTAATAGCCAATTTTCATCACTAATAGTTATTAGCGACGAAAATTTCATCGCTAATATTTAGTCGTCAATAATACCGTCATTGATAATTTTTTATGATAGAAAAAAAAATTTATCATAAATAATAAATATTATCGATAAAAAAATTTTATCATTAAAAAATTTATTTTTTTTGAAAACTATTTATGATGAAAAATTTTAGTATAAAAAAAAATAATTTATGATGAAATTAATTATTTATGATGAATTTTATTCATCACTATTAATTTAATTAAAAATTTTTATAAAAATAATTTTAAAAAAGTATTAACGATGTAAACTTTTCATCATCAGTGTAGTAATTTTTGATAAAAAATTTTATCACTAATAAATATTAAATTAATAGCGATAAAAATATTTTTATCACTATTAATTTAAATAAAAAATTTTATAAAAATCAAATTTAAAAAAAATTTAGCGATGTAAATTTTTCATCGTAAATATGGTTATTTATGATGAAAATATTTTCATCACTATTAGTTTAATTAAAAAATTTAAAAAAATTAAATTTAAAAAAATATTAATGACATAAATTTTATGACGTAAATATGATTATTTATGATAAAAATATTTTCATCACTATTAATTTAATTAATTTTTTTTATAAAATTTAAATTTAAAAAATATTAGCAATATAAATTTTACATTATAAATATTTCAAATTCTGACGTATATTTTTTATCGCTATTAATTTAATATAAAATTTTAATATTTTTAAATTTATTAAAAAATTTATTTACGACCAATTTTTCATCACTAATATATTTTTTCGTGATCAATATTTCATCAAAAATAATTTTATCACTAATAATTTATAGATATTTTTTTAAAAATAATTTATGAATATATATATTTAATTTATATTTATAATATTTTTTATAAATAAAAAATATAAAATTAAAATAATAAATTCACACAATAAATCTATAAATAAATTTTATTATTTTATTATATTAAATTAAAATTATAAGAGGTCTAAAATAAAAATAAAAAACTACACAAATAGGCCGTTAAGTGTCGACATCTGCAGAACAAGAACGGGCAGGAGAAGGAGAGTGTTTGGATGAGCTCAGACCGACCTACTGCTGCCTCATCAGCTGCATCATCTACTCCCTCTGCACCATCCGCTCCATCATTTGGATCTGGAGTCGCTGGTACTCATCGACGCATGCAGTCAACTCATCAGCTTGCTGCTCAGTCTGCCTTTAACGATTGAATATCGTAGGCAGTATAGATGTCAGCCTAGATGAGCATGAGGATGAGGGAGCAGTGATCCTATGCCCTAGACCCCTAACATAATAGGATCTCGTACCAAGCATCTAATCACAAATCTCGTCATCTGTGCATGTGGTAGAGCCCTCAGGATTAGGCTGAGATCTGATGTCTATCATACGGTCCTAAAAATTAAAGTTATAGCTATTTTAATTTCATACTGAAAATTAAACTGTGAATAAAAAAAATAATTAAAAAAACTTATAAGGAGATCTTGGCTCCCTATCATCTATTTCTCTGACTGTTGCTGGTGGATCCGCTGGTAGATATCGATCTTACCAAGAAGCTCCCCACTCTCAGCATCTCTTTGTAATTTGAGAATAATTAATTAAAAAAATTTTAAATAGCTAGAGAATTATATATTAATTAAAAACTACTTACTGTATGCTCCATGTGATGAGCGAATGACTTCGAACCTCCACAATATGGTATAGTCTGTCTAGCCTGATTCACGACATTCTAGATATATCTTCTCTGTAAAGTTAGCAGTCAAATTAGTAGGTTACAAACTGAATTTAAGAATAAATGATTCAATCATTAAACTCTAAAAAAAAAGGTTTGGATGTGTAACCTAATATGCCGGATCCTCATAATGCCAGCATATGACAGTCTAATCATCTATAGTGATACTGTCATAGGGCCACTACCGCACTGCCTCCACCCCATGATCTTGAATCACATGGTACCAATGCTGATGGATGTGGTGGCGATAGTCCTTGAGATGCAAAGATAAATGAGCATCTACAGCTTGTCGCACAGGATCCTCCTCAAAATCAATAATATCAAAAATACCCTTCCAATAACAAATATTAGAAGAATACTGTGCTAATTAAATATTCACAGTATAATTTATTTTACCTATAATTGGGTTTAAAAAATCTCTCTCTGAGTTAGTATAATGTAACGCCAATCAAAAGCATCACGGGGGTATAGCTATGGCATATGATGTCCAACTCAATCTGCCATGGCTCGCACCATCCCCTAATGGATCTAGTGTAGTTAAGTGGTATCTCAATACGGAGACACTGTCCCTAGTGCTTGCATCTCCAACACTCTAAAGCAAGATTCACGATCGACCTCGCCCTCACCTCACTACTGGTGGAGACTGACCTGAAACAACAATAAATAAATCATTAGTATAATAGCTATCCAAATAAAAAAAATTAAATTTTATTATATAAAAAGTATAATAATACTACTCGGACCTGCCTCACTCAAATTCATCTCATTGGGACCTGCCAGTGCAGGACCCTCTGATGATGGAGCTAGTGCAGTAGTGGAAATCGATCAAGGCGCCTCAGCCTCTGGGGTAGACAGCGAACATCGTTGTCTGTCTGCTGGTGCCATACCTGCAATTCTTAATATATAAATAAATATAATATTAAATAATAATAATAAAAATAAATTATATTCTAATGAATAGAATTATATCGCATACCATTATTGTAAGAGAAGATTGAACAAAAAATATAAATATACTCTTCAATATTCGTATTTTTCTCGATGTGTAGATCCTCCTCTGAATCACAATAATTGACATATGTATCATCTTCTATCTCATCGTCATTTATAAACTGATTGTCACCCTCTAACTCATAAAGATTAAATATAAAATCAGCTTCAACTTCGTTGGATGGTAGATCAATCCTATTCAAAGAAGCCGTTATAAGTCCCTCATCAACAAGAAGCTCGACTAATGTTAGTTCTTCCTACTGAAAAGCTTTTTTTTTCATATAAATCTAAATTTTCATCCATCTCTAATCGGGTTGATATGTTATATACGCCTCTAGGTATTATTTTTGTATAACATACCAATTACCTCGATACTTTAGATCCTTCAAATATATTATTTATTTTGCTTGAGTTGCTAATATATACGGCTAATTCTGGTACCATATTTTTGCAAAATTTACACTAACAGGTGTGGTCCTATCTCTTTCAGAAAAATAATAATCTTATTATTGTTATTAGTCGATATTTTATTTTATTATTATAGAAATTTTGACAGTATCTCCCTATAGTTCTCCAAGTATATGATATGAATATGGTACCTACGCATCCTATCCACCATATATCCGGAGAATAATAAACAGATAATTACTGAGTATCACATAATGAAATAAAATATCAACTATTAACAACAATAAGATTATTACTTTTTTAAAAAATTTAAATATGGGATATTCAAGAGTTGATCTCGATCAAGATTGACTCTTGAACGATAACCTACGGCTCAATACAATTTAACTATCATCTCTGAACATACATTCAAAGATGAATTTCTAATTTATCAAAAAAAAGTAACTCTGTATTAAAATTTTTTCATCAAAAATTTCAATAGAGTTTTCTCTAAAATAAAAATATTTTTTATATTTAATTATAATAAGCAAAAGCATATAAAATAGCATATAAAATAATTAAATTATAATAAATAATAGCAATGTGCATTGTACTAGTGGAACAAAAAAAATTATAAATTTTAGCAGTAACATTAAAAAATTTATGCAATAAATATAAAATAAACTATAAGCAGTTGAGCATGCAAAATAATATTAACATAAAATAATAACATGAAACCTAATCCTGAGGATCTGATAGTTTTTTATTTTTTTCAAAATATTTTTATTTAAAAAATTTTTAAATATTTTTTCTCCAAAACAAGCTCCGGACTCGACCTCCCATGGCATCGATGCCGTCACACACCCCGCGCTGCCTGGACTTGGCCCCCGTGACCCCCCCTCCCATGGCACCACCACCATCACCCACCCCTTGCAAGCCACCCCCCGTGGTGTCGTCGCCCTCTCCAACCCCTCGCAACCCAAATCTCAATTCAGATTCTGATCAGATCTTAATCTGGATCCTATTCAAATCGGGCTCTCGATCCGGATTCCAACCTTGATCCAATTCAGATCGTAATTCAAATTTTATTTTTATTAATCAAATAATAAAATATTTGATTAATATTTTATTTTTATTTTTATTTTTTATTTTTTATTTTTTTTTTCTTTTTTTCTCCCCTTCATTTCTCTCTTCCGTTCTTCCCCGTCGTCACACACCCCTCCCCACCATCACCTCCTTGGCCGACCCCCTCCCGACTGACCCCCTCCCCGCCATCACCTCCCTAGCCAACCCATTTCACGGCTCCATGGCATCGTTGTGTCGTGGCCGACCCCCTCCCCACCCCATTTTGCCCCAACCGCCAACCACCCCCTCCCTGGCCCCATCTCCGTCGGCCGACACCCTCCCAACCCTGTGGCACCACCGGCCGCCCACGGCCCCCTCCCTACCCCCGTCTTGCCCCCCGATGCCATCCCGCCTCTGTTTCACCCCCGGCCACCGACCGCCCCCTCCCTGGCCCCATCTCCATCGGTCGACCCCCTCCCCGATCCTGTAGCGCCGCCGGCTGCCTACGACCCCCTTCCCACCCCTGTCTCACCCCGACCGCCCCCGCCCATCCGCCCCTGTTTCGCCCCTGGCCACCGATCGCCCCCTCCCGGCCCCATGGCGCCGCCGGCCACCCATGTGCCCACCCCCCTCGCAACCCCCTCCGCCCCCGATGGCCCGATCAACACAAAAAAAAGGATTGGAACCTTACCTTCGGTGGATGGTGGTGCGAACGGCGAACGGCGGTGGCGGCAATGGTGGAGAGGGGCTCGCCAATAAATTTTAAAATTAAAATAAATATTATATTATTTATGATGAAAAATATTTATTCATAAATAATGAGTATTTATGATGAATTTTTTTTCATCGCTAATAGCAAACTATTTATGATGAAAAATTATTTTTCATCATAAATATTTTATTATTTATGATGAATTTAATTTTTCATCGTAAATACTCTTATTGATGATGAAAATATTTTCGTTACAAATAATTCTATCATAAAAATATTCTTTTCTTATAGTACCAGTAAAAATAGACTTCTAAGAATTCAATCCAAATATAGATCAATTTGAATCCAGTTCGAACTTGATTTGAATCAATTTTGAATAAGCTGTTAATCCCAAACTGTTTAATATTTAGAATCAAGTCTAACTTAAATTTTTTAATCTAATTAAGTCTAATTAAATCAGATCTAATCTGAAAATTAATTAGTACTTAAATTCAATCTCTCATAGACTCTTTAGATCATAGGTCAAATCTTGTTCATCTTCGAAATTGAACATGAACTTTATGTCTAGTGCTAGCTAGACATAGTCAACTATTTAATCTCATATGATCCATAACTTAATTTTTAATCAAGTTAATCTATTTATTCAATCAAGTCATGTACTTTCAAATTAAATATATAGACTTAGATCAATTCTTTCCTACGTCGCTTGACTTTATGCATGACTTCATAGATTCAAACACTAAGCCGATAGTATAGAAACTATTTTCTGTACTAATCAAAGTTACCATCTAGTAATGATTTCTGACATCTGGATAGATCAAATATTTGTAAGATAATATTCAAGAATCTATGCATATGGTTATCGCATAATTCATCTATTTGATCCTGAATGCTCTAGAACGATCTAAGATTCAACTGTCAATCCTGATGGATCATCCTCATTGTATTCTAACCTTTCAAATCTATCACATAAATTATCTTGATCAAGATTTTACTAAATTAAAATATAGTGATGCATCAACTCCTATAATCCTGAGAGGTCAATTCCATCTTGATCCACACATAAACTTCGCAAGTACTTAACTATATCCAATGACCTTCCGTTACTGTATTAAAAATATAAATAGTTCGCACTAAAATAGGTAAGTTACTTGCAAGTCACTATGGTGATCTCAGATCTGAGAGACACTTATGTCCATATGCTTTGCAAGCTGCTCTTGACAGCAGAGGCTCAGCAGGTGATTACTTATTTAGTAATGTGTACTCTTATATCTCACCTGTATCCATATTAGTGTCTCCATACTCCTTGGTTAAAAGGATAACCAACCTATATGCATATAACGATCTTCACTTGATAAATATCATCGTCTTTAATGACATATCATTTGGTCGCGAATATGTTTAAGAACTACACGATAAATTCTCCTTTATCGATTACTTTATAATTCTAAGGACTTCATCACAACATAAGAATTTTAACAAGAAAGATGTACCTTTATGATAAAAGATGCTAAAATAACTTTTATTCATTGGTAAATAATTTATATACACATTACAAAATGAGCACAATCATCTATATGATTGGCTTTAGGAATATTTTTCAATATTTATCACCTTGCATGTATGCATAATATAATGAATCCTTTTAATAATTCTTTTCTACTCTTTAATCTCAAAATCTTTGATATTCAAAACTAGCCCTAGGCCTATGGTTCCTTAATTAGGGGTTTAATAAGTGAAAATCTTCACTATTCTTCTTGTCTAGATGGTCATGCCCCTACCCAAAAATAATCCAACTAAAATTAGAGAAAATCAATAATTAAAATATTTATAGAGTTTGGTGGTGCTAATTAGGGATTTAGTTGTAGAAGATTGCCCTAGGAGGAGAGAGTTTTTAAGAGATAAAGTGGGAGAATTTGGAGGAGAAGTGGAAAATGGACAACTATTGCGAATCTAGTGTTCTAATGTATGTGTGTGGAAGAGAGATAGAGGGAGAGCGATGCAACTTAGTGTCTCTATATTTACTAGTCATTTGAATTAGAGATTCGAATTCCTAGATGGAGGTCCACCAAAAGAACCCATATAATAAGCGATCGTAAAAAATTAAAGGGTTCACGCATGAAGTACTTCTCTAGCTATGATAAAAAAAGGTAATCCTATGCACATTGATCTAAAAGGAAGTCATTGACATCTAAAATTCTCATATAAAACTAATTTTATGTTGTTTGGTATTGTTTTAGCTTTCCAATACAATTTGAATCACTCAAAACAAAGGTTGGATAAGAAATTATGAATGATTTATTGAAGATGTGTCAGTGCTGTTGAACTTTTGAAAAATTTTAAAAAATTAATATTTTGCAAATTATAACTTAAAGGATAATTTTCTTTTTTTGTCAAAGCTTCTATATTTATTTCTTGAAGGCACTCATGTTAGATTAGGTAGAAGTCTATTAGATGCTAGGCATCTATTTTTACAATTCTTCAATATTTAAACCTTTATTTTTTTGAAAAATTTGTACCCTATTGGAAATAGGAAAGCCTAGTGGGTTTAGGAGATCTCACATATAAATAGGTCCTAATTGTACTCTTCACATCAAGTATTTATCAATAATGTTTTAAAGTTTTGCTTCAATTCCTTGCTTTGAATGATTCCTTTTTGCCATGGTATGAGACCGTGATTATGTGAGAGGTGATTAGTGCGAAGTTGGAAGCTTCAAGCATCTCTTGAAGAAGTCAAAGGTGTGAGGCCAAAAAACCTCATGTAGTTGGCATAAGGCCATCTGCTATTCTTTTTCAATTTTTCTTTTCTTCTAGTTCAGGTGTCTACTATATTACTTTGCTTATTAAAAAGATTCACATGGTCCATTTTCTAGAGGAATGAATAAGTGATGTGACACTAAAATGAACCTACGCACATGGCCTTCAATAATAAGGGTCAATATTGAAATATTTTGCTTAGTTTTTCACCTCCAAAATAGGTGCTAACCCTATCCTTTAGGATCATTCACCTAGCTTCATGTTACCTAGTTCTTCTCATTTTAAATAGGTACATTAAGCATATGCTAGGTCTTGTAGACAGAAGTAAAACATCATTATTTTATTCTTTAATCTAGTGTCACCTTTAATGTGGAACTATATGGAATTGTTTCAAAATTTTAGATTTTCAGTCCATATTGATGAAAAAAATGCAAATATTAGTTCACCCTTAACTTGATCTGCACAGTGAATAGGCTAGAAGTCTTCCTTATAATGCATCAGCAACAATGGCATAATCCTTGCTGAGAAAAACAATTAGTGGCGTAATTAATTGTCAACAAGTACCTACCAAATTATCCTTAATTGACCAATGATTATCTAACTTATCTACATCCCATGATTCATTTCTAAGTTTGACCACACACATTGTAATCATCAAACCAAATGCAAGTATAAATATCTCTTTCCCTAGATGCATTATTTGAAGTGTTAAAGAATGTTTTCCATAAAAGTTTCAAGGAACATTTTTACTTTAAAAAAGTGTGGAAAAATATTTCAAATGGGAGAAATGACTTGTGTCTAGTATAACTATCGTGGCATGTCAGAAGGTCCACGCCGTATGAAGGTAAATGGTGACATGATGGGTGATTGGATTTATCTCATACCATGCAAGCATGTCACTGGGAGAGAGCATATAGTCTAACGCTGACTACCAAGGAGATTGGAATCAAAACTTGACATGTAAGAGCAAGGCAACAAGTATGTACACATGTTTCAAGGAAAAAAAAAAAAAAAAAGAAAAGAAGTGGATAGGAAAAGTAGGAAATTAATGTGGTGGATAGTGGTTGGCAATCATAATTTTAACTACGGCATGTTCTTCTTTTAGCATCCAAATTATTTAATGATGATGGATTACATTATTCATCCATTCCTTCACTTTGTTTCCATTCCCTTGCCCCATTACCTCCCTACGATGCCTTTCTCTAACTTTACTTCAAGCACACTTCATCTCCCTATAGAGCCTATTTGGCATTGCTTTTATGTCTTTTTCTAAAAAAATCAAAGTTGGAATCATAGAAATTGAAGCAAAAAGTACAATTGGTGCTATTGTTTTTTATTTTTCAAAAATAATTTTTATTATTTTTAGAAAAATAAAAATAAGAAACTTTTATATTCACTATCTTCAAAACTAAGAAATTCATGCTTTTACCACTATAAGCAGTTACATTATTTCCACTACCATCATGTTATTGCTGCAACCGCTATTATCCTCATCTCTATCATTGCTGCCACCATCACCGCCTTCATCTCTATCACCACTATCGTTATTAATGTCATTATTATTGTTTCAACTATTATACTATTGTCACAATCACCACCACCATTCCCACCGCTACTACAACTTCGATCACCACCCCTACCCCTTTGCCACAATTACTCAGCTATCACGACCATGATCTATGCCACCATCTCTATCACATCACCACCACTATTGCTACCACTGCTATTACTACCATATTATCGATGCCCCTACTATAAATATTATTACTAATATCCTATACCAATACATCACTAGTGCCCCCGTCGTAGTTGCAACCACACTAATACTATCTTCTTCATCATATCCACCACCACTACCACACCTTGGATGCTATTATCATGTTTATATTTTTTAAAATTACTAGCAATATTAATCATATTTATATTTTTAAAAATTTAAAAATAAAAGCAAAATAAAGTTTTAAATTTTTAAATTTTATTTTTTGGATATAGAAAATTAAAAATGATGTCAAAAAAATAAAGATTCCTTGGGACTAGCTATAGTTCATATGGTTATATACATGCTCCCATTTCTTTTCTACTTTCTAGCGTTTAATGAGGCAACTATTCTGTCATGGGGATAGAAGGCATGAAGGGATGGAAGATGAGAAGAATTTATGATAGATGATCATTTGTCTTATCAAACCTTTCAAATGGGACCAGACAGAGGAGCAAGAAAAAAGTAACAAATATCTCACTCCAAATCTCCAACAACCTCCCATCCTTTCAACCAATTACAAAATCATATGTTTCACAGGTAACTAGGCCTAATTATTACTTGGACTAGATCCAAATGGACCACAATAAAACCTACGGTGGATAACATGCCATATTACCCTTTGTATTTCAATTCCCCAGTTGTGCGTTACCCACCATGCATACGGTCCGAGGTTTGCCTGGTCCACTTGGATCTGGTCCATGCAATAATTTCTTAGTGACTAGACTTGCCTCACACTAGGGATGGTAATCCAGTCAAATCAAGTACAAGTTAGATAGGATAAAAAATAGATCAAAATTTTATCTTAATTCGATCTATTTATTAAATAAATTAAAAATTTAGATCCAAATCTTAATATTTTATCAAACATATATTCTAATACGATCTATAAGATATTGAATTAGGTTAAATAAATCACATGGTTAGGCATTGCCATTCTTATCTCATATCAAAGTTAGTCACCTTCCTTGTGATATTTTTACCCTAAAGCTGTGAGCATAAACCAGTTGTCCTAATGAAGCAAAATGGAAGAGCGAGCATTAGAAACCGCAGTACCAAAGTGGGTTGGCCTTTACCCAACTTTTCCGCACAAAAAACAAAACGGCAATTCTTACAATAATATAACGTAGCCCGAGATAGACCTCATAGCAAGAAGGGATAAGGGAAGGACGGGCATTGAAGGATTGTCAGATTTCTAACAGGGTATTTTTTGTTTTTTTCCTTTTCCCCCCATTGCTTCCATTATTATTACTCTGTCACAGAGAACAATAAAACCCGACAGATATGAATACCGATATAGTGAGAGAAAAAGGATGCATTGAAATGATTTTGTAATCCATTGCTTTATGATTGATTTGCTGTGTTCCTCTTCCTTTTTTGTTTCTTCTACTGACACATAAGAAATGATGATGGCCTTATGATGGGCAGAACCTCGAACGCCCCATTTCTTTTGTTCTTTTCCTTTTTTTTTTTTTTTTTGATAGATCTCATTTCTTACTGTAAAAAAAGATTCCACTTGTTTCCCTTCTTCTATTTTGAAATTTATTTCTGTTCTGAAGAGGTGACCACTTGGGCCCACGGGCACAAGAATTCTTAGTTCCTGTGCTTTCACATCGTAGGGTACCGTTTTCGTTAAGCGTCCCTTCTGGTTCGACAGGGGGACAGTTCTCTGGTCACTCACAAAATGACCGAGGGCAGGGACCTAATATTTTGGGCGTTGCGTTTTTCATAAATTCTACCGCTGCATACAGGTGCCTGGATCAAGAGAACCGGACCTGGCCAAGCCGGCTTTAACAGTGGGAGGGAGGATTGTGAAGCTCTTTACCGTGACACATGCTTGCTTGCCAGCTTTTTCATTTTATTATAGCTTTGAAAGTGAAGACCACACCTAGAAGTCTATGGATATATTTTGGCTTAAATTAGGTTGGTTATTATCTTTTTATCGATGTTTGTTGTTGTTAGTGCAAATCTATAATACCACTCCCATTTATAAAAGTTCAATCTCCTAACCTAGGATTCCAAGTTACAATGCATAGGTAAGCAAATATTCATAACAACTAATAAAGAATCATTCTCTTTTTAGGATTAGTTACCTATTAAAGTTCAATGAAAATTGGCAGAGTAACACATGAATCTTGTACAAAAAAAGTTACATAGCTGATGTTTAGCTCACTTATCGAGCTTCTTATTAACTGCCTGTACTGTGTGGCTCGAGAAGGTGGAGTCCTTTACCAAATTAATTTTAAAAAAAATTATTTACAAAAATAATCTAATTTTTAACTTATTTATCAGATTGATGCAAAAAGGATAAAATATCATTTTGAATGGTATTTTATCATCGCCACGTCACCCACCTTTTTCCTCCATTTTTCACGTAGACGACGTCAAAAAATAAAAAATAAAATTGCCAAATCAAATGACATTTTTTAAAACGTCATTTGAAATGCTGTTTTTAAAAATGCCATTCCAAATGACGTTTTTAAAAATATCATATTATTTGACGATTTTAATTTTTCTCCTAAAAAAAATAGTAAATATAGTAAAAAATAAAAAAAAATAAAATTATAATTTTAAATTTATAAAAAAATAGAAATTATAAATTTGATAAAATTTAAAATTATCATTTCAAATTAGTCTCTCCATTTCAAATTATCTTTTTTAAAAAAATATCTGAAAAAAATTGATGTAAAAAAAAATAAAAATACCATAAAAAAATTTAAAAAATAGAAATTATAATTTTAAATTTTAAGAAAATAAAAATTTTAATTTTAATTCAAATAAAAATCATCATTTCAAATTACAATCTCCTTTTCAAATTATTTTTTAAAAAAATATCATAAAAGAAGAAAAAAATTAGAAAAAAATAAAATTTATAATTTTGAATGAATTTTAAAGAATAAAAATTCTACTTTTAATTCAAATAAAAAATATAATTTTAAATTATTTTCTCCATTTAAAATTAATTTTTTAAAAAATCTCAAAAAGAAATCTTAAAAAATTAAAAAATTAAAAAATACCATAAAAAAGAAAGAAATGAGAAAGAAATGATAAAAAAATAAAAATTATAATTTTGAATTCAAAAAAATAAAAATTTTAATTTTAATTCAAATAAAAAACATCATTTCAAATTACTTTCTTCATTTCAAATTAATTTTTTTAAAACAATATGTCAAAAAAATAAAAAAATAAAAAGTGTCATAGAAAAGCAAAAAATTTAGAAAAATAAAAAAAATAAAAGTTATAATTTTAAATTTAAAAAAATAGAAATTTTTATTTTAATTAAAATAAAAAATATCATTTCAAATTACTTTCTCCATTTCAAATTATTTTTAAAAAAAATATTCCAAACAAAGAAGAAAAAAATAAAAATTATAATTTTAAATTTTAAAAAATAAAAATTTTAATTTTAATTCAAATAAAAAAGATAATTTCAAATTATTTTCTCTATTTAAAATTAATTTTTTTAAAAAAATATCCCAAAAAAATCTTAAAAAATTTAAAAAATAAAATATACCATAAAAAAAGAAAAAATGAGAATGAAATGAGAAAAAAATAAAAATTATAATTTTGAATTTAAAAAAATAATAATTTTAATTTTAATTCAAATAAAAAATATCAATTCAAATTACTTTTTCAGTTTATAAATTATTTTTTTTAAAAAAATATTTAAAAAAATAAAAAAATAAAAAGTGCCATAAAGAAGCAAAAAATTTTAAAAAATAAAAAAAAAATTATAATCTTAAATTTAAATGAAATAAAATTTTTAATTTTAATTAAAATAAAAAATATCATTTCAAATTACTTTCTCCATTTTAAATTATTTTTTTTAAAAAATATTCCAAACAAAGAAGAAAAAAATAAGAAAAAGATAAAAATTATAATTTTAAATTTTGAAAAATAAAAATTCAAATTTTAATTCAAATAAAAAACATAATTTCAAATTATTTTCTCCATTTAAAATTAATTTTTTAAAAAAATATCCTAAAAAAATATTAAAAAATTATAAAAAATAAAAAATACCATAAAAAATGAGAAAAAATGAGAAAAAAATAAAAATTTTAATTTTAATTTTTAAAAAATAAAAATTTTAATTTTAATTAAAATAAAAAATATCATTTTAAATTACTTTCTTCATTTCAAATTAATTAATTTTTTTTTTCATACCGCACCGTACGTAGTTATTCGTACCCATATCAGATCTAGATGTACCAGTGCGGTCCGATTCATCTCATAATTAAATTATTTGATATATTATTATTTTTTACGTTATAATTTTTATAGCCCTTTTAGCATAATTTTTTCTCTCCTAATGTTCCAAGACATATTAGAGTATGTGTATCCATATCCACAAAGCATAATATCCGATCATTTAAAATTAAATAATATAAAATAAAATCAATAATTAATAATATTAAATAGAATAAAAATATCAAGTATACAAAAAATAGTACAATAAAAGTTTCAAAAATACTAAGTATAAATCTAAAAAAGACTAAGTCCCACAAGGACGTCGTGGTGCCCGTGGTCGCTTGGACCTTCTCAGGAAAGTCCTCAACGGCTGCTCCTGCTTCTGCTGTGATGGCTCCTCCCCTATATCAGTGGAGGAGGTCTGCTGGTCATGCTGCTCAGGAATAACTGATGCTGACGGATCATCTACGGACTGAACGACCCGCTCAACCCTCTCATCTGGAACAGGATGGGCCTGAAAAGAAAGTATCATACTCATGTGGCCAACTGGTACCCGATGATGTCATTTAGGGGATGTAGGAAAAAGAAGGTGCTGCCATCTGTGGATCAAAAGGTGGTGCATCTGTGCAGCATCTAGTGATGATATCTGCGAAATATACAGTGATGGCATATATGGAACATATGGTGACGGGTATATCTCATATCTGATGCATCAGCTGCTCCATACCAAGGCGCACAGCTATATGGATCAACACCAATCGCCACCAATGTTTCGAAACTTGTTCTCTCTATTTCATGCAGTATCCGAATCCGTTCGTCTTCATCAGTCGTAGATAAAGCACGACGAGCGTCCAACACAAGATCCGACATAGAATCAGTCTACAAAATAAAAATAAAATAGTCAATATACTGTAAAATATAAAATAAAAATATAACACAAACAACATAAACTAATTTTCGTAGTCTTATCAAAAGACATACAGCAGAACTCTTGCCCTCGTATCCGGAAACTGCATACCAAGGCTGTCCAATGACTCGCACTGTAATGCTAAAAAATTAAGCCATGTAGTCCTCGGTATATGAACGGCCTCTCAAAATGAGATCATCATGAATAATATGATCTCGACATGCATCCCAAATATCAATGTACTCTACATATTTTATACGTCAGTCAATACGAGCTCTCCCTCATCGATCAATACGATGAAGTCCCTGACTAGTATCAAACTGCTCTGGGATGTCCTGAATCTGACCAAACTACCGCAGGACATGATCGGAAAGATGTCACTCTACCACATCAAAATAAATAAGTGGCACCCCAACAGTCCATATGTCATGACCAACTATATACATCGCGGTAATATAGCAAATATCTCATCTGTATATGGCTCCTACAAAAACTGATAGAGTTAAAATAAAAAAAATTAGTAAGCTAAAATTTTAATAGATTATGAATACTATAAAATAATATTTGTAAAAAAATTAAATTTATCCGTCTATATGTATCAACTAATGTATCCAACTGACACCAATAAATCCGTGCCACTCTCGTCGATACGTGATGAATGTTAAATGCAACGTTCCACCTATTTCACAATCTACTCATGTTAAATAAATTTTATCAAATTTAAAACAGTAAGTTTTAAATAAAAAAAGTAATATTTTTATACCTATATCCCATGGTCCATCTAGTCTGAATGGAACATCAGGATCAGGCTGCTCTGATGGCATCTCGAGCAACTGTCATCGTAATGGACTGATAGTCGGCATACGCTCCCATATCCAAATCTACAAATTTCAAAAAAATCATACATTACATACTCAATGTGAAATATAATTGAATATTAAAAATAAAATTTTTTAATTCACATACCTGTAATAATACAAGATAACCATCAATCTCGCTCTGATCAGCATAAGAACCCCGACACATAGCTCTATACAGGTAAGCTAGTACTACACTGCCCCAACTGAGTCTACGAACGAAGTCTAAATCCTCTAATAATGGCAAAAATATCAACTTCATCTTATTCAATAAAGTATCGGATAACAGGATACCACCTAACAACCGCAGCATCTGACCCCTAACATACTGCTGCACTATCTCCTCTGGTGCATCATCCGCAATATGAAAATATCGATAACGATCATCCAAACACTCAATCCTGAGTCATGAATGATCGAAAAAGTGGGCGTCGGGCTCAAACCCTAGCAATCGCAAGCACAAGGCCTGCCACTCCGGAATGGTAAGTGTGGGATCAACTCCGGTAACTGGATCACCATCAACTGGTAGTCCAGTAAGGATGCTGACATCCTGTAAAGTGATGGTCGCCTCACCAAATGGAAGATGAAATGTGTGTGTCTCTGGACGCTATCTCTCAAGCAAAGCAGTAATAATACCAACATCCATCTGTATACGACCAATCCGATATACTCCATAAAATTCAAGATAACGTAAATAATCTAGCACTATTTGTGGGATGTCCTCTGTCCTCCAGAAGTCAGCATCGGATCATCGTAGACGAAGGTGTCTGGGTTCCTGTAATAAAATATAATAATTAGATAATGTATATAATTTTTCAAAAAAATTTAAATAATAAAAGGATTGAAATGCTTATGCCGCCATCTAAAATAGTCTGTGATCGATGGTGCTCCTGCAATATAAGAATACTGCTGTCTCGAGGACTGGGATGCCGCGGATCGTAAGCCATAATACGCTAATGAATCTAAAATAATGATATGATCACAAATATATTAAAAAATAAAAAATATGATAGCCATTCATTTTATAAAAAATATATTTTAAACACAATATTGTCACACAATATAATTTCAACACAAAATTCAGTTCATCTCTGGATATTAAATACATATATTCAAATATAATCTCAGAGAAATACATAAAACAATGATGAAAATACATCTTTGAAGCCTTTAATTTTTTTCACTGCTTGAAGTTGAAGTGTGTTGAAGTATCCTAGGACAGCGGCAGCGGTCATGACCCTATTCCTTACAAATATCATAGTGGTTCTTACTTCTTATTTGCCTATCATCCATCTCATTTTATAGTCTTGTTGATTTTGGTCTACCTTTCTGCTTGGATCTTAAACGATGATAATCAGGAATACATTTGAACATACGTGTATGCATCCAATAATCTTCATATGGTAATGGATTAAAATCATCACTCCAAGTATTCATATATGCTGTAATTGTATATGCATCATCCACAAAATCACTAAAATATACAGCAATTTCTTGACACAGCTAAAATGTGTGAACTTAAATATTTGTACATGCTCCACTTTTTACAAGAATATTTTCTTTCAGCTAAAGTAATAGTATGAGAATTTTTTCCACCTCGTAATCCTATACATGTTTCCTCGTAAGCACTTCATATATGCCTCTTTGAAGGTTGAATGCTGTTACTTGGTGCTGGTTAGCTTTAACTTGATCTTCAACAATCTTAATTGCAACATAAGGAGTAAAAAGATTATTTGGATTCTTCTCTACATATCTCAAGACTTGGGCATGCCTCATATTAAAGTATTTCACAAGACGATAAAATGTCATTGGAACACAAGCTGTAATTGGCACATTTTTAGCTCCTCATAAAACACTGTTAAAAATCTCCGACAAATTTGTAGTTAAGAGACCATAGCGCAGGCCATCATCATGTGCCAACGTCCACTTCTTCTTTTCTATCTCGGACAACCAGCTCCAAGCCTCTTTATTCACTGTTCTGATCCTACCTATGATAAAGTTGAACTTGCGAACTTGATGAGTGCTTCCTGCTTGCCATACTGCTCTTTTCAGCTGCACATTTTTAAAATGAGTGTTGAAATTACTGCAGATATGTCTTAAGCAGTATCGGTGATAAGCACGTGGTGGACTCCATCCAATAGATTCATCTGCGATGGCATTTAATATACTTGGATGCCTGTCAAAAATTAAGTATATTCTATTTCTATCTTTGACGATATATGTTCTGAGCTAAAAAAGAAACTAACTCCAACTTGCAGTCGTCTCCTCATCCATAATTACATATGCTAATGAAAATATCACATTCTCTGCATCAATTCCTGTTGCAATTAACATCTTACTTTTAAACTTTTCATACAAGTGTGTGCCATCAATGCTGATTATAGGATGGCAGTGCGTAAAACCCTGGATAGATGGTTTAAAGGTCTAAAAAATATAATTTAAAACTCGAACATTAAATTCATAGTTTGAAAAAAATTCTATGAAACAACTGTACCGGAATTTGCATGTTGAAGTGCAGCCATATAATAGGGTAATTTAGCATAAGACGGCTCCCATTCTCCATAAATATCAATCAATGCCTTCTGCTTTCCACACCATACTTTCCTGTATGACACTGTATATTGAAATTGATTATTAACGGTTGCCACAATAGCTTCAACTTTAACATCGAGATCTTTTTCAATAATATGTCGACTTGTGTGCCAATCATCCTTCCACTGACATGTTTGTAGTCTCGACTCAACCCCGTAAACAAACAAGTGTGAGGACCCTTATATTTTGTGATTTGAAAATATCCATATTTTTTCAACAATACAGCACGAAGCCTCCATTTATAATTTTGAACATTATCTGATGATGTGTATCGTACAGACCATAATTTCGAATGCGACTGAACTACATTGTATGTCCGATGCTTCATAATGTGATAAAGATCAACAGCTCTCCTTACATATCTTTACTCTCAAACATTAGATCTTTAGAAAATTTAGTCATCGAGGAGTTCCAAAACTGATAGTCAGAGTTCAATCTTCGACCAGCACTAACATAACCACCATCATCTAAATTTATATCGTTAAAAAATTATGAGGATTCATGCAAATGAAGTTGAGGTTCTCCCACATTAATATTAGTCTGAACATCTTCATCATCATTCTCATCTTCACCATCATCATCATTACTGCTACTGTCCTCATCCATCCAATAGTCTTCACTCCGCTTTCATCTGACTCAAATCTTAGATTATCAGAATTTATTCTACCGACTACCTAGTCATCATTCCCTATATGAGTGTCATCTCCCATACTTACCACTACTTCTAGCAAAGGAGAAGTCACCATAGCAGAAGACACAGGAGAAGTCACCATAAGATTCTGAATAATTGGACAACTAGGGCCGACAGTAGTAGAATATGGTTCTGCAAATATGGCCTCAACACTATCAGTTTGCACCATAGGAGTTACGAAAGGTGAAGAAGGTCCAACATTATTGTCTGCTTGAGTTAAAAGCCGACTATGGTATCCAAAGCTCGGTACATCTTCCTCTTCAATATATAATTCTAAAAATTGATATTCTGAATATTTCAAAGAAAAGGTCAGTATTTCTTCGATATTTTCATCATCATCAATTGGAACTAAGATATAATTGCTATGCATTAACTGACCCGACAGATTAAGAGATTTTTATTTCAATTTTATTTCATATTTTTTCTTGTCTACAAGAATACTGCTGTATAAATGGTCCAATAATTCTTGACATGATAATGATGAAGCTACTCTAATCATCCGATTTACAGGGTGACTATACCGCACACCAGTTTCATTATTCTGTATCATGCCATCATAATACAATAGTACACGAACTCGAGTACTGGCCATTTTCTCAGAGAAACCTATGACAAAATCAAAATCAAAAAATTTAGTATTACTAATTATTTTATCATTTCAAAAGATTTACATGATAAATACATCATATCATCAACAAATAGGTACAGATAGATCCTATCCCATTCAAAAATTACATTAATTCTATAGGTTAATTACATTAATCAAACGATACGCAAAAAGAACCGAAAAAAATTTTGGCAATATTTTTTCTTAGTTCTCCCTACACGACTAAAAATGTGTGAGGAGAACTAAAGAAAAATACTATCCAAAATTTTTTTCGAATCCTCTGCATATCATTCGAATAATATAATTATCTATAGAATTAAATGTAATTTCCAAACTAGCCAAACTGGACAATCAATTGATCAATATATATATATTTTACGATACCCGTACAAAAATATATAATCAAATATATATTTTGTACGGATATTGTAGAATATCCTACATTGATCAACTGATAGGTCTACATTTTCATGAAATATAATATATTTTAAAAATTTTAAATTAGGATCGAATCAAATTTTAAAATAAATTTGAATCTAATGAGATAAAAATAAAAGATAAAAAATAATGAGATAAAAATAAAAAATAAAAAGATCGAAATAGAAGGACGCTGTAGGGCCGCATGGGCCCACTGCGGGGGGGCCGTCGAGGGGCCACTGCCGGGGCCCGCTGCGGGGGGCCGTCGCTGGGGCCGCAGGCCAAGGAAAAAGAGGGAGAGAGAGAGAGAGGAAGAGGGAGAGAAGAGGGAAAGAGAGAGGAAGAGGAAAAAGAGAGGAGGCCGGCCAAGGGAAGGGGAGGGGCGGGGCGGCCATCGGCGGCCCACCGGCAGACCAATCGGGGGGGCGCATGGGCCTGCCGCCGGCCATCTGTCACTGACGGGCTAAGAAAAAAGAGGGAGAGAGAGAGAGGAAGAGGGAGAGAAGAGGGAGAGAGAGAGGAAGAGGAAAAAGAGAGGGGGCCGGCCAAGGGAAGGGGAGGGGTGGGGTGGCTGCCGGTGGACCAATCGATGGGGGCGCGCGGGCTCACCGTCGGCCGTCTGTCACCGACGGGCCAAGGAAAAAGAAGGAAAGAGAGAGAGAGGAAGAGGGAGAGAAGAGGGAGAGAGAGGAAGAGGAAAAAAAGAGGGGGCCGGCCAAGGGAAGGGGAGGGGCGGGGCGGCCGTCGGCAGACCAACCGACGGGGGCGCGCGGGATCCTACGGGAGCCGGGCTCCGCTCACGACCCCTACCGCCAGGAGGACCTCACCCGGAGCCCAACAGAAACCAGGCTCCGGCCGTTACCGAGCTTCAATCGACAGATCCACGCCCCCTGACAGGCCCTCGAGACGCCACGACCCTGCTCCACTTCCTGTGGCAGACTCCGCGCAGTACCATCATTCCCTGACAGGCCGCAGTAACCCTAGCCGCCCTGCTCCACTTCCTGCGGCGGACTCCGCACAGCTCCTCTATCCTCTGGCAGGCCACAGTGGTGGCCACGAACCTGCCCCACCTCCTGCGACGGATACCATGCGATTCTCCTATCCGCTGGCAACGGACGCTGCTCCACCCCTCATAACAGATTTCACGCGGCGGGCCGAGGTGATGGCCACGTGTCCACTCCACTATCTTTCGCAATCAATTCCCCTGACCATGGGCGGCCCACTACCAGGCGGTTACAAACGTCGCCATCAATCCGTTGCCTCCCCCGCCTATAAAAGGGGGATCCAGATACGTTATCCTTTAAGCTCCTTTTCCTTATCTCAAAACTCTGCTAAATTCTCCGTTCGAGCACTCCATTCTTGTTGAGACAGAGAACTGACTTGAGCGTCGGAGGGTCTTGCCGGAGCAACCCCACCTCCGGTTTAGACTTCCCTTGCAGGTCCCGGCGACGACCGCGGCTTCCCCGACTCCAGCTTCTCCGGTGCGAGCGAATTTTTGCACCAACAGGATTGGCGCTAGAGGAAGGACTGTGTCTTCGTAGCACCCTTGTTCCTGAAGGAGTGTTCAACGGAGCTGCCTCCGACCGTCTCTCCGTCATCCACTCCTAATCCTCCCCCGCGAGATCGACACCCGATGCCTCCGCGCAGGGCGTCCACCCGGCGGTCCACGGCCTCCGTGGCCAGATCTCAGGCTCCGGCCTCCCCTCCCATTTCTCAGCCAGCTCCTCCTCCCCCTCCGACGATAGCGGTCGGCGCGGAGCAGTTTGACTTGCTGGCGCAGCAGGTCAAAGGCCTCGTCGAGGCCGTACAGGCAATGCAGCAGCAGCCACCGCAGGCGTCGGCGCATCCGGAGGGGGCATCTCCCGAATGCCAGAACCCGACGGTGGGGCGGGCCACCTGGGCCAGCCGCCCCGTCCTTCCCGGGAAGGCGAATCTGAGGGTAGAGAGCCCTCAGTCGGACCACGACTCCACCCCTGGAAGATCCCTGCCCCCATTCTGCCAAAGGACCCTCGAGACTCGGAGTCGAGAGGACTTCCTGGACCGGAGGCTCCAGGAGATGAACCGGCGGATCGAAGAACTCCGCCACGCGCCTCCCGCTTATGGTGAGGATATCTGCACCGACCCTCCCTTCTCCCAAATGATTATGCAGGAACCGATCCCGCCGAATTTCAAGCTCCCCCAGTTTGAAAGCTACGACGGGACGTCGGACCCGGTGGATCACCTGGAGGCCTTCCAAACGATGATGCTGCTTCATGGAGCTCGCGACGCCATCTTGTGCCGGGCTTTTTCGTCTACCTTGAAGGGAGCGGCGAGGAACTGGTACTCGGCTCTGAAGTCGGGTACCATATTTTCCTTCGATCAAATGAGCCACCAATTCGTGGCCCATTTTGTCAGCAGCCGGCATCCCCGAAAAGGTTCGGAGTCCCTCATCAACATCAAGCAGAGGGAGGGGGAGTCCATACGGGCCTACGTCAACCGTTCAACATCGCGGCGTTGGAAGTCCGGAACCTGGACCAGTCAGTTGCCATGGCCGCCCTGAAGGGTGGCCTTCAGAAGAATGACCTCTTGTACTCCCTGGAGAAGAAGTACCTCAGGGATTTTGCTGATCTACTGGCTCGGGCTGAAGGATACGCCCGAGCGGAAGAGGCCTTCAAAATGAAGGACGAAGAGACTGCGAGGGAGCGCCAGGCGGGAGATTCTAGTAAGCCCGCAGTCGAGAAGAGGCCAAAGGAAACCCGGCCTCGCTCCCGATCCCCTCCTGGACATAAGCGCGCCCATACTCCCCCCAGGGCGCGCAGGCAGAGAAGCCCGGACAACAGGTTTCGGCGGGGTTCCCCGCCAGGAAGTTCCGCAACTACGCCCCCCTCAACGCCTCGAAGGCTCAGGTACTGATGGAGGTCAGGGAGCAGCTCCTTAGGCCAGAGAGGATGCGCACGCACCCCGGGAAGCGCAACCCCAACAAGTTCTGCCTCTACCACCGCGACCACGGCCACGACACCGAAGAATGCATCCTGCTCCAGGACGAAATCGAGGAGCTCATCCGGCGAGGTCGACTCGACAGGTTCATCCGCCGCAGGCCTGAGGGTAGGGGAGACCGGCCAAGAGCTCTCCCACCGCTCGAACTACAGAAAAGGGAGGAGCAGCCCGGGGACCGGCCTCCTATCGGGACCATCGACTCCATCACCGGAGGGCCTCAAGAAGGAGCGGGAATACTGTAAATGTGTCGCTTACTATTTCGCTTTGAATCTACCTTTCTTTTTAGCTAACATGCTCCTCCCACCTAGCGTGGATGTATTATGACCGGATATGATTCCTCCAAAAGCACGGCCATGTCAGGAACAAGAGGAGAACCTCGTCCTGACATGAGCAAGGTCAAAGGCCCGGTTCTTTTAGACCGGATGGGGGGAGAGGCCTCACAATGCCCTAATGTGCCCCCACAGCCTTGTTAGGGACAGGAGGAAAACCTCGCCCTAACATGAGCAAAGTCAAAGGCCCGGTTCTTTTAGATCGGATGGGGGGAGAGGCCTTGCAACGCCCTAATGTGCCCCCACTGCCCTGTTAGGGACAGGAGGAAAACCTCGCCCTAACTTGAGCAAAGTCAAAGGCCCAGTTCTTTTAGACCGGATGGGGGGAGAGGCCTTGCAATGCCCTAATGTGCCCCCACAGCCACGTCAGGAACAGGAGGAGAACCTCGTCCTGACATGAGCAAAGTTGAAGGCCCGGTTCCTTTAGACCGGAGGGGGGAGAGGCCTTACAGTGCCCTAACGCGCCCCCACAGGCCAGGCTGATAACAGAACTTCACGCTGGCTCAAGCAAAATGGAAGACCCGGACTCCTATGGGAGCCGGGTTCCGCCGCAAAGGTAAGCTTCACCCGGACTCCTACGGGAGCCGGGTTCCTCCGCAAAGGTAAGCTTCACCCGGACTCCTACGGGAGTCGGGTTCCGCCGCCCAGGAAAGCTTCACCCGGACTCCTACGGGAGCCGGGTTCCGCCGCTCAGGAAAGCTTCACCCGGACTCCTACGGGAGCCGGGTTCCGCCGCCCAGGAAAGCTTCACCCAGACTCCTACGGGAGCCGGGTTCCGCCACCAAGGAAAGCTTCACCCGGACTCCTACGGGAGCCGGGTTCCGCCACCCAGGAAAGCTTCACCCGGACTCCTACGGGAGCCGGGTTCCGCCGCAAAGGTAAGCTTCACCCAGACTCCTACAGGAGCCGGGTTTCGCCGCCCAGGAAAGCTTCACCCGGACTCCTACGGGAGCCGGGTTCCGCCACCAAGGAAAGCTTCACCCAGACTCCTACGGGAGCCGGGTTCCGCCACCAAGGAAAGCTTCACCCGGACTCCTACGGGAGCTGGGTTCCGCCACCAAGGAAAGCTTCACCCGGACTCCTACGGGAGCCGGGTTCCGCCGCCCAGGAAAGCTTCACCCGGACTCCTACGGGAGCCGGGTTCCGCCGCAAAGGTAAGCTTCACCCGAACTCCTACGGGAGCCGGGTTCCGCCGCCCAGGAAAGCTTCGCCCGGACTCCTACGGGAGCCGGGTTCCGTCGCCAAGAAAGACTTCGCCCGGGCTCCTGAGAAAGCCGGGCTCCATCCGCTACTTCGCCAGCAAGGGTCAAAAATGATGGCGAGGCTTGGCCATATGACGAGATCAGAAGAAAGGGAAGAGCCCCTTCCCACGACGACCTCTAAGCCACACAGGCCAAACGACGAGAGAGGGTCAACGAACGGCAATATCGGTGCTACGCGCAGACAAGGTAACACAAAGAGCTTTTTCCTCATTTCCGATATATGTACTACAGGGCCAGGACGGCCAGAGAAAGAGGGACAAAACGACAAGAAAAAAAAAAAAAGAAGAAAAAGGCAGCTGCAAAAAGGGGGTGACTACAAAAGAACTCTAAGGAGGTCCTGCTCCCTCTAATCTAGGGTGATCACCTCCATTCCCCAACCAGGACTGCCTCAGGCTCTCCACCGTTTCCTGTAGTTCTTCCTTCTTTTGCAGCATATCCTGGAGCGCCTGACGAAGTCGTCGGCTCTCAGCCTCCGCTTCCCGATGCCACCTCCCAAAACTTCGGACTCCGCCTCTGCGTCCGCGATGGCCTTCCGCTCAAGCCCCAGTTGGATCTTTACTTGTTGAAGCTCGACTGTCTTCTCCCCAAGGGAGACAGAAATCTCCTCGACAGTGCCCCTCAGGGCTAGGAGCTCTTCGGCATCTTGGGCGTTAGCAAGCTGCGCCCTAGTAACCAACTGCCTCTGGAGACGAACAACTTCGTCCGTCGCCTGACGGAATCTCCCTTTGTACTCTTCTACCTGCCGGCGCCAGCTGGCCCGCTGCACATCATGGCTCATCTCAGCATCTTGAAGCTGCTTCTGGAGGTCGGAGACCTTCTGCGACCATTTCTGCTCATCCTGCGCTGTGAGCCGGGATGAGTTCCCTTCCAGCTGGCCGATCCTCCTCTTCGCAGCTGACAGTTCCACCTTAAGGGCGCTGATCCTAGCTTCTTGAGCCCAAGTTCGATCGCTGGTGCTCTTCGTGCACTCCTCGAGCTCCTTTGTGAAGTTCGCCTTCCTCCGGCTGTAGTCCATGATTGCCTTCACTTGGAGACTCCTGAAGTGGGCGGCCTCAGCGACGGCCTCGGAATAGCATTTTTTCGCCAGGCGGAGCTCGCCCTCCGACTTCTTCAACCTCTTCGTCAGGTGGAGGACCTCTTTTTTCAGCCGTTGGATGGTTGACTTCAGCGGGACCTCCAGGGGCAAGGGGAGTGCTTCGGCAGGACACTGCCATCGGAAGATGCAAATGTTAAAGACTGATTCATTACAAGGAGAAAGGCAGAAAAAGAGGAGCAGGGGGAAGAAAAGACCATCCACAATAAGAAGTTCGACTTTATTAATTAATTTCGAAGACAAGCGGAAAGAAAATATGGCGACAAAAGAAAGATACAAGATCGGAGGTCTCAGACCTCGGGGGCAGGGGGTGGAGAGCTCGGCGCGGGGGGTGCGACTGCGGTGGCAACGGACGAAGGGGCGGCCTCGTCGTCAGACTCCTCCAAAAAGCCGAGATCAAGGTCGGGGTATCTACTGGCCACCCTCTCTCGGCAGAGCTCGAACCCCTTGGTAAACGCCTCCAGGCCGAATTGGACGTTCAGCTCCCTCATCTCCGCGGAGGCCTTGAACTCCTCCACCGCAAGGGTCCTGGCCTCCAAGACCAGAACCGGAGTTTGCTCGGCCAGATGGGCGACCTCGGCCTCCGCCTTCCTCACCGACTCCTCCAAGCTTCGTCTCTCCTCCTCCCGGGCTCGTCTTTCCTCTTCTCGGTCTTGTCTCTCTCTCTCCAAGGCCTCCCGGAGGGCGGCCACCTCGGCCGTCTTCGCTTGGAGACGAGCAACCTCGTCTTGGCAGCGCTCCTCCGCCCGAAGAAGGTCCCTTCTCATGCGGCCCGACGCCTCGACATAGGCGAAGAGCTGTGGGAGCGCTTCCCCGACCAAGAGCTGGTCGACATAGGAGAAGCGCATGAGAAGGGAGCGCTTCCCCGACTCCAGCTTCTCCGGCGCGAGCGGATTTTTGCACCAACATGGGTATTACTTTAGAGTGAGATTAGAAACGAGATTTAGCATAATCAATATTGTTGAACTTAGATTTGATATTATTATTTTAAATTTTTAGTGAAGATTTATTTGATGTAAAACTTTTAAATTTGGTAATCCATTGGATTAGTTAATTAATTAAATTTTAACCTAAGGTTATTTAAATTAATTCTATTATGATCATATTTGAAATATCTTACATACTTGTGGAGAAAGGTTTCTATGAGTATGCAGCTGTTGCCATGATCCTTGACTCATAATTTTGGGTCAAAGGTGTGACAATTGGACTGATCAAATCCAATGCTGGCCAATATGTTCCAAATGCAAGATAACAATTTTGGGGCAAGGAGTAGGGGAGGCAAGAGGTTTCATTGTAGTAGTCTAGAATGAGAGCATCTTCATGTCTTGCACCTTATTTAAAGGTGGAGATATTTTTTCCAAGTAGTAGAGGCCTAATACAAGCTTTAGAGTTGCCTAGCAAAAGATTAAGTAAATATGTACAATTATAATAAGAATTAAGCCTAGAGTTTTGAAAGAAAAAATTGAATTTTAAATCTAAACACAAAGAATCCTCATGTTAACAAAAAAAAAAAAATAGAAGAGACATAATTAGTATCTCCTCTTGACTAAAATAGCCTTGCTTTGTCAAGTTTCCACCAATTGATGCATTCAAGATGCTCCACAATTAAAAGCTCTACCATTGAGCCATGTCATTGTTCCATAAAATCCACTGACATCTTCTAGAAGCCACCAGCCAAAAGTGAATACCGGAGTGCATCCGATAAATAAGTAGCTTTATTAAATTTTTTGACGATGAAAACTAAATACAAGAGGGAGTATTTATAAGCTTTGGAGACACTTATAATGGTAGGGATGTCCGGGTATCTTAGAGGTTGAAAAAAATAAGTTAAAAAAAAAAACTCCTAAACTAACTAAACTAAGGTTTTGATTGGGATTATTGTTAGTGGTAAAGTTTTCGAAGCTTTGAGAGTAAATCTTTTAGGAAGTACTAGAGCTTTTACAAAAAGCTAGTTTTTGTTTGGTAACTATATTTCTAAAATGTCGTGGAGCTTTAACATGCATTTGGTATGTGAACTGAGAAACTACTATTCATATATACGACAAAATGAAAATAAAGGACATCACATAATAATATACAAAAGTATGTAATGCAATATAATATTAGATATTAATATATTATTACATCATACAATATTATACATATTCTATACTAAAGCATAATAATATAACATAATATCATATAAGTCAACATAATACAATATATGTATAATAATATGATATGATGCAATATATTAACATATTATTATATTATTATACATGATATAATATAATATGATAATATTATATTTATAGCATAATGGTATTATATGATGTGATGTGATATGATATAATATATTTATGTATAGTACATGATATAGAAAAAAATATAGAGATAGCCCTTTAACTTTGTGCCATTTGCATTTAGATTCCAAGAGTTTAAAAAGTTATAAACAGATCCCAATACTTTAAAATCATTACAAAAAAGCCTAGCTATCTATCTCTATTAGGCAATATTTTTGAGAGGTTAAATTTTATGAAATATCATAAATGCCCTTTCTAGAAGTTTTTTGATTTTGGCACAAATTGGAGGAGAGGGAAAGAAAAGTCATATGACTCTCATGCAACAATCTTTTCCCATTTGGTTCCTTTTTTTCATCTAGTCTTTGTGCCTCATCAGATACAAAGAAAGGAAAAACAAGAGGGAGGATGGTATAGTGGAGGGAGAAAGAAGAAGATTGGGGCGTAAGGGTAGAAAGGAAGATAGGTCAAGGGGAGAAAGGAACCTATACTATAATGGCTTCAAGCACTACCAGTAACATGCCTCCATCCAATGCTCTGGCCAAAACATCATGGTCTATTATGACTATGGATTTAGGGCACCCATGAAGACCTCATGGATCATGGCTAATACTGACCAAAGGTTCTTTGGCTGTTCTTTGTATGAGGTAATAAGTTTTCTAATTTCTTATTGAGTTTTTATCACTCATGCGTCATCTTTTTTTCAATTTCTTAATACAAGAAAAAAGAGAATATGGGTTTGGGTTTTTTAATGGTATGATCCCCCACCCTCACCACATACAAGAGAGCTCATGAACAAATTGATCCAAAAAAATATAAAAACCTGGAGGTTGAGATCTGTATCTACAAAAGGAGAAAAACCTATTTGGCATGATGTTTAGTTACTTTATGGGTATTCATTAGCACTCCATGAGTACTAAAGTGGAGTACTGGAGATTGGGATCTATAACATGTTGCAACTTTTGGTGTTCCAGTGTTATTTTTTGGCAACTAATAGGTGCAAGTGCTACTCCCTAACCGCTTCATCAATCTTTTAGATGGATGGAAATGCATCATATGGCTCTACTATATCCAAATCTATCACATGAATTTCATATTCTACATAAATTGCTATGTTGCACTCCCCCTTACACATCATCTGAAGCACATCTTGATTAGTGTATAGAGGCTTTACTCTCTCTTCAAAATATTATCTTGGAACTAGATGTACAATTACTTTATCTTTTGATAATCAAAATCTTTTGTTAGATTTTCTAACTCAATAAAACTCATTAAGTCTAGGTCATAGTTGTCGTAATAGCTAACAAAACCACCAACATCTGTATGCTAAGGGAGAAATGAAGATATCCCCTATAATGAAGCTCTGGTATAAATAGATCATCCATGCTACCTACATACATAAAATCATTGTTAATGACAAAAATACAAAATATACCTAGCTTCTTTAACATACAATACTATTATAATACAACAATATTACTTAACTTCTTTAACATACAACACTATTACCTAACTTATCTAACATTAGAATGCTATTACAATGCAGTAGTGGTTCCCAACCCCCAATGAAGAATAGAGTAACAATATAATAGAGTAATAATACAATGTCTCCAGCCCCTGCAAGTTAACTAATAATGCCCATGGAAGGTAGCCCCAAAATCCAGTAGCTATTCTAGGATTGTTGCCTTCATGCTATATCAATTTTTTAGGAATTCAGGTGTGGTGGTCCCTTACTTTCACCACTTCTAACTTTTTTAATCAATAAAAAATCAGTGGCCATTTATACAAAGGATACAATGCCTTCTAATGCATATGATCCCCAAGAAGAACATCCCTATAATTGTTTTATTAGAATCCCCAAAAAGAAATAAAAACTTTCTTTCTGTAATCTCTAAAGTCGTACTCTAAACTATAAAACCCTATCCATTATGAACACCACATTATCAAATTCAAATAAATTATGAGCACAAAATCAAAAGACATCCACCTCTATCAAGCACAAATTAATTGAAAGGAAAAATCATACCTATTCCTCTTCCTCCTTCCAAGCAATACTTTGTTCCAACGGTCAACAAGGAATTGGGGCTTGTGGAATGCTGCGATGCACTCAGAGATGATATTCCAACGAAATACCTTTATTGCTGCAAGTCTCTGGACTAATAATAGTCACCGGTTGACATGAACCTCGGATCTAGATAGAAAGCATTTTCGCCTTCACAAACCTGCAATGAAAGTCCACACTCTCTAGATGTGCTCCAGTCATGACCCTCTAATACTCAAATTAGCTGGAGCTTAAGAACAAGGAAGAAGGAAAGGAGAAAAGCGGGGAGGTGAGAAAGTGTGGGCATTGTTCTCTTTGTGCTTGCTTGTTTACCTTAGGATCTCCTTGTTATCCCTTTATATAAATATGGAGTTGTAGGCTTTATGCCTAAATCCAATCGGCCATTAGGCTCTAATTTGGTAGGCTATTAGGCCATAATCTGGTAGGCCATTAGGATAAAGAATCCACTAATCTATAATTATGGTTGTTAGTCATGGGCTTTGTCCATGTTCTCGATGTCGTTGGGAGATATCAATAAGTTAATCTCATCATAGAAGAGGCTAGCAACCTAAGGTCGTCACAACACTGGGATGCTACCTCGATGTGATCTAGGGTCGAACGAGAATGCATGAGGTTACAATCCTTAGGGTGGTGTTATCCGACATCTGGATTAGTTTTTGAAAAGTGTTGGGTATAAAATACCCACAGCCGAAGCCCTCAGCAGAATCAGCTCCAAGTTGACTCCGCCCGGACTCCCACGGGAGCCGGGCTCCGTCCTCAACATCAACTGCTGGTAAGCCCCGTCCGGACTCCTACGGGAGCCGGACTTCGCCTTTAACTTTGATTGCAGGAAGACTCTGCCCGGACTCCTACGGGAGCCAGGCTTCGTCCTCGACTCCAATGGCTGCCGACAGACTTCGTCCGGACTCCTACGGGAGCCGGACTCCGCCGACAACTTCGACCTCAAGTAGACTCCGCCCGGACTCCTACGGGAGCCGGGCTCCGTCGTCAACATCAACTGCTGGTAAGCCCCATCCGGACTCCTACGGGAGCCGGACTTCGCCTTTAACTTTGATTGCAGGAAGACTCCGCCCGGACTCCTACGGGAGCCGGGCTTCGTCCTCGACTCCAACGGCTGCCGACAGACTTCGTCCGGAATCCTACGGGAGCCGGACTCCGCCGACAACTTCGACCTCAAGTAGACTCCGCCCGGACTCCTACGGAAGTCGGGCTCCGTCCTCAACATCAACTGCTGGTAAGCCCCGTCCGGACTCCTACGGGAGCCGGACTTCGCCTTTAACTTTGATTGCAGGAAGACTCCGCCCGGACTCCTACGGGAGCCGGGCTTCGTCCTCGACTCCAACGGCTGTCGACAGACTTCGTCCGGACTCCTACGGGAGCCGGACTCCGCCGATAACTTCGACCTCAAGTAGACTCCGCCCGGACTCCTACGGGAGCCGGACTCCGTCCTCAACATCAATTGCTGGTAAGCCCCGTCCGGACTCCTACGGGAGCCGGACTTCGCCTTTAATTTTGATTGCAGGAAGACTCTGCCCGGACTCCTACGGGAGCCGGGCTTCGTCCTCAACTCCAACGACTGCCGACAAACTTCGTCCGGACTCCTACGGGAGCCCGACTCCGCCGACAACTTCGACCTCAAGTAGACTCCGCCCGGACTCTTACGGGAGCCGGGCTCCATCCTCAACATCAACTGCTGGTAAGCCCCGACCAGACTCCTACGGGAGTCGGACTTCGCCTTTAACTTTGATTGCAGGAAGACTCCGCTCGGACTCCTACGGGAGCCGGGCTTCGTCCTCGACTCCAACGACTGCCGACAGACTTCGTCCGGACTCCTACGGGAGCCGGACTCCGCCGACAACTTCGACCTCAAGTAGACTCCGCCTGGACTCCTACGGGAGCCAGGCTCCGTCCTCAACATCAACTGCTGGTAAGCCCCGTCCGGACTCCTATGGGAGCCGGACTTCGCCTTTAACTTTGATTGCAGGAAGACTCCGCCCGAACTCCTACGGGAGCCGGGCTTCATCCTCAACTCCAACGGCTGCCGACAGACTTCGTCCGGACTCCTACAGGAGCCGGACTCCGCCGACAACTTTGACCTCAAGTAGACTCCGCCCGGACTCCTACGGGAGCCGGGCTCCGTCCTCAACATCAACTGCTGGTAAGCCCCGTCCGGACTCCTACGGGAGCCGGACTTCGCCTTTAACTTTGATTGCAGGAAGACTCCGCCCGGACTCCTATGGGAGCCGGGCTTCATCCTCGACTCCAACGGCTGCCGACAGACTTCGTCCGGACTCCTACGGGAGCCGGACTCCGCCGACAACTTCGACCTCAAGTAGACTCCGCCCGGACTCCTACGGGAGCCGGGCTCCGTCCTCAACATCAACTGCTGGTAAGCCCCGTCCGGACTCCTACGGGAGCCGGACTTCACCTTTAACTTTGATTGCAGGAAGACTCTGCCCGGACTCCTACGGGAGCCGGGCTTCGTCCTCGACTCCAACGGCTGCCGACAGACTTCGTCCGGACTCCTACGGGAGCCGAACTCCGCCGACAACTTCGACCTCAAGTAGACTCCGTCCGGACTCCTACGGGAGCCGAGCTCCGTCCTCAACATCAACTGCTGGTAAGCCCCGTCCGGACTCCTACGGGAGCCGGACTTCGCCTTTAACTTTGATTACAGGAAGACTCCGCCCGGACTCCTACGGGAGTCGGGCTTCATCCTCGACTCCAACGGCTGCCGACAGACTTCGTCCGGACTCCTACGGGAGCCGGACTCCGCCGACAACTTCGACCTCAAGTAGACTCCGCCCGGACTCCTACGGGAGCCGGGCTCCGTCCTCAACATCAACTGCTGGTAAGCCCCGTCCGGACTCCTACGGGAGCCGGACTTCACCTTTAACTTTGATTGCAGGAAGACTCCGCCCGGACTCCTACGGGAATCGGGCTTCATCCTCGACTCCAACGGCTGCCGACAGACTTCGTCCGGACTCCTACGGGAGCCGGACTCCGCCAACAACTTCGACCTCAAGTAGCCTCCGCCCGGACCCCTACAGAGGTCGGACTCTGACCGCTGTCGAACTTCAGCCGATGGATCTGCGCCCCCTGGCAGGCCACAATAACAACCATGATCCTGCTCCACTTCCTACGGCAGATTCCGTGCAGCTCCGTCACCCCTGACAGGCCGCGGTAATGGTCGCAGTCCTGCTCCACTTCCTACAACGGATTCCGCGCAGCTCCACTACTCCATGGCAGGCTGCAATAACGGCCACGATCCTACTCCACTTCCTGCGATGGATACCGGGCGATTCCCCCATCCGCTGGCAAGTCACGACAACGGACGCTGCTCCACTCCTCGCAACTGATTCCACGTGGCGAGCTACAGCGATAGCCACGATTCTGCTCCACTACCCTTCGCAATAAATTCTGTCTGACTCTGGGCAGCCGTCTGCCAGACGGTTACAGGCGTCGCTGTCAATCTGCTGCCTCCTCCGCCTATAAAAAGGGGAACCCAGATACGTTATTCTATAAGCTCTCATCTTTTTATCTAAAAACTCTGCTAAATTCTTCGTTCGAGCGCTCCATTCTTGTTGAGGCAGAGAACTGACTTGAGCATCGAAGGGTCTTGCCGAAGCAACCCCACCTTCAATTTAGACTTCCTTTGCAGGTCCCGACGGCGACCGCGACTTCTCCAACTCCAGCTTCTCCGGCGCAAGCGGATTTTTGCACCAACAGGATTGGCGCTAGAGGAAGGGCACTGTGTCTTCGCAGTACCCTTGTTCTTAAAGGAGCGTTCAACGGAGCCGCCTCCAATCGTCTCCTCTGACACCCACTCCTTGTTTCTCCCCGCGGGATCCATACTCGATGCCTCCACGCAAGGCGTCCACGCGACGATCCACGGCCTCCACGGCCAGATCTCAGGCTCCGGCCTCCCCTCCTGTTTCTCAACCTCCTCCTCCTCCTCCTCCGGCGGTGGCGGTTGGCACGGAGCAGTTTGACTTGCTGGCACAGCAGGTCAGAGGCCTCGTCGAAGCTGTGCAAGCAATGCAGCAGCAGCAGCCGCAGGCGTCGGCGCACCCGGAAAGGGCATCCCCGGAATGCCAGAACCCGACGGTGGGGCGGGCCACCTGGGCCAGCTGCCCCATCCTTCCTGGGAAAACAAACCCGAGGGTAGAGAGCCCTCAATCGGACCATGACTCCATCCCTGGAAGATCCCTACCCCCGTTCTGCCAGAGGACCCTCGAGACTCAAAGTCGAGAGGATTTCCTGGACCGGAGGCTCCAGGAGATAAACCGACGGATTGAAGAACTCCGCCATGCGCCCCCCGCTTATGGTGAGGATATTTATACTGACCCTCCCTTCTCCCAAATGATCATGCAGGAATCGATCCCGCCAAACTTCAAGCTTCTCCAGTTCGAAAGCTACGACGGGACTTCAGACCCGGTTGATCATCTGGAGGCCTTCCGGATGATGATGCTGCTTCACGGTGCTCCTGATGCCATCTTGTACCGGGCTTTCCCGTCTACCTTGAAGGGAGCAGCGAGGAACTGGTACTCGGCTTTAAAACCGGGTACCATCTTTTCCTTCGACCAAATGAGCCACCAATTTGTGGCCCATTTTGTCAGCAGCCGGCACCCCCGGAAGGGTTCGGAGTCCCTCATCAACATCAAGCAGAGGGAAGGAGAGTCCATACGGGCCTACATCAACCGCTTCAACGTCGTGGCACTGGAGGTCCGAAACTTGGACCAATCAGTCGCCATGGCCGCCCTGAAAGGCGGCCTTCAGAAGAATGACCTTTTGTTCTCCCTGGAGAAGAAGTATCCTAGAGATTTTGCTGATTTGCTGGCTCGGGCTGAAGGATACGCCCGAGCGGAAGAAGCCTTCAAAATGAAGGATGAAGAGACGGCGAGAGAGCGGCAAGCGGGAGACTCGAGTAAGCCCGCAATTGAAAAAAGGCCAAAGGAAGCCCGACTGCGCTCTCGATCCCCTCCCGGGCATAAGCCGCCCATACTCCGCCCCGGGCGCGCAGGCAGAGAAGCCCGGATCGCAGGGTTTGGCGGGGTTCCCCACCAGGGAGATTTCGCAACTACGCCCCCCTCAACGCCTCGAAGGCCCAGGTATTGATGGAGGTCAGGGAGCAGCTCCCTAGGCTAGAGAGGATGCGCACACACCCCGGGAAGCGCAACCCCAACAAGTTCTGCCTCTACCACCGCGATCACGACCACGACATAGAGGAATGCATCCAGCTCCAGGATGAGATCGAGGAGCTCATTCGGTGAGGTCGACTCGACAGGTTCATCCACCGCAGGCCTGAGGGTAGAGGAGACCGGCCAAGAGCCCTTCCGCAGCCTGAACCGCCAAGAAGGGAAGAGCAACCCGGGGACCGGCCTCCCATCGGGACCATCGACTCCATCACCGGAGGGCCTCAAGGAGGAGCGGGCCACCCGCGACCGTGGAGCTCGGAACACCTATAAATGTATCACTTACGATTTCACCTTGAATCTAAATTTTTTCTACTTAACGTACTCTTCCCATCTGGCGTGGATTAATTATGACTGGATATGACCCCTCCAAAAACAAACCATGTCAGGAACAGGAGGAGAACATCGTCCTGACATGAGCAAAGTCAAAGGCCCGGTTCTTTTAGACCGGATGGGGGGAGAGGCCTTACAACGCCCTAATGTGCCCCCACAGCCATGTCAGGAACAGGAGGAGAACCTCGTCCTGACATGAGCAAAGTCAAAAGCCCGGTTCTTTTAGACCGGATGGGGGGAGAGGCCTTACAACGCCCTAATGTGCCCCCACAGCCCTGTTAGGGACAGGAGAAGAACCTCGCCCTAACTTGAGCAAAGTTGAAGGCCCGGTTCCATTTAGACCGGATGGGGGGAGAGGCCTTACAACGCCCATATGTGCCCCCACAGCCCTGTTAGGGACAGGAGGAGAACCTCGCCCTAACTTGAGCAAAGTCGAAGGCCCGGTTCCATTTAGACCGGATGGGGGGAGAGGCCTTACAACGCCCATATGTGCCCCCACAGCCCTGTTAGGGACAGGAGGAGAACCTTGCCCTAACTTGAGCAAAGTCAAAGGTCCGGTTCTTTTAGACCGGATCGGGGGAGAGAACTTACAACGCCCATATGTGCCCCCACAACCCTGTTAGGGACAGGAGGAGAACCTCGCCCTAACTTGAGCGAAGTCGAAGGCCCGATTCCATTTAGATCGGATGGGGGGAGAGGCCTTGCAACGCCCATATGCGCCCCCACAGCCATGCCAGGAATAGGAGGAGGACCTCGTCCAGACATGAACAAAGTCAAAGACCCGGTTCTTTTAGACCGGATGGGGGGAGAGGCCCTGCAACGCCCATATGCGCCCCCCAAGAGGAAAACCTTACCCTAGCTTAAGCAACTTCGACTGGTGGTAAGCCCAGCCCGAACTCCTACGGGAGCCGGGCTCTATCACCGACATCGACTACAGGATAACTCCGTCCGGACTCTTACGGGAGTCGGACTCCGCCGACAACAGCAACTGCCGGTAAGCCTTGTCCGGACTCCTACGGGAGCCGGACTTCGCCTATGGCCTTGATTGCAGGAAGACTTTGCCCTGACTCCTACGGGAGCCGGGCTCTATCCACGACGCCAAGGAAGGCTCCGCCCGAACTCCTACGGGAGCCGGGCTCCGCCCACAACTCCAACTTCGAGAGGGATTCTCCGTTCGGACTCCCACGGGAGCCGAACTTCGCCTCGACTTCAGCGGAGAAAAACTCCAAGCGAAAAAGGAAGGCAATGGATTGCAACAGTGATGATTGGAAAACAAACAGCGTCCGAGGTATAAAAACCCTGTCACAGCAAGGATTGGGACTCCCGATGGGAGTCCCAGCTTTCAAGGAAGCTTTCGGCGTAGAATAAGACAACTCCCTTAGGGTGACAGAGGCTCGGATCCCCGAATTCAAGCCCTAGGAGGGACCCCGGGCCCGAATGGCCCCAAGCAAACCTGCAGCCATTGACGGAATGACAATCGGGTATCTTCGAACAGCATAAAAGTCGAAAAAGAGCTCGGCAAATAACAACCCTACATGAATAAAAGAGGTCGTCGATGACCTTAGGATGACATGAAAAAGAAAAGAAGAAAAGGAGGAAGAAAGAGGAAAGGAAAATGAAGAAGTTCGACAGACAACTATTCGATGCAAGATGCAGACAAGGTAACAAAATCTCCTTTTCATTTAATAAGATATACGTTACAAGATCCGGTAGGTCAAGAAAAAAAAAAGAAGATATACATCATTGCAAGCCTCGCAAACACGGCTTGGAAAGGATATATCGGAGGCCGCTCCAAGCTGCAAACTCCTCTTCCCGTCTCTGTCCTTCTCAGTCGTGTTCTCCAGTGCGTGTAACGAACCTATCGGCTCTCATCCCGTCTCGCTTCGCTCCATCTCCGAAGTCCCAACCCTAGGGGGAAAAGGGTGGGATAGATTTCCAGGGGCGGTAAAGGCAACGGCAGCAGTGACGAAGACCTGTTTCAAGAAGAGCCGGAGTCACCTTGGAGGCAACGGTGATGCCAAAGATATGCTCCATCTCCGAATGCTCCACGACAGTCGCCACCCAAAATGCTCCGGCAAGGTCGGCATGCGCTACTTCCACCGTCCCTGCAACAAATTCCACTACCCCACCGTCGACGCCGACCGCTTCTGGTCCCTCGACCCCGATGGCATCAAGGATCCCATCACAGCTTGTGACGACAGCTCTGCCCTCTTGACCGGTATCACCCCGCCTTGCTACTCCGAAATTTCGGGCAGAATAACTTTACCGACGGCCCCCATTATTAAACCCCTGTTGTTGAAGAAATTCTTCCTTGAGCTCCCTTTGAAACGATGGGGATCCTCACCGGCCGCTGTTCTCCTCCTCGCCTTCCTCCTCCAAGCCCTAGACATCCCTTCAAGGATGGCCTCCGGGGTAGAGGACATGGCGTGGGAACCCCTTAGAGAAGAATTGGGGGGCTGAAGATGGCAAGGACCGGTGCGGGGGAAGTAGCTGAGTAGCTAGGCTCTCAGATGAAAGAAGGGTGCCGTCTTCTCGGCAGAATGAAACCCTGAAGGGAGAGAAGGGGGTTTAAATAGCCAGCGAATCTTAGCGCAGTTATGGCAGCAGACGTACCTAGGCCAATCGATGCATGCCACGTGTTCCGCATGTCCCCCTCACTGCTATCAAGGATTAACCGTTCGCAGATTTCTGTAGAGCGACGCTTGGGATCGTATTTCGGTGAGAGTTCCGAAAAGACTCTTCAGGTCACCTTAACCAGAAAAAGAGTTCCGATATGCACACATTTAATGCCAAAATATCTGGGAGCGACGGTGCGCAGGATTCGAGGGGACGGCTTCGGCTGTGCCCATCTCTCTGTACTTCCTTCATTCGAAATTTGAACTCGAAAGTAGGGGGACTGGTGTTGGGTATAAAATACCCACAGCCGAAGACCTCAGCAGAATCAGCTCCAAGTTGACTCCGCTCGGACTCCCACGGGAGCCGGGCTCCGTCCTCAACATCAACTGCTGGTAAGCCCCGTCTGGACTCCTACGGGAGCCGGACTTCGCCTTTAACTTTGATTGCAGGAAGACTCCGCCCGAACTCCTACGGGAGCTGGACTTCATCCTCGACTCCAACGGCTGCTGACAGACTTCGTCCGGACTCCTACGGGAGCCAGACTCCACCGACAACTTCGACCTCAAGTAGACTCCGCCCGGACTCCTACGGGAGCCGGCTCCGTCCTCAACATCAACTGCTGGTAAGCCCCGTCCGGACTCCTACGGGAGCCGGACTTCGCCTTTAACTTTGATTGCAGGAAGACTCCGCCCGGACTCCTACGGGAGCCGGGCTTCGTCCTCGACTCCAACGGCTGCCGACAGACTTCGTCCGGACCCTACGGGAGCCGGACTCCGCCGACAACTTCGACCTCAAGTAGACTCCGCCCGGACTCCTACAGGAGCCGGGCTCCGTCCTCAAAATCAATTGCTAGTAAGCCCCGTCCGGACTCCTACGGGAGCCGGACTTCGCCTTTAACTTTGATTGCAGGAAGACTCCGCCCGGACTCCTACGGGAGTCGGGCTTCGTCCTCGACTCCAACGGCTGCCGACAGACTTCGTCCGGACTCCTACGGGAGTCGGACTCCACCGACAACTTCGACCTCAAGTAGACTCCGCCCGGACTCCTACGGGAGCGGGCTCCGTCCTCAACATCAACTGCTGGTAAGCCCGGTCCGGACTCCTACGGGAGCCGGACTTCGCCTTTAACTTTGATTGCAGGAAGACTCCGCTCGGACTCCTATGGGAGCCGGGCTTCGTCCTCAACACCAACGGCTGCCGACAGACTTCGTCTGGACTCCTACGGGAGCCAGACTCCGCCGACAACTTCGACCTCAAGTAGACTCCGCCCGGACTCCTACGGGAGCCGGGCTCCGTCCTCAACATCAACTGCTGGTAAGCCCCGTCCGAACTCCTACGGGAGCGGACTTCGCCTTTAACTTTGATTGCAGGAAGACTCCGCCCGGACTCCTACGGGAGTCGGGGTTCGTCCTCGACTACAACGGCTGCCGACAGACTTCGTCCGGACTCCTACGGGAGCCGGACTCCGCCGACAACTTCGACCTCAAGTAGACTCCGCCCGGACTCCTACGGGAGCCGAGCTCCATCCTCAACATCAACTGCTGGTAAGCCCCGTCCGGACTCCTACGGGAGCCGGACTTCGCCTTTAACTTTGATTGCAGGAAGACTCCACCCGGACTCCTACGGGAGTCGGGCTTCGTCCTCAACTCCAACGGCTGTTGACAGACTTCGTCCCGACTCCTACGGGAGCCGGACTCCGCCGACAACTTCGACCTCAAGTAGACTCCGTCCGGACTCCTACGGGAGCCGGGCTCCATCCTCAACATCAACTGCTGGTAAGCCCCGTCCGGACTCCTACGGGAGCCGGACTTCGCCTTTAACTTTGATTGCAGGAAGACTCCGCCCGGACTCCTATGGGAGCTGGGCTTCATCCTCGACTCCAACGGCTGCCGACAGACTTCGTCCGGACTCCTACGGGAGCCGGACTCCGCCGACAACTTCGACCTCAAGTAGACTCCGCTCAGACTCCTACGGGAGCCGGGCTCCATCCTCAACATCAACTGCTGGTAAGCCCCATCCGGACTCCTACGGGAGCCGGACTTCGTCTTTAACTTTGATTGCAGGAAGACTCCGCCCGGACTCCTACGGGAGCCGGGCTTCATCCTCGACTCCAACGGCTGCCGACAGACTTCGTCCGGACTCCTACGGGAGCCAGACTCCACTGACAACTTCGACCTCAAGTAGACTCTGCCCAGACTCCTACGGGAGTCGGACTCCATCCTCAACATCAACTGCTGGTAAGCCCCGTCCGGACTCCTACAGGAGCCAGACTTTGCCTTTAACTTTGATTGCAGGAAGACTCCGCCCGGACTCCTACGGGAGCTGGGCTTCGTCCTCGACTCCAACGGCTGCCGACAGACTTCGTCCGGACTCCTACGGGAGCCGAACTCCGCTGACAACTTCGACCTCAAGTAGACTCCGCCCGGACTCCTACGGGAGCCGGGCTCCGTCCTCAACATCAACTGCTGGTAAGCCCCATCCGGACTCCTACGGGAGCCGAACTTCGCCTTTAACTTTGATTGCAGGAAGACTCCGCCCGGACTCCTACGGGAGTCGGGCTTCATCCTCGACTCCAACGGCTGCCGACAGACTTCGTCCGGACTCCTACGGGAGCCGGACTCCGCCGACAACTTTGACCTCAAGTAGCCTCCGCCCGGACCCCTACAGAGGTCGGACTCCGACCGCTGTCGAACTTCAGTCGATGGATCTGCACCCACTGGCAGGCCACAATAACAACCATGATCCTACTCCACTTCCTGCGGCGGATTCCGCGCAGCTCCGTCACCCCTGACAGGCCGCGGTAACGGTCGTAGCCCTGCTCCACTTCCTACAACAGATTCTGCACAGCTCCACTACTCCATGGCAGGCCGCAATAACGATCATGATTCTGCTCCACTTCCTGCGACGGATACCGAGCGATTCTCCCATCTGCTGGCAAGTCACGACAACGGACGCTGCTCCACTCCTCGCAACTGATTCCACGTGGCGAGCTACGGCGATAGCCACGATTCTGCTCCACTATCCTTCGCAATAAATTCTGCCTGACTCTGGGCAGCCGTCTGCCAGACGGTTACAGGCGTCGCTGTCAATCTGCTGCCTCCTCCGTCTATAAAAAGGGGGACCTAGATGCGTTATTCTATAAGCTCTCGTCTTTTTATCTAAAAACTCTGCTAAATTCTCCGTTCGAGCGCTCCATTCTTGTTGAGGCAGAGAACTGACTTGAGCATCGGAGGGTCTTGCCGGAGCAACCCCACCTCCGGTTTAGACTTCCTTTGCAGGTCCCGGCAGCGACCGCAACTTCCCCAACTCCAGCTTCTTCGGCGCAAGCGAATTTTTGCACCAACAAAAAGGTATGAATGGCACAGATTAGATGGGCTTCGATCTAAGATCAATTGTTGTTCAGGACCATAGACTTGCTACTATTTCTCCTTCAGCTAGGGCTACATCATGGTCCCAATCACCTCGGTATAGGCCAAAGTGCTCTAGTTGGTGAAAAATGGCTCTCACAGATGACTGATATCCCTAAACTTACCCCCGACTCTCGACTTTGGATAGCTTGCTGACTTCAAGCAATGGGAATAGCTTATCTAGGGAGCCATTGTTTGAAAGTCGGGTGCATCCAAGGCTAACATCGAGTTAATGCTGGGGACTATATGCCACTATTGCTATGCAGAATGTTCCAGACTTCAGTTTCCATGATGACCTTCAGATGAAGCACCATAATTTTGGAGGCATGGGAATTGAGGTGGCATGCAAGGATCATTTAAAATATTTGATTCTGAAGATTCTTTGATAATTGATGCACTATACCCAGGGTTGTCATGTGGTGAGCACATGCTTTCTATAATCACTATGGATTACTGCAGTGATCAGAGACTGACATGTGTCAGCATCTTTGGTGTATATGTTGAACCATCAAGTTGATCCGGATTGTTGATGTCACTATAAATACTGGCTTCTGCCCCTGCTTTTCTTTCACCTTTGACTAATTTCTCACCTGATGGTCCACTTTCTCTGTTGTCAGAAAGGTTCTCTATCATCATTCACCATTCTCAAAGCTTATGGTGATTATTTTTGAGGCCACCATTAACCATCTAGTGAGCTTCTCTCATCTGCTTTCCTTTTTCTACATTTCCAAATTTTTTTCTATAGCTATTAGGATTTCTTGTAAGCCTTCTATTAGATCTTTTCCCCACCTCCATTCTTATTTTTCTTGCATCTTTTTTCATTTTCTATCTTTTGTAATGGAATCCGATGGTAGTAAGATCTGGGGAGAAAGCCCTCATGCTGGCTAAGACTCTTGATCAGTCCCTCCTTAAGTTAGGTCTAGGGTGGAACCTTGGATTGCTACCGCTTCAAACCCTCCAGCTTAGTCTGAATCTTTTGGCTTGGATGCTCCTGAGCATAAGCTGAGCACTGAGAGATCCACTTTTACTCAGTTTAACCTAGAAAGAATCAAGGTTCGATATCATTTCTCAGATAGGCTCGAACTGGAGTTGTCCGATTGAGATGATCAAGTAATTGATGCTCTTAAGGAGCATCTCACGATATATAAGAAGTTCCTCCAAACTAGACTCCAGTTTCCTCTTTACTCTTTTATTGCTAACCTTCTTGATTTCTACCATCTCGTACCTGCTCAGATCAATCCAAATGGTATTTGGATGATCGTTGCTTTTGCCCTTCTCTATGTTCTCATCAAGATTGAGCCAAGATGCTCAATTTTTCAAACATTTTTTATCTTGAAGAGGCACCCCCAAAGTAAGGGCTAATGGTACTTACACTCCTCGTGGGGCCTACTAGTTTGTTAAGGGGTTATCTGAAGAAAAAATTGGCTTTTTCCTTATAGGATCTTCCAGATCTAATGAGATCTGGGGTGGAATATTACAAAAAAAAATATCCTACAATTATTTAAGATCTAAGATCTATTAGATCTGATTTTTATTATTTGATATTAAATCTAAAATTAAATCTAAAATCATGAGGAATAGAGAAATACCTCTAAGGTAACTAGATTATCCTGTAGATGATCGCAGCAATGCTCGAGGTTCTAAAATAGCCACGCAGTCATCTGGCCTCTACCGGTATCCACTTGAGCAGGATCCGGATCGTCTTCTCCTTGTGAATCTTTGCTCCAAAAATTAAATCTGGATCTGATCTGAAAGTTCTTCAAAAGAGCTTCTGAAGCTGGAGCAGCAGTTTCTCGATAGATTGCTGCAGCCTCCTGATCAAGGAGCCACCACACCTTGGACAAGCACCAGATGGACGCCTAACCTCTTGGATGTGAAGAGGGGAGGGAGAGGAGCAGAGGGGGCATGGAGAAGTGGAGAGGATTCAGACTTTTGTTGGTTATTGAGCAGAGTCCATAAACCCTAGGCACAGACAGGGTTTAAATAGACCCTGCTGCGCCATGCAGTGCCACATCATTCGATCAATCAAAAAATTTCAATTAATTTTGGAAAAATTTTGATTGGTGGAGTGATGTCATCTAATCATATCAGATAAAAATCTCCACAATCCCTCCTATTGTTGGTGCCAACACTAGATAAGCACAGTGAGATTTGTGCCCCACAATCCAAGTCAATCAAGGAATCAGAGTCCTCATCTCATGGGACTCTATCCTTATCCACTTGGGCGCACACCCAATTTGAATATTGTTAGGATTTGACACCTCAAGATTCAGCCCATATTGAGCCCACAGTGAGGTTCGCGACAAAAGATGAAGTCCAACGAGACCAAGATCACCTGAAACGGAGCTCGGATGGAGGAGATACGAGCTTTTGAAGTCGGCATGAGATTCGAGGCGACGGAGGACCACCGGCAACCGACGGTGGGCGGCAGCGGTGCGGCCGCAGGTGGCGGCGCACGGGATGCGCAACCCAGGCCCACGAGGGATGCGCGACCCAGGCCCACGACCCAACAGGCATGCGGCCCAAGCAGGCGCGCGGCCCAGGCGCGCGCGCGGCCCAGCCGGGCACGCGCAGGCCCTCGCGCGGGAGCGGGCCGGCCCAGCCGGCCCTGCTGGCCCTGTTGCCCCGGTCCACCATGGACCGAGTGGTCCACGGCTGGGCCTGTGCACCACGTGGGCGTTTCTCACATATTTCTCACGGTCCACGTACTATTCTATGGACCGGAGCGTGATCGGACGGCCCAAAGAGATTACGGTCTTGATCCGATGGTCCAGAGGGTTTTTTGGCTTTATTTAGGACTCCTAATCCCTCTCTAATCAAGTTTAAACCTAGTTTTAACCCTTTAAAAGCCTGTGCAAGGAACAGTAAAGGGTGGTGGTTCGGATTTGCACCGTACGAAGCCCGTATGGAACCCAATAGAAGAGAGAGGCGGAAGTGCTGAGAGAGGAGCAAGAGGCTTCTGGACAGCGGTCGCCAGGCACTTCAGGGGTTCAGGGGTCTTCAAGAGAGAGAGAGCTTTTGTGAGGAAAACTTCTAGTGAGAGAGAATTGGGTGTACAAGGGTTGAGGGTGAGGTCTCCTCTTGTAAAATTTTTTTCATAGTAAAGTTTGCATGCCCCGTAGAGGCGAGCCCTTTTGTGGCTGATCTATGTATTTTGATTATTTTTTCATTTCTTTTGTTTCTTCTTTCTTCCTGCTGCATCGTGTGGTACTGAAAAGGTCTTGAGAGGTGGTGTTCTGGCCAGACATCCACCCAACAAGTGATATCAGAGCAAGGTGGTACAAGGATGTAGATTGCAGCGGTGGTGAGCAAGACTGAAGATGGAGAAGACAGGAACAATCAAGATGGAGATCAACAAGTTTGATGGTAAGAGCAATTTCTCCTTGTGGCAAGCAAGGGTGAAGGACGTGCTCATCCAACAGGGGTTGATTGAAGCTCTCTTGTGCGATGAGAAGCCGACCACTATGGAGGTGCGGGATTGGAAATGGCTACGGATGCAGGTGGTGAGTACCATCCACATGTACCTGGCGGATGAGGTGGTGATCCATGTGCTGAGCGAGACTTTCCCGACGGTGCTGTGGTCGAAGCTCGAGAAGTTGTACATGACGAAGTCTCTCACCAACACACTTTTCCTCTGGAGGCAGTTTTACCAACTGCGGATGACTGAGGGACAGAGCGTGCAGGAGCATTTGAGCCACTTCCAGAAGATCCTCACCGACCTCCTCAGCGTTGGCGAGAACATTGAGGAGAAGACCAGGGCACTGATTTTGCTGGCGTCGCTTTTTCCTTCGTACGAGTCTTTGGTGACTGCTCTTCTAGTGGGGAAGAGCACTATCAAGATGGACGAGGTCATCGCGGTGATACTCCAGAATGAGGTTCTCAGGAGGGAGAACCCAGCTTTGAGCTCAGATGGCGGTGGCTCAGCTTTGGTGGCTTCTGGAAAGCAGGAGGCGGTAGACGAAGCGACAGAAGATCGCAACGAGGGCGGTCCAAGTCCAGGAGGGACTTGAGCAAAACCAGGTATTACCGATGTGAGGAGTTAGGGCATCTAGCCAGAGATTACCCTCAACTCAAAAAATCGGATGGTGGCTGCTGTAGTGACGGCCGGCAGCAATTTAGATGGAGATATCCTGGAGATATCTGACGAGGTATCTACTTCTTCCCAGCAGTGGATATTAGATTCTGCATGCCCCATCATGTATGTTGCAGAGAGGAGTAGTTTGATTCCCTGGAGAACAGTGAGGGCACTGTATATCTGTCGGATGGATCGAGCTGTGCGATCAGAGGCATTGGGATGGTCAGCTGGAGGACACATGACGGTGCAATGAGGAGATTGGAGGAGGTCCGATATATACCCAATTTCAGACGGAATCTTACTCATTTAGCAGATTGGATTCGAGAGGCTATAGGACGGTAGCTGGTGGAGGAATCTTGAGGGTGCTACGCGGTGATAGGATTGTGCTGGAGGGGAAGAAGGAGAGCAGAGGACATTATTACCTGGCAGGGAGCCCAGTGCGAGGTGGAGCTTTGGGAGCCAGGTGGAGCCCAGAGCGAGGTGGAGCTCCAGGAGGCGGATCGAGCACGAGACAGGAGACTCGGGAGGATGAGAGGCGATATCGCAAGGTGATATTCCTATTGCCACAGGATGATGCCTCGAGCAGGTCTCAGGTCAGGAGGACCACAGCATATGACGGAGATGGGATCGAGCAGCCTGGCTCGACTCCCATGTTTGCCCATCCATGATCAGCAGGCGATTGCCCCAGGGCATGGGGGCGAGGAGATCCAGAAGCTCTCGGAGTTTGGAGGAGGCCGAATATCGAGTCGAGGTGAAGATTGTTAGGATTTGATGCCTTGAGATTCAACCCACATTGAGCCTATAGCGAGGTTTGCGACAAAAATGGAGTCCAACGAGACCAAAATCACCTGAAATGGAGCTCGGATAGAGGAGATACGAGCTTTTGAAGTCAGCACGAGATTTGAGGTGGAGGAGGACTGCCGGCAACCGACGGCGGGCGGCCGCAGGCGGCGGTGTGCGGGACGTGCGACCCAGGTCCGTGCGGGACGCACGACCCAGGCCTGCGGCCCTGGCGAGCGTGCGGCCCAGGCGGGCACGGGGCTCAGGCGCACGCGCGGCCCAGGCGCACGCAGGCCCGCGTGCGGGAGCGGGCCGGCCCAGCCGGCCCTACTGGCCCTGTTGCCCCGGTCCACCATGGACCGGGCGGTCCACGGTTGGGCCTATGGACCGCATTGGCATTTCTCATGCGTTTCTCACGGTCCACGGCACTATTCTGTGGACCAAAGCACGATCGGACGGTCTAGAGAGATTGCGGTCTTGATCCGACGGTTCAGGGGGTTTTTTGGCTTTATTTAGGACTCCTAATCTCTCTTTAATCAAGTTTAAACCTAGTTTTAACCCTTTAAAAGCCTGTGCGTGGAACAGTAAAGGGTGGTGGTTCAGATTTGCACCGTACGAAGCCCGTACGGAACCCAAGAGAAGAGAGAGGCGGAAGTGCTGAGAGAAAAGGAGCAGGAGGCTCCTGGACAGCGGTCGCCAGGCACTTCAGGGGTTCAGGGGTCTTCAAGAGAGAGAGAGCTTTTGTGAGGGGAACTTCTAGTGAGAGAAAATTGGGTGTACAAGGGTTGAGGGTGAGGTCTCCTCTTGTAAAATTTCTTTTTCATAGTGAAGTTTGCATGCCCCGTGGAGGCGAGCCCTTTTGTGGTTGATCCACATATTTTGATTGTTTTTTCTTTTATTTTATTTCTTCTTTCTTCCTGCTGCATCGCGTGGTACTGAAAAGGTCTTGGAAGGTGGTGTCCTGGCCAGACATCCACCCAACAAATATGGTGCCCACTTTGAGGCCCAATTTAGCAGGTGGACACTCCATAAAAAATCTCCAATGACCTCTTGCCAAGTGGCCTTCAGTCCAAGGTCCATAGGTCAATGTTTGACCAATGTCCTAAAACGAAAATGGCAGGTGACAGGAATTAGCAGGTGTTGTCTTAAATTCATCTCATGAATTAAGATAAATTCTTTCTAAGCTTGACTGGCTCCAGTCAGACTGTGAGAAATCTTTTCAAGGTTCTCTGGATGAGTCAAATCATATTTGGATCAGTCGAGATAGAAAAGATTACACGAAGAGAAAGTTAGGCTCAATCATGTGCTAGCATGATTTTTTTGAATCTAATTGGATCTAATCCAAATCAATCGAACTGGGCTAGCTCAATTGATGATATCCAGACCCTAATTCTTATTTGTGTGACCCAGTTAGGTTCATTTTCGTATGGTAATGAGACATGTCGTGATCTCATCATCGACATCATAGAAACTCCTTTCGATGGACCAAAACTCTTTTGATTCAGACAATTAGAATGATCGATCATCAAGATCATTCTAATTGCTCCCAAAATCCATCAGTGACACCTAGCAGTATATGCTGGCAACCCATCAAAAGTGAAGATGAACCTCTCGGTGCAGCTATCTGTGTGATTGAGTTCTTCTATCATGAGTCCCGACTGAATTAGGGTTAAGGTGAACTCATCAAACCCAACATCAGTTATATGAATCAATCGATCGATTCAAGTCCAATGTGAAACCTTAATGAAAAACTCTTTTCTATTATTTCACTCTGCCATGGCCATGGGCTTAAAGACTCGATCTTTCGATCATCATAGGACTACTCCTCTCATCTACCGAGGTTGATAGATCTCTTCTTGGTGCGATCTGGTTCCTATAATGAATATGCTATAGTCAATATACACCTCAGGATTTCAAATGGCTAGGAGACTGAGTTATGATGTAGTCAAACTATAACACACTCAAGGTGAACTGTCAATATACCTCAGGTCAAAGAACTAGACACACAGCTACAGCATCGAGCTAGTCATCGATGAGAAGGTAGACTTCCTTATGACTGCTCGAGGTGGTCACGCTCAGTACTCTCATTCTCAACGAATACCTGTACTCTCGCTCTGATGTCTCCACACCGTAGACTCAAGACACATCTATCCTAAGAAAGCGATCGTACACCAACCTTTCAGATTGATCACCATCTTCGTGATGATCCTATGGTCAGGAGCTATTTATGAGTTAGTTATGTGAATTCATGCCTTAAATTTTTAACTTTTGAAAATATGAATTAACATTTCTACTAACTCAAAAGATGTATCACAGACATAATGTACATAATGTGATAGTGGAATAATCTTTTTATTCATTTATAGTCAAAATTATAAATTTGCCCTTACATTTGTACAGAAATGTGTCAGCCAATCTGGCATCTAGGGCACACATCTAACAAACTCCCACTTGACCTAATGCCAATTGGCTACATATCTAAGTCCCATCTTCTTAAGGTGGGCTTCGATCTTCTGCTGGCCTAATGACTTTGTCAGCGGGTCTGCCACATTGTCTGTGGAGTCGACTCTCTTAACCTTGACATAACTTTTTTCGAGATAATCACGGATCAGATGGAATTGTCGCTCGATATGCTTGGACTTCTGGTGAGATCTTGGCTCCTTAACTAGGGCTATGGCGCCATTATTGTCACAGTAAAGAGGGATGATATTCGATGACATCACTCCAAGCTCTGCGGCAAACTTCTTATACCAGAATGCCTCCTTCACAGCTTTCGATGCAACAATATACTCTGCCTCCATGGTGGAATCAGCAATCACTGTCTGCTTGGAACTCTTCCAGCTAACTGCACCACCATTGCAAATAAACAGACTTCCAGATGTCGACTTTCGATCATCTATATCAGATATAAAGTCTGAGTCTGTAAATTCCTGAACCTGGAGTTCTCCATTCCCAAAGATTAGAAACATATCCTTAGTCCTTTTCAAGTACTTAAGGATACATTTCACAGAAGTCCAGTGCTCTTCGTCTGGATTGACTGATATTTGCTTGTGACACTCACAGCATGGGCTATATCAGGTCGTGTACATAGCATGATATACATGAGGCTTCCTATTACCGAAGCATAAGGGATCTTGCTCATGCGTTCAATCTCTTCAGGTGTGCTAGGGCACATCTTCTTGGAGAGATGAATGCCATATCTAAAAAGTACTAAATCTCTTTTGGAGTTTTTCATGCTAAACCTTTTTAGCACCTCCTCTATGTACATCTTTTGTGAAAGTCCCAGCATCCTATTTGGTCTATCTCTATAGACCTTAATACCCAGTATAAAGGATGCCTCTTCTAGATCTTTCATAGAGAACTCCTTAGACAACCATATTTTGACTGAGATCAGCATGAAAATATCATTCCCAATCAGGAGGATGTTATCTACATACAGTACGAGGAAGACAACTGCGCTCCCACTGACTTTCTTGAACACACATGGTTCCTCCTCGTTCTTGATGAAACCAAACATTTTGATCACATCATTGAAACGAGTATTTCAGCTCCGAGATGCTTGCTTAAGTCCATAAATGAACCTTTGCAGCTTGCAGATCTTGTGATCATCATCACTGAATATGAAATCAAGTGGCTGTTCCATATAGATATCTTCGTCAAGATATCTATTTAAGAATGTTATTTTTATGTGCATGTGCCATATTTCATAATTGAAATAGGCTGCAACAGCAAGCAATGTGCGGATGAATTTTAGCATGGCTATAGGCGAAAAGATATCCTGATAGTCAATGCCTTTGCGCTGACTATAACCTTTCGCTACGAGCCTAGTCTTGAATGTTTCCACATTCTCATTTGCACCTATCTTTCTCTTGAAGATCCATTTACACCTAATAGGTGCAATACCTTCAAGTGGATCTACCAAGGTCCAGACTTGGTTTGAGTGTATCGAGTCAATTTCTGATCTCATTTCTTCTAACCATTTTTCGAAGTTGATATCTGATATCACCTCGTCATAGGTCTTGGGGTCATCACCATGAGCCCCATTTTTCGTGAGAAATATTTTCTCTACTTTCTCTTGTATAGTACCTAAGTACCTTTCAGGAGGATGAAAAACCCTAGTCGATCTATGAGGTGGAAGAGGTTGTGTTAGGACTGGTTCTAATTGATTTGGTTCTTCAGATTCTTTAGCTTGTTGCTCTTGGGAGACATTCTTCTTGAGCTTAATTATTCTTTCGATGCCACCATCTTAAATAAACTATTTTTCAAAAAAAATAGCATGTCGATTCATAATCACATTGTGATCTTTCAGAATATAGAAATAGTATCTTAATGACTCTTTAGGATATCCTATGAACCAAGCTCTAAAAGATCTAAACTCTAACTTGTTCGCCTGCTGTCTTTTGACATGAGCCGGACAACCCCAAATTCTGAGATGACTCAGACTTGGTTTCTTACCATGCCATATCTCATACGGTGTGGTAGGAATGATTTTAGAAGGAACCTTATTCAATACATATATTGCTGTCATGAGACAATGTTCTCAAAGAAACTCAGGGAGGTCCGTGAAGCTCATCATGGAACGGACCATATTTAATAGGGTCCGATTCCTTCGTTCTGAAATTCTGTTGAGTTATGGTATTCTAGGTGGAGTCCATTAAGAGACTATACCATTATCCATAAGATAGTTTAGGAACTTCCGACTAAGGTATTCACCTCCTCGATCTGATCGAAGAACCTTAATAGGCTTTCCTGTTTGTTTTTCTACCTTATGTCTGAATTCTTTGAACTTTTCAAAGGCTTCAGACTTGTGTTTCATTAGAAACACATATCCGTACCTAGACATATCATCGGTGAAGGTAATAAAGTAGACATAGTTGCCTCTAGCCGGTACATCAAATGGGCCGCACACATCTGTATGTACTAGGGCAAGTAGGTCTGTAGCCCTTTCCCCATGTCCTGTAAAAGGGAGCTTGGTCATTTTGCCTTGAAGGCATGATTCACAAATTGGATATGACTCAGAAGTCAACAGACTCAATAGCCCGGATTTCTCCAATTTGTTAACCCTGTCTTCCGCTATATGACCTAGCCTTAGGTGCCACAGATACCTATCATTTAGACTATCTCTAGACCTTTTAATTCCCATGGCATTCACATTTTGCTCGATATGAAATACAGATACATCAATATATAGTTAATAGAGATCATTAATAAGAAAACCATTTACAACTTTATTATTTTTATAAAATATGTTGTAATGGTTCTTATGAAAGCTAATCACATAGCCTTCTTGTGCTAAACATGAAATAGAAATCAAATTTCTGCTTGCTGCAGGCACATAATAATAATCTCTAAGAACTAAATCTAATCCTAATGGTAATCGCAGAGGGTAGGTTCCCACGGCCACAGCAGCAACTCTTGCTCCATTTTCGATGCGTAGGATCATATCCCCATCCCTCAGCCTCTTGCTTTCCTCAAGATCCTGCATAGAAATGCACAAATGAGCACTAGAACCAAAGTCAAGTACCCAACTGGATGCAGAGAAAATCGTAAGATTAGATTCTATAATGAGCATACCTCCAGAAGGACCATCCTTCTTATTCTTCAGGGTGGCCAGGTATTGAGGATAGTTTCACTTCCAATGGCCGTCTGAATTGCAGTGGAAATATTTTTCCTTTTTAGCAGCCTTTTTCTTCGGTTCTATCTTCTTCTTCCCATCCACCTTCTGCTTCTTCGCAAACTTCTTCTTTCAAAAAGACTTTCTCTTGGAAGAAGTCTGCTCCACAGTAAGGACTGAGCCTTTTGAACCCTTCAAAGAAAGCTCAGCCGTAACCAACATGTTCATTAACTCAGCCAAGATACACTGCATCTTATGCATATGAAAGTTCATGATGAAGTGACCATATGCATCAGACAAGGATTAAGGATCACATCAATCTAAAAATTTTTATCTAAGATGACATCGAGCTCCTCAAAGTCCTTGATCATTGACAAACAATGATCTTGGACTGTCTGCCCATCACGCATTTTAGTCTTAAAAAGTTTTTGGCAGACTTGATATTTGACTGCACGACTTTGTTCACCAAACAATTCTTGTAGGTGAGCCAACATTTGACGGATAGTCATAATATTCTCATGCTGGCGCTGCAAGTCATCAGACATGGCACCCAACATGTAGTACTTGGCTTTGTTATCATCATCCATCCACTTTTTAGAGACGCTCTCTGTTCAGCAGTCGGACGTGCTGGTATGGCAGGTGGGTCCTGATCCAAGACATAAGTCACTTTCTCAGAACCCAAAATAATTTTATAGTTTCTCAACCAGTCCTTGAAATTAGGTCCAGTCAATCTGTGGATGTCTAGTAGTTTGATCGAGGGATTGGATGCAGGCATGTTTCCTGTAGAGAGTCAAAAGTTTTTAGTTAGATTTTGTAATCATACTTAATCAATTTGTTTAAAAATTTTATTTTTAAACAAATCAGGCTTCCACTATTTTTTCAGATCCCTACACTCCCTAGGTAGAGATATGAAAATCTCCGTGATTAATAATTTCTAGTGGGTGGTGCGGTCTCACTGATTGACTCACCACCTCACCTAATAGTTATTGGTGATGGGTCAACCGATGAGTGGACAACTCTTGTCCAATGATTTTCTAATCATGGTGCACCCAAAACTTGGTCTCTAATTCATGAAGCTCACCGTGCCCGAAATATTGCTCCAATCCTTAGTTAAGTCAGACCCACCATTTGCACGAATTAGATTCCTGATTGGGTCCCTCACCGTATCTGAAATATTGAGTACAACCCATCCTCTAATCCATAGCATCCAATGCCTAATGGATATGGTTGCATCTTTCCGGTGCAACTGAGCCACTGTAACCAGCCGAGAACAATTAATCCCAGGAAGGGCCCGCACATCCACAATGATGGAAGACCTTAGACTTAATATTTTTTTAGGAAGATTTGATTTAGGTCTCATTAAACTTGACTTGATATAGTCATAACAATTATGACTAACCTGGTGGCATGGGTTAGCTCGAATTGTTAGCCACCTCAAATCAGAACTGGGTCGACACATATGGACAGGTAAGTGAGACCGATGGAAGAGATATGCCATTAACTTGACAAGAATGCATTCGAGTCGAGTAGCTCCCAATTAAAAATCAGTCGGTGGCATCTGTCCAACTTATCTTAGACACCAAATTATCGAACCAGAACCAATTGGGTTAGTCTATAATCTAGGCTCTAACCACTAAGCCAAATTAGGTCTTAACTTGATCAAGTCACATCTAAATGTGATTCGATCTTGATCTAGACTTAATCCTATTAGGCTGGTCAATTATTAGCTTTCATGATCCCACCTAACCAACTTTTGATTCGGTTTGATCAACCGCTAGACCTAATTGAGCTACCCAAATCCGAATCTAATTTTATGAAAATGACATAGATCTGAAATTCTCAATTTTAGATCTAATTAGATTTTATAAGCTTAATTCATTAATTAAGTCTTGGGTTCATAAATAAAATATGTAAAATAAATCCTAAGATTTCAGGATCTAGAGTTTTGCAGAAAAGTAAATTTTAATTTCTAATTAAGGATGAACGTGCAGCACCCCTACACGTCATAAGAACATCCCATTGAATGGGAGGAGAGGGTCGTAAACCCTATTTTGTTCTTATGATCGGATGGCCATGAGGAACACCTTAATTAGAAATATTAATTTAACTACAAAACTAGTTAGATCTAAGTTACATATCACATATATAATTTCAGATCTAACTTATACATGCTTTGTATACATCTCATATATTAAAATCTGATCTAATTAGCATGCTTTTAGATCTGATACATTACATATGACATCTAAAAAATAAGATTTAAATTGAACTATTCAATATAAAATATATTCTAGATAGTTACTAGAACAATTCTACAACTAGTCTAGGCATGCAACAGATCAATCTTATGTATTAATTAAAATTTTATTTTTTATTTTTTGATCTAAATATAATATTTATAATATCAAAAAAATAGAGAATAAATTAGATCTAATTTATATTTTAATCATATTAAAATATAAAACTATAAAACTATTCATAGATCAAACTACTCCTAGTCTAGTCATGCATCTCATACATGTTAGATCTACTTAGATTTAATTTTAAATTTTTTTAATTTTAGATTCTATCACATCTGATATAATATTTAAAATTTATTAATATCAAATAAATAAAAATAAAAATTAGATCTAAATTAGATCTGAAATAAAACCATCAACCTGGCTCTGATACCAGTTGAAGGGAAAACTAGTTTTTTTCTTGTAGGATCTTCCAGATCTAATAAGATCTGAGGTGAAATATTATAAAAAAAAATATTTTATAATTATTTTAGATCTAAGATTTATTAGATTTAATATCTATTATTTGATATTAAATCTAAAATTAAATCTAAAATTATGAGGAATAGAGAAATACCTCTAGGGTAACTAGATTATCCTGTAGATGATCGCAGCAATGCCCGAGATTCTAAAATAGCCACACAGTCACCTAGCCTCTACCAGTATTCACTCGAGTAGAATCTGGATCATCTTCTTCTTGCAAATCTTCACTCCAAAAATTAGATTTAGATCTAATCTGAAAGTTCTTCAAAAGAGCTTTTGAATCTGGAGCAGCAGTTTCTCAACAGATTGTTGTAGCCTCCTGATCAAGGAGCCACCATGCCTTGGACAAGCACCAGATAGATGCCCAACCTCTTGGACATGAAGAGGGGAGGGAGAGAAGTAGAGGGGGCATAGAGAAGTGGAGAGGATTCAGGCTTTTGCTGGTTATTGAGCAGAGTCCATAAACCCTAAGTGCAGACAGGGTTTAAATAGACCCTGCTGCGCCATGCAGTGCCACATCATTCGACCAATCAAAAAATTCTAATTAATTCTAAAAAAATTTTGATTGATGGAGTGATATCATTTGATCATATCAAATAAGAATCCCCATAATTCCTCCTACTGTTGGCGCCAACACTGGATAAGCACAGTGAGATTTGCGCCCCACAATCCAAGTCAATCAAGGGATCAGAGTCCTCATCTCATGGGACTCTATCCTTATCCACTTGGGGCACATGCCCAATCTGAATATGGCACCTACTTTGAGGCTCAATTTAGCAGGTGGACACTCCACAAAAAATCTTCAATGACCTCTTGCCAAGTGGCCTTCAGTCCAAGGTCCATGGGTCAACGTTTGACCAATATCCTAAAATGAAAATGGCAGGTGACAGAAATTAACAGGTGTTGTCTTAAATTCATCTCATGAATTAAGACAAATCCTATCTAAGTTAGACTGGCTCCAGTCAGACTGTGAGAAACCTTCTCAAGGTTCTCTGGGTGAGTCAAATCACATTTGGCTCAATCGAGATAGAAAAGATTACACGAGGAGAAAGTTAGGCTCAATCGTGTGCTAGCATGATTTTTTTGAACCTAATTAGATCTAATCCAAATCAATCGAACTGGACTAGCTCAATTGATGACATCCAGACCCTAACTCTTATTTGTATGATCCAGTTAGGTTCATTTCCGTATGGTAATGAGATATGTCGTGATCTCATCATCGACATCATCGAAACTCCTTTCGATGGATCAGAACTCTTCTGATTCAGATAATTAGAATGATCGATCATCAAGATCATTCTAATTACTCTCAAAATCCATCAGTGATACCTAACAATATATGATGGCAACCCATCAGAAATGAAGATGAACCTCTCGATGCAGCTACCTGTGTGATTGAGTTCTTCTATCATGAGTCCTGACTGAATTAGGGTTGAGGTGAACTCGTCAAACCCAACATCAGTCATATGAATCAATTGATCGATCCAAATCTGATGTAAATCTTAATGAAAAACTCTTTTTCATTATTTCACTCTGCCATGACCATGGGCTTAAGGACTCGATCTTTCGATCATCATAGGACTACTCCTCTCATCTACCGAGGTTGATAGATCCCTTCTTGGTGTGATCTATTCCTACAATGAATATGCTACAGCCAACATACACCTTAAGATTTCGAATGACTAGGAAACTGAGTTATGGTGTAGTCAAACTATAACACACTCAAGGTGAACTGTCGATGTACCTCAGATCAAAGAACTAGACACACAGCTACAGCATCGAGCTAGTCATCGACGAGAAAGTAGACTTCCTTATGACTGCTCAAGGTGGTCACGCTCAGTACTCTCGTTCTCAATGAATACCTATACTCTCGCTCTGGTGTCTCCACACCATAGACTCAAGACACATCTATCCTAAGGAAGCGATCGTACACCAACCTTCCGGATCGATCACCATCCTCATGATGATCCTATGATCAGGAGCTGTTTATGAGTTAGTTATGTAAATTTATACTTTAAATTTTCAACTCTTAAAAATATGAATTAACATTCCTACTAACTCAAAGGATGTATTACAGACATAATGTACACAATATGATAGTGGAATAACCCTTTTATTCATTTATAGTCAAAATTATAAATTTACCCTTACATTTGTACAGGAATGTGTCAGCCAATCTGGCATTTAGGACACACATCTAACATTATCTTCCTTTATTCATGATTGAAAAAACTATTTTCCTTTTATTTCTTCCAACCTTCTATGGGGCTTCAGTTAGATCTAAAGACACCCATGGACCTCCTGAAATAAGCATGCTAAGCCGCTTCTTGAGGACAAAGAGCATCACCATAAGTTGCACTTCATGGAGATTCTACCGTTGAAGGAGCTTCTGATCAAGCAGTTCTTATACAATGCTGATATTAGCTCAGTTAGTCCTCAAGATATAGCCGATCTCCCTTGACTTGAGCTTATGCTTTGATTTTGTTCTTATGTTTGGTGGAACACTAATGCTTTCTTTGCTATTGCAGTGATGAGATCGACCTTAAAGTCATTGAGATCTACCTTAAAGAAGAGGTTGAGCTCTTCTGACGGTAAGATCTCATTATCTAAGAAAAAGTAGAGGGTGGTTTCTCTTCCATCCAAGCCAATGCCGATTTCAGAAATCTCTAGCAATGAGTCATTGGAGATCGACGACAGGGTAGAGGTCATCGTTGTAGTGCCATAGAGGTTAGCTCCACCAACCTACCCAAAGAAGGGCTAAGCTCAAAGTCCAACGACATGTCGAGGCCCTTTTCCTCTATCACCACTACTTCCAAAACTGAGGGCCTTATCATTCTCCTTCATCCCAAGCTCTTCTATAGTGAGGGCTGGGGCTGGGCCCTCCTCATCCGGGGCTGAGAGGAGCTCATAACTCTAATGAAGATGGTCTGAAGTTCTGACTTGAAACTTTTGGGTACTTAACTTACTCGAAAGCTGATGCAAATGATCCTTTTGCCAGCGAGCTGGTCAATGGGTAAATCCCACCGCATTGAAGAGATTATAAGCTTAGGCTTCTTAGAGCTCCTCATGATAAGTCTCTCTCTTCCTTTTAATTCTTTCGATCTTTTCTGACCTCCATGACTTGACATGAACATTTAATCCTTTTTTCTTTTGCAGCTACTCCACAAGTTTACCATGCTTAGCAAAGGGATCTCAGGCTTCTACAACATGAAGTGGGAGCTGGACGATAGGACCCAAGCTGCAAGGATCAAGCCTGAGCCACTGAGGTGAGGGCTTCTTGGGCATTGTTTAAGCTCTAGGAGACCCACGACAAGATGGGGATCCTTGAGGGGAAGGTCGTATAAGAGAAGGTAGCAGCTGATATCCAGTGGAAGAATATTACTAAACTAGAGAGAGTTGGTGGCACCCATGGCAGCTTAGAGGGTTGCCAAAGTGGAGCTTAAGGTAAGCAAGGAGAGGATAGTTGAGGAGAGGTCATTGGTTATCATCAAGGCCAAACTCTAGGCTATGGAGGAGTATAAGACCTGGGTGTATGAGGTGGAGATTGCAAAAGACTCCATGTCGGCCTTCACCATGGGCTTTGACCTCTACAAGGCTCAAGTGGTTCGGCTCTTCTTCGAAGTCAATGTAAGTCATCAAAATCTCATGGAGAGCAAAAATGAGGCTTAGGAAGATGGCGTGAATGCTGGAGCCACTTTCTCGATCGCACCCAGTGTGGATGACGTAGAGGACAATAGAATATATATTGCTCCTATCTTGGTAATGCTGTTGGAGATGAATTTAGAAGGTGAGGCTGAGGAAGGTGGAGCAAACATTGATGCAACTTCGATAACCATGCCAACCGCTGAGCCCATTACGGTAACTAATCCTTCTACAAATCATCAGTTATGAACCATAATGTCAAGTTGGCTTCGTGGTACTAAGTGATGTCAACCATCCCTGGACATGTGGAAATCACAGTTTCATGGATGGTCAAGCTAGGTAACTCTAGATCAAAATAGAGCCTAGCAGCTAAGGATCCTCCCGAGATAGTCCTTGGGACTAAAGTCAAGGTTGAAGCTCCTCAATTTTGTATATTTTGTTCTCCTTTATACTTCAAACTTGTAACCAAAGTGGTTGTAACATGCATCAGCTTACTTAATGAGAAGAATTTCATTTTTTGAGCTTCATTGTTGCTTTACTTCATTGTCGCTTGAAATATTTAAGTCTTTGAGATTGTAGCCAGATTTTCAGCTATACCCGAAGTAAATTTTAGTCCAGAATGAAATCAAAGTCCAATTTAGCATTTTAAGGCTGATCGTCAAAGGGTCATGAGTTTGGGATAAAAATGAAGTACAGATTAGACCTTTAGGGCTAGTTGTCAAGGTGGGCTTGGGTCCAAAATAGAATTGAAGTCTGTTTTAGCCCTCGAGTTACTCATCAAAATAGATGAAATTGATTTGGCTCTTTGGAACTTGACATCAAAGTAGCCCTTGCCAGATTTTTTTCAAAATAAGTCCTCCAGCTAGGCCAGGGCCTTTGCATAGTCATGAGTTGCTTTAAGGCATTATCTAGACCCAAGGGGGGATCCAAGGTGGTCATTGATCAAGTTGAGTCTGAAGTCAATGTTTGGCCAGAGCTTTTGACATCGTCGATTCCCAACTTTGAGTTTGGAGTTCCCAACTTGGGTCAGGATGTCTTCTCATATCAATGTTGGTTGAATACATATTTGGAGGTCCTAGCCAGAGCCGAAATATTTTTGAGAGGTCGGTCTGCCGACCTAGTCGATGAGGTCCAAGCCAAAGCCTAGGTGTTTCTAGTATCGATTGTCAACGACGCATGTATTCAAAGGTTCTAACTGAAGTCAAGGTATCTAGTAGAGGAGATCCAGGCCAGAGCATGGTTGTCTCATATAGTAGATGTATAGATGTGTCTACTAATGTATAGATGTGTCTCCTATAGTAGACACATCTCTGGTCTTCTATTTAGAGGTTCCAACTAAAGTTGAGGTGTCTCTAGATCCGTTTGATCCAATTTCAGATAGTTGAAAATCTTTCTAAAAGAAAATTAAGAAGAACAATATATTTTATTAAATTTTTAGTAATACAAGTTTGGGGGCTTACTAATGATACACCCTTAGGTTCTCAGTGTTTCAAGTTTGGGGAATGGTCTTGCTATTAAGCTCCTCTAGTCTGTAAGCTCTTGATCAGATGATCTCCAAAAAAAGGTTTGGACCTTTTCAATTTGGACATAGCTTATCCTGTTTGATAGGTTTGGATCCTTCAGCTCATGGGAGCACGAGATTTTCAGGTCAAAAGACTTTCAGTTTGACTTTGGCATTGTGATACTAAGCCAAACATTGCTGGTATGAAACCATCCTGATCCAAGATCACTCCCTTATTTTTTTCTAGCAAAATCAAAGTTTGCTTGCAATAGGTCGGAGTTTGCCTGCTTGTTGTAGTTCTCCATTTGAGTTGATGGGAGGCTGACCTTGATCGGGATGATCACTTCAATGTTGAAGGTGAGGATGAAGAGTATTACTCTAGTTGAGACTTGAGGAGTGGTTCAGTAGGCTCAAATGATACTGTAGAGCTCCTCCATCCAGAACCCTTTAGCTTGGCATAGGCTTATCTTCAGATCCTACAAAATAGTCTGATTAATTACCTCAACTTCTCCATTAGATTATGAGTGTTTGACAAAGATGAGCTTGTGATCAATGAGGAGCTCCGAAAAGAACTCCTTGAACTTCGGATTATCAAATTGCTACCCGCTATTAGGGATGACAACTTGGGAAAGTCCAAATTAGTGAATAATTGACTTTCTAACAAAATCTTGGATCTTCATATTAGTGATTTATGCTAGAGGCTTGACCTCAATCCACTTCATAAAGTAGTTGATGAGGATGATGAAGAACTTTCTCTATCCAGTCGTCTGTGGACAAGGATTGAGAATGTCAATTCCCAACTGAGCAAATGGACAAGATGTGGAGATCACTGTGAGCTCAGCTGAACATCAACATCGAATATTAGCATACCTCTAACATTGATCACATGTCTTGATGAGCTCAGCAGTATCTTACTGCAAAGTCGGCTAGTAGTACTCTTGTTGGAGTACTTTATAGGCCAACGATCTGTCTCCTAGGTGATTCCTATAGATTTCTTCGTATATCTCTCAAAGATTCAGATGGCTGAAGATATTTAAGGATAATGTGTATGACCTTTTATATAGCTTTGCCTCAACGAGAACATACTAGGGGGCTCGTCACTTGATCCTTCAAGCCTAGATAGGGTTTGTGAGAAGGATACCATTAACAAGGTAGCTTATAAATGGGTCTATTTAGCTCAGCTCATGATCAACCTATATGACTACAGATAGCTCCTCAATATTGGATTTTTTCAAGTGCTTGTGCAAGATTTTTTGATTAAGCTTAGTGTGTCTCGAAGTGACTAATCGAGATAGCATATTTGCCCAGATATTTTTGATCTCCGATATTTTTGAAACAAAAGGATAGCTCCTTGAGCCTTTGCAAATATATAATCATTGTTGGTTTTCAAGTTTCATATTTCTCTTGCACATGACCGACAACCAATTGAGAGTTGGTGAAGGCCTTGAGTCACTCCACTTTGAGTTCCTTGGTGATTTAAGGCCAATAATTAGCACCTCATACTTGGCTGCATCATTAGAGGTATTAAAACCAAACCATATTGCATACTTGGTCACAACCTTTTCCAGGATAGTGAGTATGAGTCTAGCTTCACTATCTTAGGAATGTCGACCTTTTCCTTGGGTGTCTATGAAATTGCTTCCTCCTCAAGGATAGTATTTTTAGTAATGAAGTCTGTCAGGACTTGGACTTTTATGGTAGGTCAGGATCGATAATCGATATTGAACTCGCTCAGCTTGATCACCTATTTTTCCATACATCCAAAGGTATCGGGTCTTTGCAGAATAGTTTTCAGTGGCTGTTCAATCAAGATGAGTACAAAATGAGTATAAAAGCAAGATTGAAGTCATTGTATCAAGATGACAAGGGTGAAGATAGTTATCTTCAATCTAGAGTATCTGGTATCCACATCTTATCGCACCTTTCTTACATAGTAGATAAGCTTCTGGATCTTTTCTTCTTCTCAGATTAGCATCAAACTCACTACAAAGAGTGAGATACCCAAATATAGGTACAAAACTTCACTTGTGCTTGGCTTAAATAGTAATGCGGGTGACTCGAGGTAGCTTTTGAGGCTCTCGAACATAGCTCAGCATTCCTCGATCCTGTTGAAGCTCTTCTTTTGGTGCAAAATTTTGAAGGAAGCCATCTTTCATTCGACTTCGAGATGATCGACTGAGGGTGACTATCCTCTCTGCGAGGCGCTACACATCCTTTTTTAAGGTCAGATGCTTCATTTCAAGGACAGTTATGTATCAATTTGTCTTAGTGCTCTTCACTAGTATATCATCAATATACACCTCCATGTTGTGGCTGATTTGATTTTTAAACACCTTATTGATGAGGTGCTGATACATTGCACCTATATTTTTCAAACCAAACCATTATCGATGATGAATGTCATCTTTTCTTCATCCTCAGATACCATCCAAATCTAGTTATATTATAGAAGATGTCCATGAAGATTAGAAGCTTATACCCTGAGGTGGTGTCCACGAGTTGGTCTATCCATGGTAGCAAAAAACTATCCCTCAAGCCAACTTTAATTAGATTAGTGTAGGTGATATATATTCCCTACTTGCCATTAGTCTTCTTTACCATCACCATGCTCGCTAGCCAATCACGATAGCAGGCTTCTTAGATGAAGCCTACTGCTAAGAGTTTGTTTACCTCCTAATCTATCATCCGCTATTGATCGATGGAATGCTCCTCTTCTTTTATCGGACTGGGTGATGCTCAGGGTTAATATTTAACCTATGAACAATAATGTCAAGAAGAATACTTGGTATGTTGGAGGCCGACCAAACAAAGATATCGGTGTTGGCCTGTAAGAACTGTAGTATGCAGACCCATAAGTCAGTCAGTAGCATCATCCCGATCTAAATCATTCTACTCAGGTCCTCTTCTTTGAGTGGTATGGACTCCAATTTCTTAGTAGGTTCACCTCAAGCTTCCTTGAGCTCTTCTCAATGATCGAGATTGTCAATCGGTAGAGACTTTATGGGCTTCCTTCATTTTATAGAAGCCATGAAGCATTGGCGACCAACATCTAATCTCCTTGAATTTCACTGACCCTATTTTTTATCGAGAATCTAACCAAGAGGTAGTAAGTGGACACTATCATCCAAAGTGCATTATATCTGGACCAGTTGACAATAGCATTATAGGTAGATGTAACTTGAATCACCAAGAAGGTCAACTGCATGGTTGCTTGCTGAAATTCTTATCCTACTGTGATAAATAGGCTTATCTGTTGCCCAGCTATGCAACCCAAGAGGGAGGGTGAATTGGGTTTCTAAAAATTTTAAACTTAACTTATGTCTTATGAAAGATGTTTAACAATAACTAAATAAATAAGGAGAGTATAGTTGATTCAATGCTAATGGTTAAATACAAGAATGCAAGAGAATAAAAAGGTTCTAAAGAAGAGCAATTAGGCACAACACAAATAAAAGAATTTATAATAGTTCGGTGCCAACCTTGCACCTACATCCACTCTCCAAGCTCCTACTTGAGAATTTCAATCCACTAACTTGTATTCAACCTGAATACACTCGTCGAAAACTCTGACTCTAGCTATCCTAAGCTAGTCCACTTATTTCTCAGGTACAAGCCAACCCAATACACTCTGATTCAAGGTTCAGATCAACCTTCCCTTGTTTTGGAATCCTTCCAAAATAAAAACAATAGCTTAAATAGAGTATAACAATCAAAAGCACAGTAAATACAAAATAAGCTCCTTTAATGAGCGAATGAGGCTTTAAATACACTTTACTCAAAGAGAAGAAGACTCTTTTTGATTTTCTCAAGGTGGTTGGAGACTTGAATGTACACTTGAGGAGTTGGTGAGCTTGAATTAAAAACTTCTTGAATGCTTTGAGTGAGCTTTTGCTTAGGGCTGAAAAATAAGCTTGAAATCCTCTTTTCAAAAATCTCTCTTCTTGATTCTACTTGATGATTCCCATTTTTTTGTCCCTTTTATAGCTTTAAGGAATGGTGGAGAACAATCTGGGCTGAAATAGAGCCGTTAGACCACATTAAATGAGCATTAAAAGCACTTAAAATGGGTTAAAAACTAGCCGTTGTAGAACATTCCCGTCACAGGGGTCGACTCATGGGTCGACCTCTGTGGAAAAATATCAGAAAATAAAGGTTCTGTAATTTTGGCCTAAAAACAGCAGGGGTCGACTCATGCCTGGGGGTCGACCCCATGGGGTCGACTCACATACTGTGCCAAGCCTGTGCCAGCCAAAAAATCTGCGTGCCAATCAGCTCATGGTGCCATGAGTCGACTCATGGGTCGACTCAAATTTTCAAACATTGATATCTTTCAAAATACAAGTCCAAAAATAATAAAATTTTTACCAATGGATCACAAATCTTTTATTCTATCACTTGATGCTTTCAAATCAGAATTTGGTGAAATTATGATTTTGCCCTTGAAAAGCAATAAGTTTTTTTCAAGTAAAAATCATTAGTACCCCTTCAAATGCTTTGTAATCATCAAAATCAATCCAAGGAGCAACAATCTTCCCTTTTTGATGATGACAAAATACTTGAGCAAAAGCATATATATGAAACATTGAGCATGAATTTCAAAGGAATGAAATGCATCATAGGTAGTTTGAAGATAAATAGAAAATTTGCTACCAAATTGAAAATTACTTATAAGTGCATTTGCTTGAAAAGAAGATTGATTCTTTGGTACGTGATACATGTGCCCATTTGCTTGTGTTGCTCATTTGCCTAACAATTTGCCTATTGCTTAATAATTTAAAAATTTACTCATTTGCTCATTTGAAAGTTTGCTCATTTAAAAATATTTGCTTATTGGATTATGTGATTTTTGGTATCAGAGCAGAATTTTTGGTATCAGAATAAAGCAGAATTTGCCTAAGAATTTAAAAATTTGCTCTTTGCTCATTTGAAAATATCTCATTTGCTCATTTGATTATTTAATTTTGGTATCAGAGCATGCCTAAGAATTTAAAAATTTGCTCATTTGCTTAACATTTTGCTCAATTTACTTTTGATTCTTTTATCAATTAATTTGCTTTTGATTCTTTTATCAATTAATTTTTGATTCCTTAATTTCTCCTCCTTTTTGACATCATCAACAAAAAAATTATTTACTCCCCCTTTTCTGAATATATTTTCTCTATTTCTTGCTTTTGATTAAAATAATTTTACTAATGTTACTTTTGTTTACTCCCCCTGAATACAGCAAACATAAAAGATATACCATTGGATATCATAGATATGAAATTGCAATTCATAGTATGCACATAATTGAAAGTAACTCAATTTAAAGGTCATACATTAAAAGTCAAAGAGTAGATATATATATAATCAAAAAGTGACTGATACCATATAGTTGTTCCAATACAAATATCAAAATACAAAAGTCAATCAGTCAACATCATTACATGGCTCAAAAGATAGATCCTAGAAAGAGACTAAAGATAGATCCTAGAAAGAGACTAAAGATAAGACTAACTACAAGGATCTAGTAGAGCTCATGACTGGATGAATCAGAGTCAGATGAAACGGAGATGGGGTGAAGAGATGAAGGATCACGACCAAGGGCTCGACCTCTACCCCGTCTGCCTCTGCCACGAGTGGAGGTGCCGGCACGAGTGGGCGGGCGAGATGATCCTGAAGGCTGAGAAGCAACAGACTGAACTGCAAGAGAGAGTCTGATGGTGTCTAGAAGATTCAGAGCTCTCGAAACAGACTGTAGCAGTGCAGTGAACTGGATGGATGCATGCTCACTAAAGCCTCTGATCTCTCTCCTCAGGAAATCAAATCCACTCTCCAATACTCCTCTAAGTCTGGCTGCCTCCATAGATAGGTCTGAGACCTCAGTGGTGCACTCCTATGGCTGTGGATGTGCCAGAGCTAACACTTGCCCCTGCAAGTCAAGTACTCTCCCAGTCAGTCTCAATATATAACCCTCAAGCTGCTGAATGCGAACTGACTGATCTAAAATCATCTGGAAGATAGTGGAGATGTGAGGGATCAAAGTCTGATCAGATACATCATGTGATGTGGATCCCTGTGCAAAAGCTGAAGTGCCCAACTGTCGAGAAAGTAAGAAAGCCACACGCTGAGAGATCATCTCAATTTGGTCATTAGCCAATCTGATCTCTGAGGGATGTGCTCTGCTGTCTGGCTGTTGGACTGGAGTGTGCCTCCTAGTAGACTCTGATGGTCCAGCCTCGGGATCAGAAACAAACTGAATGTCTGGAGATGCTGCCCTGATATCATGGAGAGGTGATGAAGGACCTTCTTCCTCAGCTCTGTCCTCAACTCTCTCTTCTACACTTTTAGTCCAACCACCATCTGTCTTAGTAAATCCTATGCGGTGCAAAGTATGTTGGTTGATGGTGTCAGAGTGAGAAAGCCTAGCTGCTGCCTCCCCCTCAAAACTAACTCCAAACCTCTTGAATACCAAAGTGAGGGCTATACCGAAAGGTAGATGTGCCTTGGATCTATTCAGTGTTTCTCTCATGGCCTCAATCATTAATGCTGGGAGGTTTAGGGGGGTTTGGGTAATCACATGAAATATGATGCAGATGTCTCAGCCTGAGAGGAGGTCATGTCTACCACTTCTAGGGAAGAAAAGCTTTGTTACCATTTGATGTAGTATCCTCATCTCAATAGAAAGGATCTTGGCCTCTAGTTTGTTTAGACTTTCCGAGAAGGTTCCTTCTAAAATCACATTAATTCCTTGTTCCTTGACTGGGAGTTCCATGTTTGAGTATCCCTCACAGGGTAAATGAAGAATCTCTCCCAAAAGTACAGGATCTAAATAGATATCTATACCCTTAACAGTGAATGTTACTGTTCCATTGCCATAGCACAAGTTCAGATAAAATTCCCTAACCAAATCCACATAGGTAACTTCTTTAAGTGAATAGTAAAATCCCCAACCTTGATCTTTGATTTTTGAACCAATGGAGAACCCCTCTTTTTCAAAAAAATCTGAAGTCTACATTTTTCTCGGGTTCTACCTTTCTAACAAATAAGGAAATTTTACTGGGGCTTAATGGAGACCAAGAAGAACCTGGAGCAGATGCCAAAACAGGAATGGAAGCAGATGAGGTCTGAGAAGCTTGTCTTTCCTGCACACGCTCTCTTCCAACTCGCGGACCGACTTCCTTCTTTGTGGGAGCTTCATTTTTGGAGCCATTTCCACCACTAGAGCAAGCAAGGGTCTTAGGAGGTTCAAAGTGTGAAGAGATAGAGGGATTTTAGGAGAAGAATAGGGATTTTTGGAAGAGTGAAACTCCGATTTGAAGGAGAAGGGTGGAAGCTAGGGCACGCTCCAACTGCTCCAATCAAGGAAGGAAAATGGGAAGAGCTCGGTTCTCAAGGGGCGATTTGAGGTGTAAGGGGTGATGGGAGAAGGATCTTGGGGGTAGACCTTGGATTTGGAGAGGAAGAAGAAGAGGACCTTAGGTTTTGGAGGGAGGAAGAAGACGGTGGAGTGGGTCGGCTCAAAGGAGTGGAATTTCAACAAAATAAGAAGAGCCCGTGGGATTTTGGCCAAAACTACAAGTTTGCCATTGGATCGACCCTAGGGGGTCGACTCATGGTTCACAAAAATTCAAAAAAAATGGATGAACAAATTTCAAAAGATTCGAAACTCTGGGAGAAGGATATTTGCTCAATAAACAGTTATGAGAATAATAATTTTGAGCTTTTAAGCCTAAAAGAAATGATGAGAATTGAGTTCAAAGAGTTTTTGACATTGATTCCTTGGAATCAGAGAGATATTTAAGCAGATGGATCAAGGATTCCTAGTTCTCTCCTAATTTCACAGAATCTATCTTCACTTAGGGCCTTTGTAAAGATGTCGGCTAATTATTTTTTAGTACAAACATAGTCAAGTATTATGTCTTTATTTTGAACATGTTCTCTTATAAAATGATGCCTGATTTCAATATGTTTAGACCTAGAATGCTGAATTAGATTTTTAGTAAGATTTATGGCACTAGTGTTATCACATCTTATGGGTGTTTCATTAAGTTTGATACCAAAATCTTCGAGTTGTTACTTAATCCACAAGATTTGAGCACAACAACTTCCGGCTACAATATATTCGGCCTCGACCGTAGACAGTGCTACCGAATTTTGTTTCTTGTTAAACCAGGAGATTATGTTAACTCCAAGAAATTGACAAGTTCTACTAGTACTTTTTCTGTCTAATCTACATCCAGCAAAATCAGTATCTGAATATCCTATTAAATCAATTAATGAGTCCTTATAGTACCATAATCCTAGAGTTTGAGTATCATTCAAATATCTAAGGATTCTTTTAACAGCATTCAAGTGAGATTCTTTAGGAATAGATTGAAATCGAGCATAAAGACAAACACTAAACATGATATCAGGTCTACTTACAGTTAAATATAGTAGAGAGCCAATCATACCTCTATAATATTTTAAGTCTACACTTTTACCTTCTTCATCCTTGTCAAGCTTACATGAAGGGCTCATGGGTGTGCCAATTGCTTTGGAGTTCTCCATTCCAAATCTTTTGAGTAATTTCCTTGTGTACTTACTTGGGATGATGAAGATTCCTTCCTTTGTTTGTTTGATTTGGAGTCCGAGAAAGAATGTAAGTTCTCCTATCATGCTCATCTCGAACTTCTCCTGCATGAGCTTAGCAAAGTCTTGACAAAGAGATTCATTAGTAGACCCAAAAATAATATCATCAACATATATTTGTATAACTAATATATCATCCTGATTTCTTTTAATGAAAAAGATTATGTCTACATTACCTCTTGAAAAACCATTATTTAGTAAAAATTTGCTTAGCCTATCATACCAAGCCTTGGGTGCTTGTTTCAAACCATATAGAGCTTTATTTAATTTAAAAATATGATTAAGAAAAGCATGATTTTCAAAACCTGAGGGTTGTTCTACATAGACTTCTTCAGCAATATATCCATTCAAAAAGGCACTTTTGACATCCATTTGAAATAATTTAAATTTCATAAAGCAAGCATATGCAAGTAGAAGTCTAATGGCCTCTAATCTAGCAATAGGTACAAAAGTCTCATCAAAATCAATTCCTTCTTCTTGATTATAACCTTTAGCAATCAATCTTGCTTTATTTCTTATTAAATTTCTATGTTCATCTAATTTATTCCTAAAAATCTATTTTGTACCAATTATTGAATAATTTTTAGGTCTTGATACTAAAGTCCATACATTATTTCTTTCAAATTAATTAAGTTCCTCTTGCATTATATTAATCCAATTATAATCATTTTCAGCTTCTTCAATGGTTTTAGGTTCAAGATGAGAGACAGAAGCACAATAATTGAATGCATCTTTAAGTGAAGAATGAGTTCTTACCCCATGCATAGGATCACCAATAATTAGCTCCTTAGGATGATTGTGAGAATACCTCCATTCTTTGGGTAGGTCATTTGTACCTTGAGGTTGTTCTTGATGTTCTTCACCTCCCTCATCCTGTTTGTCTTCATGTTCCTCATCATCTTAAATTGTTGAATCCTTCAGAATGATCTCTTTCATTCCTTCTATAAGAGGATCTGCATCATCAACACCTTCATTCTTCCTTGAAGGAAGATCGTTAGATTCATCAAAGACAACATGTATTGACTCCTCTACTACTAAGGTTCTTTTGTTAAAAACCCTAAAAGCTTTACTAGTGGAGGAGTAACCAAGAAAAATTGCTTCATCTGATTTTGCATCAAATTTTTCAAGTCTTTCTTTACCATTATTTAATACAAAACATCAGCAACCAAAAATATGAAAATATGCAATATTAGGTTTTCTTTCTTTCCAAAGCTCATAGGGGGTTTTCTTTAAAATTTATCTAATCAAAGCACGATTTAAAATGTAACATGCTGTGTTAATAGCTTCCACCCAAAAGTATCTTGGAAGGTTGCTTTCACATAGCATGGTACGGGCCATTTCTTCTAAGGTTCTATTTTTCCTTTCTACTACCCCATTTTGTTGGGGTGTCCTAGGTGCTGAAAAATTATGACCTATTCCTTTTTCATCACAAAATTTTTCAAAGTCTTGATTTTCAAATTCGGTTCTATGGTCACTTCGAGTATTTTAAATTAAAAATTCTTTCTCATTTGTGACTTTTCGATAAAATTTAGAGAAAACTTGAAAAGTTTCACCTTTGTGTGCCAAAAAGAAAATCCATGTAAAATGAGAGAAATCATCAATAATTATAAAACTATATTATTTTCCTCCTAGACTAGTAGTTCTAGTAGGTCCAAACAAATTCATGTGCAATAGCTCTAAAGGTCTAGAGGTTGAAACAATATTTTTAGATTTAAATGAAACTCTTGTTTGTTTACCTAGTTGGCATGCATCACAGATTCTATCCTTTTCAAAATTCAATTTTGGCAAACCAAGAATCAATTCCTTCTTAATTAATTTTGAAAGTGAATGCATGCTAATATGCGCAAGCCTACGATGCCAAAGCCAACTAGTCTCATTAATCTTGGCATTCAAAGATACTAGACATTGCATGTTTATCTTGGATAGATCATTCAAATCTATCATATAAACATTACCATGTCTATGTCCAACAAATTTAATGTCTTCATTAATAGGACTAGTTACAATGCAAACAGAAGATTCAAAAATAACTTTATATCCTTTATCACAAAATTGACTAATGCTTAGTAAATTATGCTTTAAACCATCTACTAACAAAATATTTTCAATGTATTTGGAGGGAGTGATACCAATGTTACCTATACCGATGATCTTTCCTTTACCATTGTCTCCAAAGGTGACCATCCCTCCATTCTTAGCATCAAGTGTGATGAATTGAGATTCATCACCAGTCATGTGTCTCGAGCATCCGCTATCAAGATACCATTTTCTGTTTCCTCCTTGGGATGCTAGACACACCTGCAGGCAAAAGTCAAATTTTTGTTTTAAGTACCCAAACTTTCTTGGGTCCTTTTTGGTTAGTCATAATGGTTCCTTTTGGAACCCATATTTTCTTTACATTTGAGTTTATAGATTTGTTAGAGAAGCAAGTGTATGATTTATGTCCTACTCTACCATATTTGAAGCAAGTAATATTAGATAACTTATTACTTGAAGAGTTTACATAGATATTTTTTAGATACTTTTATTTCTTCAAGGGATTATAGCCAAGACCAGACTTATCATACATGGCCTTTTGATTTTCAAGAATCATATTAAGTTTATTAGAGCTCAAGGTGAATTTTTTAACTATTGGTTTTAGCTTGGTAATTTCATTCTTTAAATTTTGATTTTCTTGAAGCAGGATGGATTTTTCAATTGAAATGCCTTCATTTTGTTTCAGTAAAGATTGATTTTTTAATTTTATATCTTTGTTCTTTATCCCTAGTTTCTTTAGTTCATCAATTAAATCGTAAAAGGCTTCATGTAGTTCTTCAAATGTAAAGTCACAAGGAGTTTCGAAATTTACCTCATTTTCATGTGTCATAAGGCACAAGTTGGCTTGTTCAGTTGAGTCTTCCTCTTCGGAGCTTGAGTCATCACTCCCACTCCAAGTGGCCATCATGGCCTTCTTCTTGTACTTCTTGGGACCCTTCTTCAGTTGTGGGCATTCGGACTTGAAGTGTCTCGGATTCTTGCATTCATAGCAGATAAAGGGTTGGTCTTTATCTTTTTCTTTGCTCTGTTCCCCTTTTGTGAATGGCCCCTTTCTTATTCCTTGTTTCCTTTTTCTCAAAAACTTCTTAAACCTTCGGGTAATGAGTGCCATCTCTTCATCCTGCTCTTCATTTTCGGTGTCATCAGTTTCTTCATCTGGTAGAGCTGTGGATTTAAGGGTGATTGTTCTTTTCTTTTTAACTTTTTCCTCTTGGTGTTGTTTCATGCTCAGCTCATGTGTCATTAATGATCCAAGAAACTCTTCCAAGGGTAGAATGTTCAAATCCTTGGCTTCTTAGATGGCAGTCACTTTGGCTTCCCAAGTTCTTGGTAAGGACCTGAGAATTTTTCTTACAAGCTCACTGTTAGAATAGGACTTACCAAGACTCTTTAAACAATTTATGATATCAGTAAAGCGAGTAAACATTCCAGTTATAGACTCATCATACTCCATTTTAAATAATTCATATTTATGCATGAGCATATTGATTTTGGACTCCTTTACTTGATTAGTTCCTTCATGGGTTACTTCTAATCTATCCCATATTTCTTTAGCAGACAAGCAAGTTGAAATGCGATTAAATTCGTTAGCATCAAGAGCACAATATAGAACATTCATAGCTTTAGCATTTAATTGGGCCATTTTCTTATCAACCTCATCCCACTCTTTTTCGGGTTTGGCTGATTCCACACCATCAATAATTTTAGTGGGTGTGTGAGGGCCGTTCACTATGATACTCCACATATCATAGTCGAGTGCTTGAATAAAGATTTTCATCCAAGCTTTCCAATAGGTGTAATTGGACCCATTGAAAAGTGGAGGTTGGTTAGTGGACTGCCCCTCGGCTAGAGAAGTGCCGACTTGAGTTGCCATAGATCTTTGGCTCTTTGATTGGTTAGATCAAAGTAGGGCTAGAGCACCGGGCTCTGATACCACTTGTTACCCAGCTATGCAACCCAAGAGGGGGGGTGAATTGGGTTTCTAAAAATTTTAAACTTAACTTATGTCTTATGAAAGATGTTTAACAATAACTAAATAAATAAGGAGAGTATAGTTGATTCAATGCTAATGGTTAAATGCAAGAATGCAAGAGAATAAAAATATTCTAAAGAAGAGCAATTAGGCACAACACAAACAAAAGGATTTATAGTGGTTCAGTGCCAACCTTGCACCTACATCTACTCCCCAAGCTCCTACTTGGGAATTCCAATCCACTAACTTGTATTCAACTTGAATACACTCATTGAAAACTCCGACTCTAGCTATCCCAAGCTAGTCCACTTATTTCTCGGGTACAAGCTAACCCAATACACTCCGATTCAAGATTCGGATCAACCTTTCCTTATTTTGGAACCCTTCCAAAACAAAAATAATAGCTTAAACAGAGTATAACAATCAAAAGCACAGTAAATATAAAAGAAGCTCCTTTAATAAGAGAATGAGGCTTTAAATATACTTTACACAAAGAGAAGAAGACTCTTTTTGATGTGCACTTGAGGAGTTGGTGAGCTTGAATTAAAAGCTTCTTGAATACTTTGAGTGAGCTCTTGCTTAGGGCTGAAAAGTAAGCTTGAAATCCTCTTTTCAAAAATCTCTCTTCTTGATTCTACTTGATGATTCCTACCTTTTTGTCCCTTTTATAGCTTTAAGAAATAGTGGAGAACAATCTGGGCTGAAATAGAGCCGTTAGACCACATTAAATGAGCATTAAAAGCACTTAAAACATGTTAAAAACTAGCCGTTGCAGAATATTCCCATCACAGGGGTCGACTCATGGGTCGACTCATGCTCATGGGTCGACTCATGGGTCGACCTTTGTGGAAAAACATCAGAAAACAAAGGCTCTGTAATTTTGGTCTAAAAACAGCAGGGGTCGATTCATAGGGTCGACTCATGCCTAGGGGTCGACCCCATGGGGTCAACTCACAGACTATGCCAAGCCTGTGCCAGCCAAAAAATCTACGTGCCAATCAGCTCATGGTGCCATGAGTCGACTCATGGGTCGACTCAAATTTTCAAATATGGATATCTTTCAAAATACAAGTCCAAAAATAATAAAATTTTTATCAATGGATCACAAATCTTTTATTCTATCACTTGATGTTTTCAAATCAGAATTTGGTGAAATTATGATTTTACCCCTGAAAAGCAATAAGTTTTTTCAAGCAAAAATCATTAGTACCCCTTCAAATGTTTTGTAATCATCAAAATCAATCCAAGGAGCAATATTATCTCTCCTTCGACTAGGATGGAGTCTTCAGAGAACCTGATAAAGGATGTATTCATCCTTCTTAGTTGGTTAGTTAGCAATTTTATTCTTTGAAAAGTATTTAGAAATAAGACATTGGCTGAGCTTTCATTGTCAATGAGAATTTTTTTTGTATTTTAATTTACTATCATCATAGAGATAATGATAGCATCATCATAGAGATGACAATAGCAGAGTTTGAACTCCTTGGATGTCCTCATCAGAAAAGATAATTAAATCACTCATCTTTTGCCTATTTGGCAATGGGTTCTCAGCTCTGCCCTTCACCCCCTATCCTGACAAACCTCGAGATCATATTGATGATGCTGGCTATTAGATGGTTGCTGTTATTCTCCTTCTCAAGTTGGCACTGTGGTAGCTACTTATCTGTTTGATTTTCTCATTCTCGAATATACTTCTTGAGGTATCCTTTTTTGATTAGAACTTCAATCTCATCCTTCAACTAATGGTACTCTTTGGTGTCGTGGCTAATATCGTGATGGAATCGATAGTAACTTTCTTTGATTTTGCCTTATCGGTAATGCTTTTATTGGCTCCAATCGATGAAGATATCTCCCTCCCTCTATCCTTATAGGAATCTGAGATCGAGGTGCAATCAGGGGGATGTAGATGTGGAAACAATGAGGCAAGCTCTTCAATCTTGGGTTCTTTAACTAGCGTGTTGCCCAGCTATGCAACCCAAGAGGGGGGGGGTGAATTGGGTTTTTTAAAAAATTTAAAAATTAACTTACAACTATGAGGATTATTTAACAATGAGCAGGATAAATGTGGAGAGTGAAATTTATGTAAGGTATAGAAGTTAGATGCAAAAATACTAGAAGATAAGAAAATTTAAAAGGAGAGCAAGTAAGAACAACACAAACAAAAAGATTTATAGTGGTTCGGTGCCAACTTTGCACCTACGTCCACTCTCCAAGCTCCTACTTAAGAATTCAAATCCACTAAATCATATTCAACCCGAATACAACGTCGAAACCTACGACTCTAGCTATTCTAAGCTAGAACACTTATTTTCTGGGTACAAGCCAACCCAATACAACGTTAGAACCTCCGACTCTAGCTATTCCAAGCTAGAATACTTATTTTTCGGGTACAAGCCAATCCAATATAATCCGATTCAAGGTTCGGATCAACCTTTTCATATTTTGAAATCCTTCCAAAATAAAATATCAACTCAAAATAGAGTATAGCAGTTAATCACACAGAAATATAGATATAGCTCCTTTAATGAGCAAATAAAGCTTTAAATATACTTTACACAGTAAGAATGAAGCTCTTCTGATTTTTCTTAAGATGGTTGAAGACTTGAATGAGCTCTTGAGGGGTTGGTGAACTTGAAATAAAAACTTCTTGAACTTTTAAGAGGGCTCTTGCTTAGGGTTGAAATGAATGCTTGAAGAATCTTTTTAAAATCTTTTTGATTCCCTCCTTTAAGTACCTTTTATAACTTCAAATGATGGTGGAGAGTAATCTGGGCTGAAATAGAGCCGTTGCAGCATATTAAATGGGCATTAAATGCAGTCAAAATGTGCAAAAAACTAGTCGTTGCGGAGTTTTTCTGTCACAGGGGTCGACTCATAGGATCGACTCATGCACAGGGGTCGACTCATGGGGTCGACTCATGCACAGAGGTCGACTCATGGGGTCAGCTCATATGGCACAGAATAAAAATTGATAATTCTGTATCTTTGGCTTGCACAGCAATAGAGGTCGACTCATAGGGTCGACTCATGCACAGGGGTCGACTCATGGGGTCGACTCAATTGGATGTGCCAGCTAAAAATAATGTATCGTTCAGCCTCTTTTGCCATGAGTCGACTTATGGGGTCGACTCAAATTTATAAACATGATTTTTTTTTCAAAATACACATCCAAAAATATTGAAATTACCTCCAATAGATTACAAATGTTCTACTCTTGCTCTTGAGACTTCCGAATCAGAACTTGATAAAATTATGATTTTGCCCTTGAAATACAATAATTTTTTTTTCAAGCCAAAATCATTAGTAACCCCCTCAAATACTTTGTAATCATCAAAATCAATTCAAGGAGCAACAATCTCCTCCTTTTTGATGATGACAAAATACTTGAGCAAAAGCATATATAAAGAATTGAACATGAATTTAAATTTATGAAGATGCTTCACTTCAATATCATAGCCAAGTATTTGAATGAAATACATCATAAGCAGTTTGAAGATCAATTTAAAATTTGCTTATAAGTTCATTTGCTTTGAAAATTAGATAAAAAAAGAGCTGACTATTTTGGTTCTTTGACATATTTGCTTAACAATTTTGCTTATTACTAATTTTTTTATTGCTTATTTCTTTATTGCTTATTGCTCAAATTCGATTTTGATTCTTTACTCTCCCTTTTTGACAGTATCAATTAAGATTCTCTACTCTTCCTTTTAAGAAATCTTGAAAGGACAAATTTTTTTTACTCTCCCTTTTTAATAGCATCAATTAAGATCTTAAGGAATTTTAAAGATAGAAAAAAGAAAAGAAAGATGACAAAAAGGACATGTTTTCTTTACTTTTCCTTTTTGATACCATATTTTACTTCTTTAGCCCCCTTCTTTGATTGCTTATTTTTCTACTCCCTCTCAACATAGCAAACATAAAGGATATATCAATTTGCTCATCTAGAAGATATTACAATTCATAGTATTTCTCAGTATTAATATGAGTTATTTTTGATATCTCATAATTAAAATAATTTAATTTGATCATATTTATAGACATTCATTGAAAGTCAAAGTACATATATATATATATATATATATAAAATAAAATAATATATATATATATATATATAAAAGTGACTGAATATAAAAGGTGTCTCCATACACATGAGTCAACTCAAAATACAAAAGTCATGGATAGAAACTATCCAAGAGTTAATTAGCCAACAAATACAAGGCCCATAAGATAGATCCTAGACATAAGAGACAAACTAATCTAAATCTAATAGATGTCATGGCTAGAGGGATCAGAATCTAAAGAATCAGAGATAGGATGACGAGATGTAGGATCAAGTCCACGAGCATGATCTCAACCACGTCTGCCTCGACCATGGGTAGAGATACCAGCATGAGTAAAGGGGTGAGAGGATCCTGGAGCTTGAGAAGCTACGAACTGTGCAATAAGAAAAAGTCTGATGGTGTCCAAAAGATCCAAGGCTCTCGATACAGACTGCATCAGGGCACTGAACTGAGTAGAAGCATTCTCACTGGAGCTCCTGATCTCTCTCCTCAAAAAGTCAAAGCCATTCTTTAAAACTCTTTGAAGTCTAGCCGCCTCTGCAGATAGGTCTAAGACCTTTGTGATATCCTCATGCGGTGGGGATGGGCTAAAGCTAATACTTGCCCCTACAAGTCTAATACTCTGCCTGTCAATCTCAAAATATATCCCTCAAGCTGCTCAATGTGTACCGATTGATCAGTAAGCATCTGAAAAATAGAAAAAATATGAAGAATCAGAGTCTGATCTGAGTCATCCTAGGATGTTGATCTCTGTGCAAAGACTGAAGTGGCAAACTGCTGAGATAGAATGGAGGCTACATGCTGGGACATCATCTCAATTTGATCATCTGCTAGTCTGAACTCTGAAGGATGTACACTGCTCTCTGACTGTGGAACTGAAGCATGCCTCCTCACAGACTCTGAAGGACCAGCCTCATGATCAGATATGAACTGAATATCTAGGGATGCTCTGTGATCATGAAGAGGTGAAGACGGTCCCTCCTCCTCTGCTCTATCCTCTGCTCTCTCCTCAACACCCTTTGTCCAACTACCATCAGTCTTAGAAAAACCCATGCAATGTAGTGTGTGACGGTTAATGGTGTTGGAATGGGATAGTCTAGCAACTACCTCCCCCTCAAAACTGACTCCGAACCTCCTAAAAACTAAGGTGAGTGCCATATCAAAAGGCAAGTGAGCCTTGGACCTATATAGGGTCTCTCTCATGGCCTCAAACATCAACGCTGGAAGGTTCAGGGGGGTTTGGGTGATCACATGGTACATAATGCAAATATTCTACCAGATAGAAGGTCATGTCTATCACTCCTAGGGACAAACAGTTTGGTTATCAAGTGATGTAACAGCCTCATCTCAACAGAAAGAATTTTTGCTTCCAATTTATTTAAACTTTCAATATAAGTTCTCCCTAAGATAACATTAATTCTTTCTTCTTTAATAGGGAGCTCCATATTGGTATAGCCTTCACAAGGCAAATGCAGTATCTGTCCCAAATGTACTGGATCAAGAATAACATCAACACCTTTTACTGTAGATTTCACTGTTCCATTGTTATAGCTTAAATTTAAGTAAAATTCTCTGACTAGATCGACATAAGTATTTTTCTTTAAAGAGCAGTAAAATTTTTATCCTTGATACTTAATCTTCGATCCAATAGTGAACCTTTCTTTTTTAAAAAATTTGAAATCAATATTTTTTCCAGATTTCACTTTCCGATCAGAGAGAGGTACCTTGCTTGGGCTGATTGGAGACTGAGTGGAAGCTGAAGCAGGACCTAGAGCAGGGATTGGAGCAGGAGAGGGTTCGACTGCTAATCTCTTTCTGCGTACACTCTCTTCCAACCCGCGAACAGATTTTCTCCTCTGTGAAAGCTTCATTTTGGGAGCCATTTGCATAAGAAGGACTTGCACGGAGCTTTGGAGACTAAATATGAGGGAGAGAGAAAAAGATTCTAGTGGAAAGGCAAAGATTTTGGAGAGGTGATGTGCCGATTTGAAGAAGATGGGTAGAGTCTAGGGCAAGCTCGAACCGTCCCAAATGAAGAAGGAAGAGGAGAAGACTTGGTTCCTAAACGGACGATTTGAAGAGTGAAAATCGGTGGGAGGAGAAATTTGAGAGAAATCTTTAGTTTGAGGGAGAAGAGATGGAGAGCTTTTGGTTCGGTGGGAGGAAGAAGATGAAGGGCTGAGTCAGCTCAAAAAAAAATTCTCAATAAGAAGAGAACGCCCGAAGAGTTTTGATAAAATTACAAGATTACTCTAGGGCCGACCCTGGGGGTCGACACATGGCATAGAAAAATTCAAAAGAATGATGGAACAATTTCGAAAAAAAATTTGAAACTCTGAGAGAAGGATGTTTACCCAAATATTGATCATGTGAATGATAGTTTTGAGCTTTTGAGCTCTTAAGAAAAATGAGAATTGAGCTTAATAAATTTGGTTCAATGAATTTTTGGAATTAAGAATTTGGAATCAGAGAGATACTTAAGCTGATAGATCAAGGATTCCTAGTTTTCTCCTAATTTCACAAAATCTATCTTCACTTAAGGCCTTGGTAAAGATGTCAGTCAATTATTTTTCAGTACAAACATAATCAAGAATTATATCTTTATTTTGGACATGTTCTCTTATGAAATGATACCTAATTTTAATATATTTTGATCTAGAATGCTGAATTAGATTTTTAGTTAGATTTATAGCACTAGTGTTATCACATCTTATGGGAGTTTTATTGAGTTTGATGCCAAAGTCTGGATTAAGATTTGAGCACAACAACTTCTGACTGCAATGTATTCGACCTCGATCGTAGACAGTGCTATCGAGTTTTGCTTCTTGCTAAACCAAGAGATTAAGTTAACTCCAAAAAATTGGCAAGTTTCACTAGTACTTTTTCTATCTAATCTATATCTAGCAAAATCAGCATCTAAATATCCTATCAAGTCAATTGATGAGTCCTTAGAATATCATAGTCCTAGAGTTTGTGTACCATTTAAATATCTAAGGATTCTTTTAACTGCATTCAAGTGAGATTCTTTCAGATTTGATTGAAAGCGAGCACAAAGACAAACACTAAACATGATATCTGATCTACTAGCAATTAAATATAATAGAGAAACAATCATGCCTCTATAAAATTTTAAGTCTATATTTTTACCTCCTTCATCCTTGTCAAGCTTACATGATGGGCTCATGGGTGTACCAATTGCTTTGGAGTTCTCTATTCCAAATCTTTTGAGTAGTTCTTTTGTGTACTTGCTTTGGGTGATGGAGATTCCTTCCTTTGTTTGTTTGATTTGGAGTTCGAGGAAGAATGTAAGTTCTCCCATCATGCTCATCTCGAACTTCTCCTGCATGAGCTTAGCAAAATCTTGACAAAGAGTTTCATTAGTAGACCTAAAAATAATGTCATCAACATATATTTGTATAACTAATATATCATTTTAATTTCTTTTAATGAAAATGGTTGTGTCTATATTTTCTCTTGAAAAATCATTATTAAGCAGAAATTTGCTTAGCCTTTCATACCAAGCCTTAGGTGCTTATTTCAAACTATATAATGCTTTGTTTAATTTAAAAATATAATTAGAAAAAGCATAATTTTTAAAATCTGGAGATTGCTCTACATAAACTTCTTCAGCAATATATCCATTTAGAAAAGTACTTTTGACATCCATTTGGAATAACTTAAAATTCATAAAGCAAGCATATGCAAGTAGAAGTCTAATTGCTTCTAATCTAGCAACAGGTGCAAAGGTCTCATCAAAATCAATTATTTCTTCTTGATTATAACCTTTTGCAACTAATCTCGCTTTATTTCTTACCATATTTTTATGTTCATCCAATTTATTCTTGTATACCCATTTTGTGTCAATTATTGAATAATTTTTAGGTCTTAAAACTAAAGTCCATATATTATTTTTTTCAAATCGATTAAGTTCTTCTTGTATTGTATTTATCCAATTATAATCTTTTTCAGCTTCATCAATGGTTTTAGGTTCAAGATGAGAGACAAAAGCAAAATGATTGAATGCATCTCTAGGTGAAGAGCGAGTTCTTACACCATGTGTAGGATCACCAATGATTAGTTCCTTGGGGTGATTGTGATCATACCTCCATTCTTTGGATAGATCATTTGTACCTAGAGGTTGTTCTTGTTGCTCTTCACCTTTCTCATCCTGTTTGTCTTCATGTTCTTCATCATCTTGAATGGTTGAGTCTTTTAGAGTGATCTCCTTCATCCCTTCTATATGAGAATCTGCATCATCAATACTTTCATTCTTTCTTGAAGGAAGATCGTTAGTTTCATCAAAAATAACATGTATTAACTCTTCTACTATTAAAGTTCTTTTGTTGAAAACTCTAAAAGTTTTGTTAGAAGAGGAGTAACCAAGAAAAATCACTTCATCAGATTTTTCATCAAATTTTTTTAGTCTTTCTTTACCATTGTTCAAAACAAAACATCGACAACCAAAAATATGAAAATATGCAATGTTTGATTTTTTTTCTTTTCAAAGCTCATAAGGAGTTTTCTTTAAAATTAATCTAATTAAAGCACGATTTAATATGTAACATGCTATGTTAATTGCTTCCATCAAAAAATATCTTGGAAGGTTGCTTTCACATAGTATGGTACGGGCCATTTCTTCAAGAATTCTATTTTTTCTTTCTACTATACCATTTTGTTGGGATGTCCTAGGTGCTGAAAAGTTGTGGTCAATATTTTTTTCATCATAAAATTTTTTAAAATCTTGATTTTTAAATTTGGTTCCATGATCACTTCGAATATTTTGAATTGAAAATTTTTTTTTATTTGTGACTTTTCGATAAAATTTTGAGAAAATATGAAAAGTTTCATCCTTATGTGCTAAGAAGAAGACCCATGTAAAATGAGAGAAATCATCAATAATCACAAAACCATATCGTTTTCCACCTAGACTAGTAGTTTTAGTGGGTCCAAATAAATTCATGTGCAATAGATTTAATGGCCTAGAAGTTGAAATAATATTTTTAGATTTGAATGAGACTCATGTTTGTTTACCCATTTGGCATGCATCACAAATTCTATCCTTTTCAAAATTCAATTTGGGTAAGCTGATAACCAATTCTTTTTTAATAAGTTTTGAAAATGAATGCATGCTAATATATGTAAGCCTACGATGTTAAAACCAACTAGTCTCATTAATCTTCGCATTCAAGGCTACTAGGCATTGCATGTTTATTTTAGAAAGATCATTCAAATCTACTATATAAATATTACTATATTTATGCCCAATAAATTTAATGCCTTCATTAATAGGACTAGTTATTATGCAAACTGAAAATTCAAAAATGACTTTGTATCCTTTATCACAAAATTGACTGATGCTTAATAAATTATATTTTAAACCATCTACTAATAAAATATTTTTAATATACTTGGAGGGAGTGATATCAATGTTACCTATACCGATAATCTTTTCTTTGCCATTATCTCCAAAGGTGACCATCCCTCCATTTTTAGCATAAAGCATGATAAATTAGATTCATCACCAGTCATGTGTCTTGAGTACCCGTTATCAAGATACCATCTCTGGTTTGCTCCTTGGGATGCAAGACATACCTATATACAAGAATCAAGTTTTGACTATAGGTACCCAAGCTTTCTTGAGTCCTTTTAGGTTAGTCATAATAGTTCCTTTTGGAATCTATATTTTCTTTACATTGAAATTTTTAGATTTGTTGGAAAAATATGAATAGGATTTGTGTCCTAATTTACCACATTTAAAGTAAGTTATATTTGAAAACTTATTGTATGATGAGTTTACAAAGATATTTTTCAGGTAAACTCCATCCGGACTCCTCAGGGAGTCGGACTTTGTCCTTGACCTTGATTGCAGGCGAACTTCTACCGGACTCCTATGGGAGCCAGGCTCCGTCCCCAGCTCCGGCTACAGGTAAACTCCGTCCGGACTCCTACGGGAGCCAAACTTCATCCCCAACCTCAACTGCTGGAAGGCTTCACCCGGACTCCTACGGGAGCCGAGCTCCGCCCATGACTTCACTTACAGGTAAACTTCATTCGGACTACTCTGGGAGCCAGACTTCATCCCTGACCTTGATTGCTGGTGAACTTCGACCGAACTCCTATGGGAGCCGGGCTCTGTCCCCAGCTCCGGCTACAGGTAAACTCCGTCCGGGCTCCTACGAGAGCCGAACTTCATCCCCAACCTCAACTGCTGGAAGGCTTCACCCAAAATCCTACGGGAGTCGAGCTCCGCCCGTAACTTCACTTACAGATAAACTCCATCCGAACTCCTCCGGGAGCCAGACTTCGTCCCTGACCTTGATTGCAGGTGAACTTCGACCAGACTCCTATGGGAGCCGGGCTCCGTCCCCAGCTTCGGCTACAGGTAAACTCCGTCCGGACTCCTACGGGAGCCGAACTTCATCCCCAACCTCAACTGCTGGAAGGCTTCACCCGGACTCCCACGGGAGCCAAGCTCCGCCCGCGACTTCATTTACAGGTAAACTCCGTCCGGACTCCTCTGGGAGCCAGACTTCATCCCTGACCTTGATTGCAGGTGAACTTCGACCGGACTCCTATGGGAGCCGGGCTCTGTCCCCAGCTCCGGCTGCAGGTAAACTTCGTCCGGACTCCTACGGGAGCCGAACTTCATCCCCAACCTCAACTGCTGGAAGGCTTCACCCGGACTCCTACGGGAGCCGAGCTCTGCCCGCGACTTCACTTACAGGTAAACTCCGTCCGGACTCCTTCGGGAGCCGGACTTCATCCCTGACCTTGATTGCAGGTGAACTTCGACTAGACTCCTATGGGAGTCGGGCTCCGTCCCCAGCTTCGGCTACAGGTAAACTCCGTCCGGACTCCTACGGGAGCCGAACTTCGTCCCCAACCTCAACTGCTGGAAGGCTTCACCCGGACTCCTACGGGAGCCGAGCTCCGCCCACGACTTCACTTACAGGTAAACTCCATCCGGACTCCTCCGGGAGCCGGACTTCATCTTTGACCTTGATTGCAGGCAAACTTCGACCGGACTCCTATGGGAGCCGGGCTCCGTCCCCAACTCCGGCTATAGGTAAACTCCGTCCGAACTCCTACGAGAGCCGAACTTCGTCCCCAACCTCAACTGCTGGAAGGCTTCACCCAGATTCCTACGGGAGCCGAGCTCCGCCCACGACTTCACTTACAGGTAAACTCCATCCGAACTCCTTCGGGAGCCGGACTTCATCCCTGACCTTGATTGCAGGTGAACTTCGATCGGACTCCTATGGGAGCCGGGCTCCGTCTCCAACTCCGGCTATAGGTAAACTCCGTCCGGACTCCTACGGGAGCCGAACTTCGTCCCCAACCTCAACTGCTGGAAGGCTTCACCCGGACTCCTACGGGAGCCGAGCTCCGCCCGCGACTTCACTTACAGGTAAACTCCATCCGGACTCCTCCGGGAGCCGGACTTCATCCCTGACCTTGATTGCAGGTGAACTTCGACCAGACTCCTATGGGAGCCGGGCTCCGTCCCCAGCTCCGGCTACAGGTAAACTCCGTCCGGACTCCTACGGGAGCCGAACTTCGTCCCCAACCTCAACTGCTGGATGGCTTCGCCCGGGCTCCTACGGGAGCCGGGCTCCGCCCATGACTTCGCTTGCAGGCAGACTTCGTCCGGACTTCTACGGGAGCCGGACTCTGCCTTCTACTCTGACTGCAGGAAGACCTCGTCCGAGCTCCTACAAGTGCCGGACTTCACTTCCGACTCCAGCTACCGACTCCAACCGAACTTCGACCGACAAGTCTGGACCCTACGCATCTCCATTACTCCCTGACAGGCCACAATAATGGCCACAATTCTGCTCCACTCCCTGCGACGGACCCTACACAGCTCCATTACTCCCTGGCAGGCCGTACTAACGACCACGATTCTGCTCCACTCCCTGCGGTAGATCCTGTGCGGTTCCACCACTCCCTGGCGAGTCACGACAATGGACGTCGCTCCACTCCCCGCAACTAATTCCACGTGGCGAGCCATGATGACAGCCATGACTCCACCCCATTACTCTTCATGATAAACTCTTCCTGACCATGGGCAGCCCATGGCCAGACGGTTACAAACATCACTATCAGTCTGTTGCTCCCTCCGCCTATAAAAAGGGGACCCCAGATACGTTATTCTCTAAGCTCTCATTTTTACCTAGAAACTCTGCTAAAATTTCCGTTCGAGCACTCCATTCTTGTTGAGGCAGAGAACTGACTTGAGCGTCGGAGGGTCTTGCCGGAGCAACCCCACCTCTGGTTTAGACTTCTTTTGCAGGTTCCGACGGCGACCGCGACTCCAGCTTCTCCGACGTACGCAGATTTTTGCATCAACAAGATTGGCGCTAAAGGAAGGGCACTGAACCTCCGCAGTACCCTTGTTCTTAAAGGAGCGCTCAACGGAACCACCTCTGGTCATCTTCTCCGACATCCGCTCCTCCTTCCCCCCATTGGATCCTCGCCCGATGACTTCTCGTGAAGCGTCCGCACGGCAACCCACGACCTCTGCAGCCAGATCTTCGGCTCCGATCTCGTCTCTGGTTTTTCGAGCCCCGCATCCTCCGGCTATGGTCGCCGGCACGGAGTGGTCGGACAATCGACCTCCGACGGGTTTCGCCAACACCATCTCGGGAGGATCCCGGCAGGAAGCAACCAACGTACTGGCCGTACCCCCCAAATGACAAAAGATTGAGGAGCCCATAACCTTTACTGAAGAAGATGCTCAGGGGGTTCAATTCTCCCATAGCGACGCGGTTGTAGTTTCCTTGAATATAACAAATTACGACGTCCGCCGCATTCTTGTCGACAATGGAAGCTCAGCCGATATTTTGTTCTACGATGCCTTTTCAAGAATGTCCATCCTTGACGGTCATTTGAGGCCGATTAGCTCCCCTCTGGTAGGGTTTACCGGCGATGCTGTTCTGACGGAAGGAATAATACCTTTGACTGTGGCCGCTGGTCGATATCCGAGGCAATCCAGGGCTCTGGTGAATTTGCTGATGGTGAAGGCACCGTCAGCCTACAACGCAATCCTCGGCCGGCTGGCCTCAATGCTCTCCGAGCCATTGTGTCAACCTACCATTTGAAGTTGAAATTTCTCACCAACCAGGGGATCAGAGAAGTCCGAGGGGACCAAGCCCTGGCCAGACACTGCTACAATATAGCTTTGCGAAGAAGCGACCAATCTGACCCCTGTCCGGTCGACGGACTGGATGCTCGCGATGACCTCACCAAAGAGAGAGGCGTTCCAATTGAAGATCTGGTACCGATCCCTTTGAACGACAGGAACGCGGAGCATGTAGCGATGATCGGCTCCAACCTGGGGGAGGAGGTGCGGACGCGTCTCATCGATTTTCTATGAAAGAATGTGGACATTTTCGCTTGGGTTCCAGCAAACATATCGGGGATTGACACGAAAGTCATGGAGCACCACCTGGCCGTCGATCCAAAGCATCGACCGACGAAAGAAAAAATCCGAGGTCATGCACCAGAGAGGCAGAAGGCGATAGCCGAGGAAGTGGACAAGCTCCTTAAAGCTGGATTCATTAGGAAAGTCAATTATCCTGATTAGATTTTCAACGTTGTCTTAGTCAAAAAGGCAAATGGCAAGTGGAGGATGTGCATAGACTTCAAAAAGCTGAATAAGACCTGTCCAAAGGACAGCTACCCCCTTCCCAGAATCGATCAACTGGTGGATGCAACCTCGGGCCATCAGCTCCTCACCTTCATGGATGCATTCTCCGGCTATAATCAAATCAGGATGGCACCGAAAGATAAAGAAAAGACCGCTTTCATTACTAACCGTGGCCTTTACTGTTACAGGGTCATGCCTTTCGGCCTAAAAAATGCAGGCGCAACCTACCAGTGATTGGTGAATAAAATCTTCAAGGAGCAAATCAGCCGCAATATGGAGGTCTACGTGGACGACATGCTCGTAAAAAATAAATCTTCCGTGGACCACGTAGCCGACCTCGAGGAGACCTTCGACGCTCTCCGAAAATATAAAATGAAGCTGAACCCGACTAAATACGCTTTCAGAGTAACCTCGGAAAAGTTCCTGGGCTTCATGGTATCGGGGTGCGGGATTGAGGCCAATCCAGAAAAAATTCATACCATCTAGGAGATGGCTGCCCCAAAGTTGATACAAGAGGTTCAGCACCTTACAGGGAGGGTAACGGCCCTGAATCGCTTCGTCACAAGGTCGGCCGAACGGTGCTTACCCTTCTTTCAAACCCTCAAGCAGCCGAAGAACTTCTGTTGGACCTCTGAGTGCCAGCAGGCGTTCGAAGAACTAAGGAGCTACCTCGGCTCACCCCCACTATTGGCAATGCCGGAGCCTGGGGAGGAACTGTTTTTATACTTGGCGGTCTCTCCCATGGCTCTCGCGGCTGTCCTTGTCAAAGAAGAAGCGAAAGTCCAACGGCCGATCTACTACGTAAATCGCGCGTTGAGAGACGCCGAGACCAGGTATACCAAATTAGAAAAACTGACTTACGCCTTGTTGATTGCAGCTCGGAGGCTCCGACCCTACTTTCAAGGGCACACCGTAACGCTGCTCACCGACCAACCGATCAAGGCGATTTTGCACCGGGCGGATGCCTCCGGGAGGATGGCAAAATGAGCGATCGAGCTCACAGAATTCGACATCAACTATCGACCCAGGCCAGCAGTGAAAGCCCAAATATTGGTAGATTTCATAGTGGAGTGTACCATCTCAGAGGAGGTCGAACCTGAACAAGGCAAAATTGACGGCCTGAAGCCCCGACCGAACTCCCCCAAAGAAGAAGCAGATCCCTCTGGTCGCTTTTGGGCCCTCTATGTAGACGGGTCTTCCAACATGTCAGGCGCAGGTGTGGACCTGATCTTGATCAATCCGGAGGGAATCATTGTGGAGTATGCTCTGCGTTTTGAGTTCCCGCAACGAACAACGGAGCGTAATATGAAGCTCTGATCGCGGGATTGAGGATCACCAAAGACCTGGGAGTAGATCGGCTCCGGGTCCACAGCGACTCTCAACTAGTAGTGGGACAAGTCAACGAAAATTACGAAGCGCGGGAGGACAGCATGGCTAAATACCTTGAAAAGGTAAAGGAGCTCGTCCCCGCCTTCAGCAGCTTCAGCATCAAATAGATTTCGAGGTTGGAAAATACCAGGGCTGACCTTCTCTCCAAGCTGGCAACGTTGGCTCCGGCCGAATTACCCAAAGGCATTCTTTTTGAAGTTCTAAAGTGCCCGAGTACAGAAGAATCGCAGCCCGTGATGGAAATTGACCACGAACCCAGCTGGATCGATCCACTGATAACCTATCTCAGAGATGGGGTTCTCCCTAGGATGCAAAAGAGGCTCGGAAGCTCAGAAATCAAGCCTCCCGATACATCCTTTATGAGGGCAAGTTGTACAAGAGATCATACTCTTTGCCTCTTTTGAAATGTCTCCGACCTTCATAAGCTAACTACGCCTTGTGGGAGGTGCATGAAGGAATCTGCAGAAACCATTTGGAGGCTAGATCTTTATCCCACAAGTTGCTCCGCCAAGGATATTACTGGCCAACAATGCATCATGATTCGATTGAATATGTCAGAAAGTGTGATCGATGCTAGAGATATGCCAATATCCAGAGACAGCCCACCACCGAGCTTACACCCTTGAGTGCCCCATGGCCTTTTGCGCAATGGGGGATGGACATCCTTGGCCCCTTTCCCATGGCGTCGGGGCAGAGAAAGTTCCTCCTTGTAGCGATCGACTACTTCACCAAATGGGTTGAAGCCGAACCACTAGCAAAAATCACAGAAGTAAAAGTGCAAGATTTCATCTGGAAGTCGATCGTATGCAGGTTCGGTCTGCCTAGGACCCTAATCACTGATAATGGGCAGCAATTCGTAGGAACAAGATTCGTCGAATTCTGTGAAGATCTAAACATCTCCCACAACTTCACATCAGTAGCCCATTCTCAGGCGAACGACGAAGCTGAGGTGACTAACAGAACTCTTCTGCAGGGGATTAAGACAAGGCTCGAAAAGACGAAGGAAACTTGGGCGGACGAACTTTATCATGTATTGTGGGCGTATCGAACTACCCAAAGATTGCCCACAGGGGAGACCCCCTTTGCTTTGGCCTTCGGAACGAAGGTCGTCATCCTAGTTGAGCTTAAACTCCCGTCGGCACGAGTCGTGGCATTCGACGAACATCAAAATTTGCAAGGTCTTAAAGCCAACCTCGACCTGCTGGAAGAAAGGCGGGAGGTAGCTCGGGTTTGAATGGCAGCCTACAGACAGAAAGTCGCTCGCTATTACATCTCCCGGGTCAGGAACAAAGTCTTTAGAGCAGGAGATCTAGTGCTTCGACGAGCTGCTATCTCGCAACCTCAGGATCGAGGGAAGCTCGCCCCAAATTGGGAAGGCCCGTATGAGGTCAAAGAAGTAGTCCGGCCCGGAACTTATTATCTTAAGAAGCTCGGAGGAGCTGACCTCCCGCGACCATGGAGCTCGAAAAACTTACGGATGTACTACCAATAACTTTATCTTAATTAAAAGTTGTATATCTACATGTCTCCCCCCTTTTGGCACTATCTTACATCGACAGGACAGCCCAAACGAGCTGTATCAGAAGCAAGAGGGGAACCCCGACAAAGTCGAAGGTCCGGTTCTCTTTAGACCGGATGGGGGGAGAGGCCCTGCAACGCCCATATGCGCCCCCACAGCCCTGTTAGGGATAGGAGGAGAACCTCACCATAACTTGAGCAAAATCGAAGGCCCGATTCTCTTTAGACCGGATGGGGGGAGAGGCCCTGCAACGCCCATATGCGCCCCCACAGCCCTGTTAGGGACAGGAGGAGAACCTCACCCTAACTTGAGCAAAATCGAAGGCCCGGTTCTCTTTAGACCGGATGGGGGGAGAGGCCTTACAACGCCCATATGCGCCCCCACAGCCCTGTTAGGGACAGGAGGAGAACCTCGCCCTAACTTGAGCAAAGTCGAAGGTCCGGTTCTCTTTAGACGGATGGGGGGAGAGGCCCTGCAATGCCCATATGCACCTCCACAGCCCTATTAGGGACAGGAGGAGAACCTCGCCCTAACTCAAGCAAAGTCAAAGGCCTGGTTCTCTTTAGACCGGATGGGGGGAGAGGCCCTGCAACGCCCATATGCGCCCCCACAGCCCTGTTAGAGATAGGAGGAGAACCTCGCCCTAACTTGAGCAAAGTCGAAGGCCCGAATCTCTTTAGACCGAAGGGGGGAAGGGCCCAGCAACGCTCATATGTACGCCTACGGTCGTGTTAGAGACAAGAGGAGGACCTCGTCCTAACCAGAGCTGAAACCTGTTACGACAGAAATAGGGAAAGAACCTCATCCCGGCATCAATTAAAGTCTGGTCGTTCAAGACCAGAAGAGAAAAAGGGGGACCTTCCCCAGGGCCCCTTCGCAATAAGACTCCGTCTGGACTCCTACGGGAGTCCGGACCTCGTCCCCTACTTCGACCGCTGGTATGTTCCGTCAGGGAGCCAGATTTCGCCTCTGACTTCAATTGTAGGTAAACTCCGTCCGGAGTCCCACGGGAGCCGGACTTCGCCCCGACTTCACTTACGGGAGCCGAACTCCTGTAGCCCCACCAAGAGCGGAGGAAAAATTTCAAACGAAAAAGAAAAAGGGGAGGAGGGGCTAAAAAGGAAGGCGATGGACCACGTCAGTGACGAATGAAAAACAAACAGCATCGAAGATGTAGAGAACCCCGTCTCAGCAAGGATTGGGGTTCTTATCAAGGACCCCAGCTCTCAAGCACGAGCCCAAGATGAGACTTTCTTGGGGTGACGAAAGATCAGACCTCCGAGCCCGAGCCCTGATGGGGGGCACCAAACCCGAACGGCCCCGGACAAATCTGCGGCCATGGATGAAAAGGATGGATCAATACGATAGCAATCGGGTACCTCCGAATAATGCGAAGGCCGAAAAGAAGCTCGGCAAGCGACAATTCAACACGTGAGTATAAGAGGTAGCAAAAATTTCCCTTCTCATATTATTCATCCAATATACATTACAGAGCCATTAGTTGAAGGAGAAGGACAACTGAAAGGCAAGCCGATGTGACCACTACCGGCAACCTATGGACGACGTCAAAAAAAAAAAAAAAAAAGGGGAAAGAAAAGAGAGAAGTAAAGAGAAGGGAATACAACAACAACAATGGTAAAGAAAGGAAGTTCGCCAGATAACAATTCGACGCAGAGCACAAATGAAGTAACAAAATCTCCTTCTCATTTCTCGGTGTACGTTACAAGACCCGGAGGGCCAGTAAAAGAAAACATTATTACAAGACTCGAAAGGGATACACCGGAGGCTACTTCGAGCTGTAGACTTCTCTTCCCGGTTCTATCCTTCCCAGCAGCATTTTCCAGCACGTGTGACAAGCCTCTCGGCTCTCGCCCCCTGCCTCGTTCCGCTCCACCTCCGAAATCCCAACCCTAGGGGGAAAAGGATGGGAAAGATTCCAGGGGGCAGCAAGGGCAACGGCAGCGGCGACGATGACCTGTTTCAAGAAGAACCGGAATTACCTCGGAGGCAGTGGTGGTGCCGAAGACATGCGCCACCGCCATGTGCTCCATGACAACCACCGTCCTGGGTGTTCTGGTAAGGTCGGCATGCGCTACTTCCGCCATCCCCGCAACAGGTTCTGCTGCCCCGTCGTCGGCGCCGACCGCTTCTGGTTCCTCAGCCCCGACGGCATCAAGGATCCCACCACGGCTTGTGACGAAGGCTCTGCCCCTTTGATCGGTGTCGCCCCGTTCGGCTACTCCGAGGTTCTCAAGCGGAATATCTTCACCGGTTGTCCCCGTTATTAAGCCCGTGTTGTTGAAAGAATTCTCCCTCGAGCCCCAGTTAAAGCGGTGGGAACCCTCAACAGCGGTTTGACAATCGGAGAACTCGCAGACTGCTGTTCTCCTCCTTGCACTCTTCTTAGTCTGTGACATCATCTTGAGATTGGCCTCCGGGGTGGAGGCCCCAGCGGGGGAACCCCTTGGAGAGACTCGGGGGATCGAAAGCGGCGGAAAGCCGGCGGAGATGGCAAAGACCGACGCGAAAGATGCCCGGAGTCGGAAGGGGCACCGATGGAGTGGCTGAGTGGCTAAGCTCTCAGGCGAAAGAAGGATGTCGTGAAGCCTCGGGAGGAAAGGTGGGGGCTTAAATAGGCAACGGGGCCTGGCGCAGTTATGGTGGCAGGTGTCCCTAGGCCAACCAGCGCCCACCACGTGTCCCGCGTGTCCCGCTCACCATGACCTAGGGTTGACTGTTCGCAAACTTTCATGGCACGACGCTTGGGATCATGTCCCGGTGAGAGTTTTGAAAAGACTCTTCGGGTCGCCCTAATCGGAAAAAGGCTCCAGCATGCGCGCATTAAATGCCAAAATATCTGAGGACGATCGTGCGCGGACGTCGAGGGAAGAACTTCGGCTGCGACAATCTTTCTGTACTTCCTTCATTCGAAATTCAAACTCGAAAGTAGGGAGACTGGTGTTGGGTATAAAATACCCTCCAGCCGAAGTTCGTGGTGGGAGTGACCCTCCGGAGATCCAACTGACTTTCAACCTCCGACAACATCTCTTCAAACCTCCCAGACGGTCGAGCCCCCGCCACGCTCCCAAGTTTTGTCGACGAGCAGGACCCCGCCAGCGCCGACCGGATTCTTCGCGACGTCCGGACACCTACGGGAGCCAAGCTCCGTCCGGACTCCTCTGGGAGCCGGACGTCGTCCCTGACCTTGATTGCAGGTGAACTTAGATCGGACTCCTATGGGAGTCGGGCTCCGTCCCCAGCTCCGGCTACAGGTAAACTCTGTCCGGACTCCTACGGGAGCCGAACTTCATCCCCAGCCTCAACTGCTGGAAGGCTTCACCCGGACTCCTACGGGAGCCGAGCTCCACCCACGACTTCACTTACAGGTAAACTCCATCTGGACTCCTCCGGGAGCTGGACTTCATCCCTGACCTTGATTGCAGGTGAACTTCGATCGGACTCCTATGGGAGCCGGGCTCCGTCCCCAGCTTCAGCTACAGGTAAACTCCATCCGGACTCCTACGAGAGCCGAACTTCGTCCCCAACCTCAACTGCTGGAAGGCTTCACCCGGACTCCTACGGGAGTCGAGCTCCGCCCACGACTTCAGTTACAGGTAAACTCCATCTGGACTCCTCCGGGAGTCGGACTGCGTCCCAGACCTTGATTGCAGGTGAACTTCGACCGAACTCCTATGAGAGCCGGGCTCCGTCCCCAGCTCCGGCTACAGGTAAACTCCTTCCGGACCCCTACGGGAGCCGAATTTCATCCCCAACCTCAACTGCTGGAAGGCTTAACCCGGACTCCTACGGGAGTGAGCTCCGCCCACGACTTAACTTACAGGTAAACTCCGTCCGGACTACTCTGAGAGCTAGACTTCGTCCCTGACCTTGATTGCAGGTGAACTTCGACCGGACTCCTATGGGAGCCGGGCTCCGTCCCCAGCTCCGGCTACAGATAAACTCCGCCCGGACTCCTACGAGAGCGAACTTCATCCCCAACCTGAACTGCTGGAAGGCTTCACCCAGAATCCTACGGGAGCCAAGCTCCGCCCGTGACTTCACTTACAGGTAAACTCCGTCCGGACTCCTCTGGGAGCCGGACTTCGTCCCTGACCTTGATTGCAGGTGAACTTCGACCAGACTCCTATGGGAGCCGGGCTCCGTCCCCAGCTCCGACTACAGGTAAACTCCGTCCGGACTCCTATGGGAGCCGAACTTCGTCCCCAACCTCAACTGTTGGAAGGCTTCACCCGACTTTTATGGGAGCCGAGCTCTGCCCGCGACTTCACTTACAGGTAAACCCCGTTCGGACTCCTCCGGGAGTCGGACTTCATCCCTAACCTTGATTACAGGCGAACTTCGATCGGACTCCTATGGGAGCCGGGCTCCGTCCCCAGCTCCGGCTACAGGTAAACTCCGTCCGGACTCCTACGGTAGTCGAACTTCATCCCCAACCTCAACTGCTGGAAGGCTTCACCCGGACTCCTACAGGAGCCAGCTCCGCCCACGACTTCACTTACAGGTAAACTCCATCCGGACTCCACCGGGAGCCGGACTTCATCCCTGACCTTGATTGCAGGTGAACTTCGACCGGACTCCTATGGGAGCCGGCTCCGTCCCCAGCTCCGGCTACAGGTAAACTCGTCCGGACTCCAACGGGAGCCGAACTTCGTCCCAAACCTCAACTGCTGGAAGGCTTCACCCGGACTCCTACGAGAGCCGAGCTCCGCCCGTGACTTCACTTACAGGTAAACTCCATCCGGACACCTCCGGGTGTTGGACTTCATCCCTGACCTTGATTGCAGGTGAACTTCGATCGGACTCCTATGGAGCCGGGCTCCGTCCCCAGCTCCGGCTACAGGTAAACTCCGTCCGGACTCCTACGGGAGCCGAACTTCGTCCCCTGCCTCAACTGCTGGAAGGCTTCACACAGACTCCTACGGGAGCCGAGCTCCACCGACATTTTCACTTACAGGTAAACTCCATCCGGACTCCTCCGGAAGCCGGACTTCGTCCCTGACCTTGATTGCAGGTGAACTTCGACCGAACTCCTATGGGAGCCGTGCTCCGTCTCCAGCTCCGGCTATAGGTAAACTCCGTTCGGACTCCTACGGGAGCCAAACTTCATCCCCAACCTCAACTGCTGGAAGGCTTCACCCGGACTCCTACGGGAGCCGAGCTCCGCCCACGACTTCACTTACAGGTAAACTCCGTCCGGACTCCTCCGAGAGCCGGACTTCATCCCTGACCTTGATTGCAGGTGAACTTCGACCGGACTCCTATGGGAGCCGGGCTCCGTCCCAAGCTCCGGCTACAGGTAAACTCCGTTCGGACTCCTATGGGAGCCGAACTTCGTCCCCAACCTCAACTGCTGGAAGGCTTCACCCGGACTCTTACGGGAGCCGAGCTCCGCCCACGACTTCACTTACATGTAAACTCCGTCCGAACTCCTCCGGGAGCCAGACTTCGTCCCTGACCTTGATTGCAGGTGAACTTCGATCGGACTCCTATTGGAGCCGTGCTCCGTCCCCAGCTCCGGCTACAGGTAAACTCCGTCCGGACTCCTACGGGAGCCGAACTTCGTGCCCAACCTCAACTGCTGGAAGGCTTCACCCGGACTCCCACGGGAGTCGAGCTCTGCCCGCGACTTCACTTACAGGTAAACTCCATCCGGACTCCTTCAGGAGCCTGACTTCGTCCCTGACCATGATTGCAGGTGTACTTCGACCGGACTCCTATGGGAGCCGGGCTCCGTCCCCAGGTCCGGCTACAGGTAAACTCCATCCGGACTCCTACGGGAGCCAACTTCATCCCCAACCTCAACTGCTGAAAGGCTTCACCCGGACTCCTACGGGAGCTGAGCTCTGCCCACGACTTCACTTACAGGTAAACTCCGTCCGGACTCCTCGGGAGTCGGACTTCATCCCTGACCTTGATTGCAGGCGAACTTCTACCGGACTCCTATGGGAGCCAGGCTCTGTCCCCAGCTCTGGCTACAGATAAACTCCGTCCGGACTCCTACGGGAGCCAAACTTCGTCCCCAACCTCAACTGCTGGAAGGCTTCACCCAGACTCCTACTGGAGCCGAGCTCCACGCACGACTTCACTTACAAGTAAACTCCATCCGGACTCCTCCGGGAGCCGGACTTCATCCCTGACCTTGATTGCAGGTGAACTTCGATCGGACTCCTATGGGAGCCGGGCTCCGTCCCCAGCTCTGGCTACAGGTAAACTCCGTCCGGACTCCTACGGGAGCCGAACTTCGTCTCCAACCTCAACTGCTGGAAGGCTTCACCCGGACTCCTACGGGAGCCGAACTCTGCCCGCGTCTTCACTTACAGGTAAACTCCGTCCGGACTCCTTCGGGAGCCAGACTTCGTCCCTGACCTTGATTGTAGGCGAACTTCGTCTGGACTCCTATGGGAGCTGGGCTCCGTTCCCAGCTCCGGCTACAGGTAAACTCCGTCCGGACTCCTCCGGGAGCCGAACTTCATCCCCAACCTCAACTGCTGGAAGGCTTCGCCCAGGCTCCTACGGGAGCCGGGCTCCGCCCACGACTTCGCTTGCAGGCAGACTTCGTCCGGACTTCTACGGGAGCCGGACTCCACCTTCTTCTTCGATTGCAGGAAGACCTCATCCGAGCTCCTACAGGTGCCGGACTTCACTTCCGACTCCAGCTACCGACTCCAACCGAACTTCGGCCGACAAGTCTGGACCCTACGCATCTCCATTACTCCCTGGCAGGCCATAATAATGGCCACGATTCTGCTCCACTCCCTGTGGCGGACCCTACGTAGCTCCATTACTCTCTGATAGGCCATACTAACGGCCACGATTCTGCTCCATCCCTGCGGCAGATCCTGTGCGGTTCCACCACTCCCTGGCGAGTCGCGACAACGGACGCCGCTTCACTCCCGCAACTAATTCCGCGTGGCGAGCCATGATGACAGCCACGACTCCACCCCATTACTCTTCATGATAAACTCCTCCTGACCATGGGCAGCCCATGGCCAGATGGTTACAAACATCACTATCAGTCTGTTGCTCCCTCCGCCTATAAAAAGGGGACCCCATATACGTTATTCTCTAAGCTCTCATTTTTACCTAGAAACTCTGCTAAAATTTTCATTCGAGCACTCCATTCTTGTTGAGGCAGAGAACTGACTTGAGCATCGAGGGTCTTGCTGGAGCAACTCCACCTCCGGTTTAGACTTCTTTTGCAGGTCCCGGCGGTGACCGCGACTCCAGCTTCTCCAATGCAAGCAGATTTTTGCACCAACAATTACAGATAAACTTGGACCTAGGTCTGACAAATGCACATTCATAGGGTACCCCAAAGAGATCAAAGGATATTTTTTCTATCATGCTGATGAATAAAAAGTGTTTGTCAGCCTTAAGCAACCTTTTAGAAAAAGAGTTCCTTGGTGAAGGAACCGTTGCCTCTAAGGTTGAATTTGATGAAGTTCAACAGGTAGAAGGACCGACACCAATAGCTGAACCTGAGTCAGATTTGATTAGATCAGATCCAGAGCCCAATGTATCTGCACCATTAAGGCGATCCGGTAGAGTACCGCATCAGTCGGACAGATACTATGGTTTTTTGATCTGGGATGGTGATCCCATCGAACTCGATGAGAACGATAAGGATCCGATCACCTATATGGATGCAATGCAGAGATCTGATTTCGAGAAATGGCTTGAAGCCATGAAATCTGAAATAGAGTCCATGAAGGTCAACAATGTATGGATATTGGTTGATCCACCTGAAGGGGTTAAACCCATTGGGTGTAAATGGATCTTCAAAAGGAAGAGGGGTACAGACAGAAAGATGGAGATCTATAAAGTCCGTCTGGTTGCCAAGGAGTATCGTCAATATTATGGTATTGACTATAACGAGATGTTCTTCCCTGTGGCAATACTCAAATCTATTCGGATAATGCTTGCAATAGCTGCCCATTTGGATTATGAGATCTGGTAGATGGATGTAAAGATAGCTTTTCTGAATGGAGAGCTAACCGAAGAGGTGTATATGATACAACCTGAGAGATTTACATCCACAGATGAGTCCAAGGTGTGTAAGCTTCAGAGATCTATTTATGGATTGAAGCAAGCTTCTCAGAGTTGGAACACACATTTTGATAAGGTGATCAAAATATTTGGCTTCGTTAAGAACGGAGAAGAGCCCTGCATCTATAAATGGGTAAATGGTCAGTTATGGTATTTCTTATCTTGTACGTAGATGATATTCTCTTAATCAGGAATGACATCCCCACATTACAGGAAATAAAAGTTTGGTTGTCATTGCAGTTCTCCATGAAGGACTTGGGTGAAGCATCCTACATTCTAATGATGAAGATCTATAGGGATAGATCTAAAAGGATGCTTGGGTTATCCCAGTCCACGTACATAGACACTGTGCTGAAGAGGTTCGGCATGGAGAATTTTAAGAAGAATAATCTACCGATAGACCATGAAATTTCTCTCTCTAAGAAGGATTGTCCGACAACTCCCAAAGAGAGAGAGCGTATGAGTAGAGTCCCATATGCTTCGATCGTAAGATCTATCATGTACGTCATGACATGTACAAGGCCAGATGTGGCATACTCACTAGGAGTAGTGAGTAAATACCAATTTGATCTTGGAGAAAACCACTGAAAAGTGGTTAAAGCCATCCTTAAGTATTTGAGAAATACTAAGGACCAATGGTTGGTTTATGGCTAGTCAGATCTAAAACTTGTGGGGTTCACAGACTCCAACTTTCAATCTAACCATGATGACAACAGAATCGTGTCGGGTTATATCTTTACTCTGAATGGTGGAGCCATCTGCTGGAAGAGTTTCAAGCAGCTTACTGTGACTGACTCTGTTTGTGAGGCAGAGTACATCGCAGCATCGGATGCCGTGAAGGAAGCTATGTGGCTGAGAAAATTTATCATCGAGCTCGGAGTAGCACCCTCCCTCGATTGTCCGGTCCTGCTCTACTGCGACAGCACTGGTGCCATAGCTCAAGCGAAGGAACCCAAAGCACACCAGCGGCCGAAGCACATTTTGTGCTGGTTCCACCTGGTCTGGGAGATCATGGATTGAGGTGACGCGACCTTCAAAAAATCAACGGAAAGGAGAACCTGACCGATCCTATCACTAAAGCCCTGATGATAAAGGAGTTCGATAACCACAAATCGAAGATGGGTATTAGATACTGTGCCGAGTGGCTTTAAGACAAGTGGGAGTTGTTGAAAGATATGTCCCAAAAGTCAATCGTCAACCTGTTGACGGTTGAGCAACTTTGTATTATAATTGATTTGTTAATAAATAAAATATATTTTTGATATTTTCATCATAAATTTTCTTTTTCTAATGAACTCCATTGTTATGATGAAGTCTTTAGGACTACTTAGGTTCAAAAATGAGAGGATTTATCGATTAGTTCTTAAAACTGTTCACGATCAAATGATAGGCTGTTAATAAGGACGACAGCTTCTATCAAGCATACGTCACTATAGGCCATATGGGTTGGTTATCCTCTTAACCAAGGAGTGTGGAGACACTGGTATGGCATACAGATGAGATGTAAAGGTACATCATCATTGAACGTGACCAACTCCAAAGCATTCTACTGTCAAAAATGTCTCTGATGAGATATAGGTATAAGTGTCATTTAGACCTGAGATCACCTCAATGACTTGCAAGCAACTCACTATGCTTTGGTACTGGACTAACTGAATTTCTAATTCAGTGACGGAAGGCTTCTGGGCACAGTCAAGTACTTGCGAAGTTGGAGTGTGATCAAGATGGGATTGACCACTCCAAGAGTTGGAGAAGAATGAGTCACTGTATTTCAATTTAGCAAAACCTTGATCAGGATAATCCATCAGATGGATTTGATATTTTGAAATACAATGTGGACAACCTAATCAAAGTTGACAGTTGAACTCTGAGGTGTCCTATGAGTATTTCAGTCAAGAGGATGAATTATATGAAAACTATATCCGCATGGGTCTAAGGATGTTGTTCTACACATTCGACCTATCCGACCGTCAGGTACCATTGCTAGATGGTCAATTCGATTGGTACAGAAATTTATTCCTGTGCTATCAGCTTAGGTTCGGATCTGTGATGTCACACACATTAGAGTTCATGATCCGATCGGATGGTTGATCAACGATTAAGAATCGTTCTAAGGTTAAACGATCAATACGATTGACATTTAATCTAGTACAAGTGTTGTAGGAGGATCGATTAGCAATTCAATTGCTAATTGGCTTAATTTGATTAAGCCAATGGGCTGAGATTAGGTTTAATTGAATATAATTTAATTAGATTTGGTTTGGGTTTGATTGGATCAAGTCCAATTAGTTTATTGGATAAACCAAGTGCAAGAAAAAACTAGTCCTAGTTCAATTAAGACTTGGATCAACCTAATTTTAAATTCGATTAAAAAATTAAATCAGATTTAAATCTAATTTAATCTGATTAAATTAGATTCTTAATTAGGTTAAGACCTATTTTAATTAGGTTGATTTGGTTTTGGTTTGATTTGATTTGAGAAACCAAATTTAAACGAGTCATAGATTTAATCCTAGTAAGACTAGGATTCCACCTTGCGCCACCTTAGCCCCCCACACCCACTCTCTCTTATTTTGTATGACAAAACCTTCTCTCCCAGGCCTTCACGTATGCCCAAAGCTTTCCACTCTTTCTCTCTTACATAGAATGTGGTTGTGGACCAAGTCAAAGTAGGAATTAGTTTTTTCTTGCACTTGACTTATCCAATAAACCAATTGGACTTGATCCAATCAAGCCCAAACCAATTCTATTTAAATCATATTCAATTAGACTTAATCTCAGCCCATTGGCTTAATCAAATTAAGTCAATTAGCAATCGAATTGCTAATCGATCCTCCTACAACACTTGCACTAGGTTAAATGTCAATCGTATTGATCGTTTAACCCTAGAACGATTCTTAATCGTTGATCAACCATCCGATCGGATCGTGAACTCTAATGTGTGTAACTTCATAGGTCCGAACCTATACCGGTAGCATAGGAATAAATTTCTGTATCAATCGAAGTGACTATCTAGCAATGGTACCTGACGGTCGGATAGGTCGAATGTGTAGAACAACATCCTTAGAACCCATGTGGATATAGTTTCTATATAATTCATCTCCTTGATCAAAATGCTCATAGGATGCCTCAGAGTTCAACTGTCAACTCTGATCAGGTTGACCACATTATATTTCAAAATATCAAATCCATCTGATAGATTATCCTGGCCAAGATTTTGCTAAATTGAAATACAGCGACTCATTCTTCTCCAACTCTTGGAGTGGTCAATCCCATCTTGATCACACTCCGACTTCGCAAGTACTTGACTGTACCCAGAAGCCTTCCATCACTGAATTAGAAATTCAGTTAGTTCAGTACCAAAGCACAGTGAGTTGCTTGCAAGTCACTGAGGCGATCTCAGGTCTAAGGGATACTTATACCTATATCCCATCAGAGACATTTTCGACAGCAGAATGCTCTGGAGTTGGTCACATTCAATGACGATGTACCCTTATATCTCACCTGTATGCCTACCAGTGTCTCCACACTCCTTGGTTAAGAGGATAACCAACCCATATGGCCTACAGCGACCTATGCTCGATAGAAACTGTTGTCCCTATTAACAGTCTATCATTTGGTCGTGAACAGTTTTAAGGAATAATCAATAAATCCTCTTTTTATCGAACCTAAATAGTCCTAAGGATTTCATCATAACAACGGAGTTCATTAGAAGATGTAAACTTATAATGAAAATACCAAAAATATATTTTATTTATTAACAAATCAATTACAATACAAGGTTGCTCAACCGTCAACAGGTTGATGATTGACTTTTGGGATATATTTTCCAACATGCAATTCCGCTTTTTCATTTAAAATTTTGAATAACGAAAATACTCCTCTTTTGAAAAAAATTATGGCATTTTGTAACCATATTATGACATCCTGCAATCAAATTATAACTTCTTGTACAATAGAAAGTTATAATTTTCTTTCGAAAGTTATAGAAGAAAAAGTATTTTCATCATTAAAAAATTATAAAATTTTTAAATGATAAAAATGTCTCTCCCTTCTTTATGATATTCTGTAGTCAAATTATAACTTGCTGTTGTGCAGAAAGTCATAATTTGATCGTAGGATATCATAATATAATCATAGAATGTTATATTTTTTCAAAAAAGAGGGATATTTTTGTCATTTAAAATTTGAAATGAAAAAATAAAATTATAGATATTAAATATATCTTAAAAATAATGGTTATGTGGTCTAATCAGATAGAATGATATATTTTTGCTATATCGTGCGCGGTGTACAAAGGCTTTCTCTTTAGATAAGCCTATACTTGGTTTCCCGTGTGACTTTTTTTTTTTTTTTTTTTGGTTGTTGGCCTGTTCCAGCTTGTGTACTTCGAATGAACATGAGATGTAACTAACAACAAAACTATTTGCTTAAAAAAAGAAGAAAAAGAAAACCTACCAACAAGACCGTGACCATTGACCTTGAAACCGCCCACCGTAAAAGTAAGGGTATGACCAGGATCTGGAACACACCTGTCCATGGAAACTGCTAGCTACTTCTCTTGTCAAAATAAAAGAAACATGCATTGAACTTCTGTCCTACCGTAACTGGCGGTGCATATTGCCGTCCGCAGCAACATGTTACCAGTTTGAATCCAACCCTGGGTGAGAAAAAAATACATCAACGTGTCACGTGTTAGAGAGAGAGAGAGAGAGGGAGATAAGGAGAGGACTACAAGGAGAGGACAACTAGTTTGTCCGCTCTCTCTGATATCCTTAAGCTGTTCATGATTCAATCAACCGGGTGCGTGGTGGTCGCTACCATCTGAGCACAAGAATTATATAGTTGGCGGACATGCACGCTTCCATAGCTGATGAGTTGCATGTGTATAAAAGGGGCCACGATACTGTTGGGGGCTATTCACCAACAGTCTTATAGGAGGAGCTATGTGACTTTTGGCTTTGGCTCTTGATGTCTCTCGTTCTTTATCACTCTCTCTCTTTCTCTCACCTTTCACCTGTCGTTGTCCATTAAATATGTGTGAGAGGGGAATGTACAAAGAAAGGGAAGGCTAGAGACTCTAGAATGAAAGCGACTCCACAGATGAAAAGGTGGCACGTTTCCCTTTATCAAATTATTCGCGACTGTTGGAACACGAGTGACAACTTTAATTTCTGACTGACTTTGTGTATGGTCCTTTGCAAGGGTGAATAGGAAAACCAAATGACAGGACCACAGTTGAAAGCTAA
>NC_025995.2:79963916-79986601 GCF_000442705.2 Elaeis guineensis | reverse complement strand
TGAAGGGGTTAAATCCATTGGATGTAAATTGGTTTTCAAAAGGAAGAGAGGCACAGATGGAAAGGTGGAGACATATAAAATCTATCTGGTTGTCAAGGGGTATCGTCAACATTATGGTATTGACTATAACGAGACATTCTCCCCCGTGGAATGCTCAAATTCATTCGCATAATGCTTGCAATAGCTACCCATCTGGATTATGAGATCTGACAGATGGATGTAAAGATAATTTTTTTGAATGAAGAGCTGATCGAAGAGGTGTATATGATACAACCTGAGGGGTTTATATCCACAGATGAGTCCAAGGTGTGCAAGCTTCAGAGATCTATTTATGGATTGAAGTAAGCTTCTCGGAGTTAGAACATATATTTTGATAAGGTGATCAAAACGTATGGCTTCGTTAAGAATGGAGAAGAGCCCTGCATCTATAAATGAGCAAATAGTCCAGTTGTGATATTCCTTATCTTGTACGTGGATGACATTCTCTTAATCAAAAATGACATCCCCGCATTACAGGGAATAAAAGTTTGGTTGTCATTACAGTTCTCCATGAAGGACTTGGGTGAAGCATCCTACATCCTAGGGATGAAGATCTATAGGGATAGATCTAAAAGGATGCTTGGGTTATCTCAGTCTACGTATATAGACACTGTACTGAAGAGGTTCAGCATGGAGAATTTCAAGAAGGGCTATCTACCGTTAGGCCATGAAATTTTTCTCTCTAAGAAGGATTGTCCGACAACTCTTGAAGAGAGAGACATATGAGTAGAGTCTCATATGCTTCATCCGTGGGATCTATCATGTATGTCATGACATGTCAAGGTCAGATGTGGCATACTCACTAGGAGTAGTGAGTAGATACCAATCTGATCCTAGAGAAAATCACTGGAAAGTGGTTAAAGCCATCCTTAGATATTTGAGAAATACTAAGGATCAATGGTTGGTTTATGGCGAGTCAGATCTGAAACTTGTGAGGTTCACAGACTCCAGCTTTCAATCTGACCATGATGACAGTAGAAGCATATCGGGTTATATCTTTATTTTGAATGGTGGAGCCATCTACTGGAAGAGTTTCAAGCGACATACTGTGGCAGACTATGTTTGTGAGGTGGAGTACATCGCAGCATCGGATGCCACAAAGGAAGCTGTATGGCCAAAAAAATTCATCAACGAGATCGAAGTAGCACCCTCCCTCGATAGTCCGGTCCTGCTCTACTGCGACAGCACTGGTGCCATAGTTCAGACAAAGGAACCCAAAGCACACCAGCGGACGAGGCATATTTTGTGCCACTTCCACCTGATCTGAGAGATCGTGGATCGAGATGACATCGACCTTCAGAAGATCGACGGAAAGAAGAATCTGGCTGACCCCTTCACTAAAGCCCTGGCGATAAAAGAGTTCGACAACCACAAGTCGAAGATGGGTATTAGATACTGTGCCGAGTGGCTTTAGGACAAGTAGGAGTTGTTGAAAAATATGTCCTAAAAGTCAATCGTCAATCTGTTGATGGTTGAGCAATCTTGTATTATAATTGATTTGTTAATAAATAAAATATATTTTTAGTATTTTCATCATAAGTTTTCATTTCTAATAAACTCCGTTGTTATGATGAAGTCCTTAGGACTATTTAGGTTCGATAAAGAGAGGATTTATCGATTAGTCCTTAAAATTATTCACGATCAAATGATAGGCTGTTAATAAAGATGACAGCCTCTATCGAGCATAGGTCGCTGTAGGCCACATGGGTTGGTTGTCCTCTTAACCAAGGAGTGTGGAGATACTGGTATAGCATACAGGTGAGATATAAGGGTATATCATTATTGAACGTGACCAACTCCAGAGCATTCTGCTGTCGAGAATGTCTCTGATGGGATATATGTATAAGTGTCCCTTAGACCTGAGATCGTCTTAGTGACTTGCAAGCAACTCACTGTGCTTTGATACTAGACTAACTTAATTTTTAATTCAGTGACGGAAGGCTTCTGGGCATAGTCAAGTACTTACGAAGTCAGAATGTGATCAGATGGGATTGACCACTCCAAGAGTTGGAGAAGAATGAGTCGCTGTATTTCAATTTAGCAAAACCTTGACCAGGGTAATCCATCAGATGGATTTGATATTTTGAAATACAATGTGGACAACCTGATCAGAGTTGACAGTTAAACTCTGAGGTGTCTTATAAGTATTTTGATCAAGGAGATGAATTATATAGAAACTATATCCACATGGATTCTAAGGATGTTGTTCTACATATTCGACCTATCCGATCGTCGGGTACCATTGCTAGATGGTCACTTTGATTGGTACAAAAATTTATTTCTATCTACCGACTTAAGTTTGGACCTATGAGGTTATACATATTAGAGTTCACGATCCGATCGGATGGTTGATCAACAATTAAGAATCATTCTAGGGTTAAATAATCAATACGATTGATATTTAACCTAGTGCAAGTGTTGTAGGAGGATCGATTAGCAATTTGATTGCTAATTGGCTTAATTTGATTAAGCCAATGGGTTGAGATTAATCCAATTGAATATGATTTAATTAGATTTGGTTTGAGCTTGATTGGATCAAGTCCAATTGGTTTATTGGATAAGCCAAGTGCAAGAATAAACTAGTCCTAGTCTAATTAGGACTTTGGTCAACCTAATTTCTAATTTGATTAGAAAATTAAATCAGATTTAAATCTAATTTAATCTAATTAAATTAGGCTCTTAATTGATTAAGACTTATTTTAATTAGATTGATTTGGTTTGAGAAAATAAATTTGAACAAGTCATAGATTGAATCCTAGTAAGATTAGGATTCCACCTTGCGCCACCTTAGCCCCCCACGCCCACTCTCTCTTATTTTGTGCGATAAAACCCTCTCTCCTAGGTCTTCACGCATATCCAAAACTTTTTTCTCTTTCTCTCTTAAATGAAATGTGGTTGTGGATCAAGTCAAAATAGGAATTAGTTTGGATTTTAAATTCTATGAGATAGAGTTTTAGAAAATCAAAACTCTTTCCTTATAGCACTGATTTTATCCAGATTTTTTTGAAATTTTTATGACTTTTATGGCACATAACATGCACCCTTTTCTGGTGGTCCACAGTAGAAAAAGGAGGGGACGCCCAAGAGTTGGGCGCCCCTTGTCTTGCCTTGTTTAGATAATCCTTGACTAGGTATTTGACGTAGACAAGGACTCTTCATATCTCTCTATTTAAAATAAATTTCTTCATAAAATTTTCATGGATTATAGAGCATTGAGATACCTTTGGGGCATCTAAAAATTAAGGAGAAAGAGTCTTGAGGCGTGGAGATCTAAAAGACAAAAACTTGGTGTCTGGGTTAGAGCAAAGAGAAGAAGAAGAGGGTCTTATTCTAGAGTTGCTGGGTTCATCTCTTCCCTTCCTCCATCTATAAGTTTTCTGAGAGTGTCTCATCTAAAACTCTTTCTCTTACTTCTCATCTTTGAAAGAGTCTAAATCAAGAAGAAGGAGGCATCTAATCGACCATCGAAGAAGGATTAGTGCAGTACTAGCATATTGTGCTGATTTTTTGGATCAGGACTTCTGATCGTGATTCTTGAGCTCGTGTGGATGACTCCTAGAGGTTGGACATGTGTGTGGCTCGCAACATCATCCTCAAGCTTGGATCAGCAAAGTTAGAATGTCTAACTTGCAAGGTAATAGATCTGATCTATTATATTTTACATACATTAGATGTAGTATAGAAACATGTTGATATGATCAACATGTAGTTCTTGCTCTTTATATTTTAATTTCTAATTTAATGCCATGTAATAATCATGTAATAAGATCTTAGATCTAGAAATTCTCTAATTTTATAAGATAAATTTTGATTTATTTTAGTCTTCCGCTGTCTGATCTTGAAAAGTTTCAAGATCTAACCCTGAAACTCTAGATCTGGTTCCATCAGGTCGAACCCTATCCTCTGCCAACAACTAGTTTGAATGCATCTACTCTTTTGGATCTCATATTTTCTACGTTAAAAAAATTCTATTTGGTCATCCTATTCTCCTCCTTTCTCCTCCTTTCCTCTCAAGGCACCATCCATGTTGTTGCCTTCATGGCTCGCGGTCTTTCTCTCCATCCATCTCAAATATGTGATAGACTAATGGGTGGAGCTTCTACCTTCCCTATGATCATGCCACAAACTATGGGTGATGCATCCCAACTACCATCTCCCTCTCGATTTTTTCTCTCTGGCCCCCAATTTCTTTTCCCCCTCTCCCCTCATGCTATCTCTCCCATTCAATTTTCTTGTGATGACCCACCTATCAATTGATCTTCATTTAGCCTTGATGGATTGTGCCATCAACAACCTTGGCCATGTGTCCCTACTCAAATCGGACCCCTATCATTCATCTTGTTATTTACTGCTCAAATCGGATCAGATTTGGACTGCTAGGGACTACTATATGGCTAGCCTTGTTCCTTAGCTCTTTCTTATTTTATTTCTTGCCTAACCCTATGATTGCAAATTTTGTAAGGGTGTAGTCTTCTGATCAAGAAGCCATCTAGTATGGGTTCTACACAGGAATTGTTGGGTTACAATAGAAATTATGATCTTATCATTTAGTTAATTTTGATAATTAATTTAGATTAGTGAAAAAGTAGGATATAAGATTTCAATACATTGAACAGATGGATACCTTAATTATAATTTATTGATATTAGATTTATTGAAACCTATTAGAGATACACTTGGATTGGTAGGGGCATTATTGCACTATGGTTGGGTGATTAAGGATCTTTTGGTATAGATGAATCTTGAATAATGGAACCTCACAAACCAAGAGACCCTTCATATGCTTGATTTTAAAAAGATATATATGTTTTCTTTAAATAGAAATTTAATAATTAATACATTCTATCTAGGTTGTATGTAATCTAGTTGGAGAGATTTTTTGTGCTTTATGAGTTGAGTAGTAGGTACCTCTATCCCTAGTGTTTTTATGATGCATATGCATTGATTTATAATTTTATACTGCTTAGTTCTATGCATGCATTAAAAAGGTAATCTAGGTAATTAAAATTTTATTATGAATATTATTTATGCATATCTATATTTATATTAAAATTAGATGTTGCCTATGCTCTGCATAAAATTAAATTTTAAAATATTAGATCAAGCATGAAATGATTTACTTGGGTATGAACTAAATTATTTTTGTATCGAAATACTTATTAATTTAATCATTTATGATGTTTTACATAGATTCAGGATTTAGTCTCTTTCCTAGCCTCTAGGAGGACAATCATTAGCACATATTGATTGAGAAGATATTGTAGTCAAGAGCTAGTTTCCTTTTAAACCATATTGATTGGTTGATCACTGGCCTATACAGTTGTAAGCTTGCTTTCCATATGATTTCAGAACTATTTTCTTACTGAGCCTCAAATAAAGTGATCACTAGTATATGTTGCTTGAAGCATGTTGTAGTCAAAAGCTAGTCTCTACCAGAACTTGCCATGGGCTGATCATGGCCATAGTCATGAAGGCTAGGAGAGAGAAAGAGAGAGTACATAGTTTTTTTATATAGATTTAAAAATTTATTTCTTGATCAAATACATTGAACATTTTGAAATTTATATTAATAAACATATTTTATCTAATGTACCCATCATCATACATTTATCATTGAAAATCTTATATTATGAAAAATGATTTTGATACATAATATGCTCGATCCAACTTGAAGTAAAGGTGACTTACTAGATTACTAGCTCACTTTTATTTCTCTTTTTCTTTTCGGATATCAATGAATAGTGTGGATAGGATCATGGGGCTATAAGCAAGAGAGTTAGGACCTAGGTCTTGTCTTATTCTTCTAATTAAATTGTTATATTTGACATTCAAATGAGTTTGATAAAATATTGGATTTATAATATTAACTTCTGTTACTTTAAGACTTCTTTCGCTAGATTGATGTTATGCAAAAAATATCTTGAAATATCTATATCTAAGGTAGGCCTTGCATATCTTATAGGTTAAATCCTATAGGATATACAGTCGCCTATCATGTAGTCACTTGTACAAGCAGGACAAGGTGTGGGTGATAAAGAATTAGAGGTTGTGTTAGCACTTGATAGAAGCTTTAACCACCAATTTACCTCTTGGCACAGATTGTTACTCTAGGCATGTCAACCACTATGTAAAAGGTGATCTGATAGCTATGACCTATATTTGCTTTTAGAATGGTAGATTATCTTGAGGTATGGGCTATTTTAACCATCAACATTGATCATAGCTCTACGAGACAAAATTTTATAGAATTTTGATTAACAATTAATAAATCCAAGATTCATATATAGTAGAAAACCAAATATTTCTTGGTGTTCTGAAAGTTGTAAATACAAAAAGCATCAATTGAATGATGAAAACTAAATTTTTGTAATACTTTGTGGCTTTTATAAAAAAGCATTGCTTCCGCACTCAATTTTAGATTTAGTTGGCCATTCTATTTTAATTTTGAGGTTCTATTTCTTCATATATAATCTTATTCTTTTGTTTGGTTTTGCCTTGCCTTCTGGTTTTATTTTAAATAAAATGCTATAACAATCACATTGGACCTCATTAATTTCTATGTTAGATTAGTAGCATTGAAACCAAGTGTCATAGAAAGATGCATATGTGGAGGTGTCAAAAAACACAGCAAAAGTAGAACTAGGAGAAAACACGCAAAAATCAAATTAGAGGACAATACAACATTCATAATAAATCAAATTAAGTATAAAAATAAAAACAAAATATAAAACAAAAAAAGAAGAGAAAAGAATGGGAAAATAAAGAAAAAAAAGGTTAGTGATCTATTCAAAGAGAAGGAAGTAATTTCTTCAACCAACTCAACTCAAATATCTAGAAAAAATTTAAGAAAAATAGAAAACCTAGCTAAAGTAGGTCTAGGTCCCTTTTCCTTTATTAATGAATAACAAACTTAGATAATCTCTATTTCTATCATTATGCTCCACTCTTACATGATATAGGTCTGATTCTTCCTCCAATTAAAAAAAGTCAACTTTGTTGAAGCAAATATTAGTAGTAAAAATAATTATAAAAAAAATAAAATTCTACAAGAAGTAGATTTCAACTTCTGCATCGACTTGGTCTTCGACCACTTTATGTAATTCTTTTCGAATTAAGAGAAATATCCAGTTAAAGTTTTTTTCAAAAAAAAAAATTACTTTGACCATCCTCTTTGAAGACCCAAATAATTAAAACTGGTCCAAATTGCTTGATACACTACATTTTTTAAGGGATGGCACACATCGTAAAGCTTAAAATGTTATTCAATTTTAAAAAAGAATACTTTACCCGCACATTGTACGAGCAAGTTATGGCCTCCAAAAATTTGACATATAATTCAACCCTTAATATGATAGATCTCACGATCCTAGACGCTATCTAGTTCTTTCTATAGTAATTAAAAATGATCCACATAAAGTCTAGTAATCCTTCTAGATTAGCAAGGAGGCTTAATAGTCTATACTATAAGGCCAATATAAGGAAACACATCCAATAAACTTAATACAAAACCCAACCACTGTACATAATAGTCCTAACTTATGCCTAATCAATTGATAGATCTAATTCATTTATCAATTGGCCCACCCATCATGCTTTAGTATACAAAATGAAGTATAACTAGACTCTATTCCACATTCAAGCCAGCTATAGTTCACCTCAAGCATATGCCATGCACATATGGCTTCCTACCTTACTAGCCACTCTAATCTACTCTATGCCTTTTGCTACACCAACCACCACCTCCACCTACCTTCTGAGCTAGTACCTCCACACTAGTCTCCTCCAACCACTTTGCCTTCTTGCTTCCACTCTTCTGCACTTGCCTCCTTATTATATCATCAATCGACCTCCTATAACCATTCTACTTCTATGCCTGCATCCTTATTATACCAAGCTTCCAACATCTATAAGAATCCCTCAAACCGCACCTCCCCATCTCCTTGCCTCCCTACTTTTCTTGTCTACTATGACTTATAAGATTTCTTGGCTTTAATTTTTATCTCATCTAATTAAGTCCTTGATCCACTTGTTGCTTTTTAAATTCATTATTAGGCTTCACTATCTGCCAGTGGGGAAAAAATGGGAAGAGAGAATGGAGAGGAGAGGGGAAGATAATAGAAGATTAGAGAGAAGGGAAGAGAAGGGAAAGCAAAGATGAATTAAGATAGAGAAAAAGGAGAGTGGAGAAGGTTAAAGAAAGAAGAAGATAAGAGGGGAGGAGATGGGAGGAGAGGAGGGTTTTAGAACACAAAAGACCAGGGAGCCCAACTAAAATCCCTCATGCAAGAAGAGAAACATCTAAAGTGCACTAAAGAGAATAATTAATTTATTATCCAATCAGAAAAAAGGAATAATTTCCTTCAACCTATTAAACTTGATTCTCTTGGATAAAATATAAATAATTAAAATATTAGATAGAGCTTTAATTGTTTTACTTCATTAATTTTTCATGATCCATAAATTATAGTAAACATCATGGGTGGATAGCAGAGTCTGTGCACTTTGCTTTCACTCCCTACATTGGAGTCAAAAGGATAGAAAATAACATCCGTGCTCTTTATTTTCAGTTCCTTTTTTACCTTTTTGATCGAGTTTTTAGTAGACTGAACAGAGTCTATGCATTCTACTTTTGCTTCCTTTATTCTTCTTCAAAACTCTAGTACATATCCTTTATTTACTCATGAGGTCCTCCATATTTGAGTAAAATTCTTCTTTTAGTCAAAATAGGATATAAATTTTTAAAAAATAATTTTAAAAAATTTAAATTTATATAAAAGCTAGATCTTGACCTTTGGATCAGCTTCATCTTTAATCACATTATCAAATTTTTTCTAGATTTGAAGTTATGGCTTCTTGAAATTTCATACTCAACTAAGTCCTGAATGTGGTAGATCTTGATCTCAAAGCTTGTCTAAATGTATTAAAAATGGCAAGATTTGTCCATGATAGGTTAGACGATACTGTTGGATTAGAGCTCCTTCTATTTGGATATTCAGCTCCTATTAAATGAAAATTAGAGTTGGAAAAAAAGCCTACTTCCTAGCCCTACAACTAAACCTTTTAGCCTTTTGATTTGAATTCATCCTCTATTCAAATATCCACCATTTTTAGCATTAGTTGAAGAAACTTGACGTCGTGCTCAAACAAAAAAATATTTTTTTATAGAAGGTGCAAGAATTGAAACTGAAGGTATTGAGTTATAAGATTTATTAATTTTATGATCTTCTCCTCTAATTCAATGAGATGTGATTTCACATCATGATCATTCTTGAGGGGAAAATCATCTTTATCTTTTTCGTTAATGTACTTTGAGAAATAAAAATTTTTTTCTCGAACATGTAGGGAACCTAAGTTCTGATATCATTTTGATTTGATTAGAGAGAAGCAATGATTTCATTCAACCTATGAACTCAAATCTCTTGAAAAGAACTACAAGCAATAGGAATTTTAGCGAATAGACCTCTAAACCCTTCACTTTTATTAATTTTTCATGATCCATAAATTATAATGCATATTGTGAGTGGATTGTAGAGTCTATAATCTTTGCTTTCACTCTCTTTGTTGGGATTCTAGTGGGTAAAAAGTAGTATCTGTGCTCCTTGCTGTCATTCCAATTTTCCTTCTATGGGGTTCTTAGTGAGTGGAAAATGGAGTCTATGCTCTTTATTTTCAATCTCTCTATTCTTGTTCTCCAAAATTATAGCATATGAGCTCTATTTGTACTAATCATATTCACTCTATTTGAGTTAGATTAATTCTTCATCTAGCTAAAATATTTTTACAGTTTCATAGAGGTCCACTCTCATTATCTAAGTCTGATTTCTCTTCTAAGTAGAAGATAAAATAAATTATAAAATAATAAAATATTTAAAAATTTTATTTTAAGTAGAACCTAGAACTCGACTTTTATATCAATTTTATCTTTAATTGAATTTTCAAATATTTTTAGATTAGAAAGTTTTACTTCATCATAAAATTTTGGTAGTCAGTTGAGTGCTGGATATATCATATCTTGCTCCTAAAGTTTGTTTAGATACATTTGAAGTGGCAAGATTGGTCTACATTATGTTAGATGATTCTCCTGCCTCAGACATATAAAGAGGGTATTTAGAGTGATGGGACTCCTAAGGCCTATAGGCCTTTCTATCCATATGAATATAATTACTCTACAACGATAAAGAGATAATAACAAAACTTAATTTTCCTAAGTCTAATAGAAAATCTAAGTCATTAATAACTTTGTCTAAAAGTATAATTGAAAAAGTATTGACAAAAATATTAAAAAGTAATTTTAGAGGGTGAGCCTTCACATAATAATAAGGTTGCTCTATTATAAATTAGGTACGATAGATTTGAAATATGAGAACAGTCTCTTTGCATATGGGATCAAGGCTGCATGTATTTGTAGGAGTAAGGTCGCTCCATTATTTTTCTTTTCTCTTAGTTCTTCTGCGCGATGAGCAATAGTCCAACCTATATGTAGTACCTTAGAGGTTATATGTCGCAAGCAATCAATTTATTTAAATTAGCTTAGACTTTTGAAAATTTCCTAATGTGCAAAGGAACGCGACAATCCTTCTCCATATTTTTCATGATCTATTTTATGTCCTTTTACTCAAAATAACATGGATAAAATCCCTGGAGTCCATGCTAGCAATCAGTTAAATAAAAGTTGGCTGAAAAGACTTTAGATGTTTTGATTCCATCTAAATGATCAAATATCCCTTCTTCCACCTCTTTTCTTTTGTATTCTCTTTCTTTCTACCCAAAATATTGCTAATATATGGAGACCGGAACGCTAATTGAGGGTGGTTTGATTAACCTGCATCAAATGAGATCCACTGGGAAAGCTGGACCCCTTTTGCTTCGTGAAGTGGACTGCGTGAAAATAAAGAAGTTCTTGCGGTCCCAAAGCAACGAGAAGCATCACAAGTCCCTTCAAAGCATGCAGCGAAAAGATGAAACGTTCACATCTTTCCTCAAAATGATCACGTGAGAGCGGTGGAAATTTCTAACCAGGCCCCTTGCTCTTTGATTGATTTGTCTTTCTTTGTTGTTGGATTCCATCTGCCCACATTGATGCTGACCGAGGGGCCTTCCCTGAAGAGACAAGCTTTCAAGTTTCCAAGCGTTGTCATGATCCACAACATGCATGCACTTCTTCTCTGAAATTACTGTGCTCCAGTTCTAATGAACAGCTTCATACATCAGCCTTCTTTGCTTTGGATCACATTCCTATAGTTGGAAACAAGGTTTTGTAATAATAGCTAAATAAGCTTTTTTCTGTTCTGCTTAGCAAAATTTGTGAAAACTACAAATTGCACCACCTTTTTCCTGTCGAGTTTTCCCTTCAAAAGATTGCTGTGATTTGCCTGAAATGATGCTCTTACCTTTCACGAACATATCCTGTGAATATTCCAATCTGGTCTATTATTCCTATAATCTACCCATCCACGAGCAGCTAGAAGGCATACGTTTGTCCTCTAAAAGATATTTTTTCTAAGTCATTGCTTCTCTTAGCAACCATGTTGAAGCTATCGGTGGATCTGGATGTTCTCCATGTCCAACCAAGAAATTCTAGTGGTTACTAGTTAAGAGGTCATTTTTACGTTCTACTCTAAATATGAGTTCGAAGGCGAGAGGGAAAAGCACCTCCCGTTTAACACTAGAAATTAAATTAATAATGCCACCTGCGTACTCTAAGAAATCCCACTTAATCCTTGCAGCTCCATTTTAGGGAAGAAAGATATTGGAAACCAAACAAATATACCAACGAAGAATATGACACATGAAAAGAACCATCAAACAACCACTGCTAACGCTTTTTCGGGTGAGCAATCTATTCATATTCAAGCGAAAATGTCATGAGACCCACATAGCCTGTCTTTGTTGAGCATATATAATTTCTTGGATATAATTTTATTTGGAGTCTAAATTAAAAGTAGAATTTACTTTAGGATTATATCATCAATTAAATTTAAGATATTTAAACACTTCTGCCAAAGTCCAACCAAAATTTTGATCTGGTAGGTGTACAGTCTCATGAATATATGAGGTCACTACCTTTGATCCCTAACATATCCATATCCAATGTACGACTATTACTTAACACTTGTTTTATGTGTAGATTTGACGATTAGCCAGCATAATAAACTTAGTCTGCTAAAGGTCACAAGTTTGAATAATCTCTATAGTAGTTTTTTATTTAACTTATCTGGCCGCCACCATGCCGTTACTCTCGTATCCACAGGCATAACTGGGGCCATACATGGTGACATATTAAGCTCGATGTGCATTGTCGACCCTTTTCATATAAACTTAACTATTTTGATGCTAATTTGTCAATTAAATGCTTTTTTCATTTTTTTCACTCTATGCGTGATTGATTGGAAGTATTTTCCACGGAAATACTTATAAATTGAACTGCAATGTTGTGTAGGGCCATTTTAAGTTGCCATTGTTCTGGATTGCAGAATCTTTCATGTGAAAGCACTTGTTTTCTTCTCTTCATTGTAGTTACCCACATGAAAAGAAGAACTAGCTCACCTCCACTTTGCTGAAAATTCAAACAAACACTTTATTGGCTTGCAGGTGTATCTTCATTCAATATGAAGTACTCATTAATCTCTATGTTTTTTTTTTTTTTTAATAATCACTATACCAATACTTTTAGAGATCGAGTATATAATTGATTGAATTGCACCATTTTGCTTGGCAATATCTAATTGAACTGTCATAGGGCCATTTTTAGTTGCCATTGTTTGGCACTGTAGCATCTTTCATGGCAAAGCACTTGTTTTCTTCCCTTCAGTGAAGTTACCCACATCTGATAAATGAATTAGTTAAACACCACTTTGCTGGAAATTCAAACAAACATTTTAATGGCTTGCAGTTGCATCTTAGTGCACCATGGAGTACTCTTCCTTGGATCTTTCGATGCTTTTTTGAGATCTCACATGTGCTTTTTTTGTGCGAAGTGCCAATTTTTTTTGGTTGCTAAGCTTCTTCATTAGCTAACTAATGCTTCTTCATCTTGATCCACTTTAGTTAACCTTTGATATACTAATGCCACAAAAGCATCAGCAAACTTGAACATTTAATATTATACTACAAACTTTTTCAACCATTTTGTAGATTTGGGAAGGCTGGTCGAAGTCTCCTCCACCTCAGATGAATGTATTGGTGTAGCTGGTGTGGGGCTTGAGAGGTAAATCAATAATTATATGCAGCAGTTATTCATGAAACATCTCTACAAGGTGGAAATATTGGAGGTACAATTCCTGTGAGCTCTGATTTTGTGGTATCAATGTGCTGGGCTTAGATTGGGCAATGGTCAGCTGCACTCCAGAAGCAGAAACCATATGTAAGCCCAAGGGCCCTTCACAAGGTTAACTAAGGAGAGCGAAGCCTAACCTATCATCATAACAGGCCCAGATCTACAGAAGGCCGTAAAAAACTATGAGTAAAATGAAGAAAATTCACTATTTCATCAGGCATACTTAGGCATATTACCAATTTGTTCTTATGCATTAGTCATTTATATTCCCCCCAAAAAAGGCTACTCTATTAATATTTACGGAGACAGATTTTCTAAAGGTACTACAAAAGAGAAAACAACAATATGACCAGCTTTAGATATTGATTTTGATATTCTAGCTGGTGCACTTTTCTGGACCTGTCGGAAGAAGCAGAACTCAAGAGTCATTCTAAAGTAAACAGTTTAATCCATATTGTTAAAATCCACTCTATCACTTCTAATTTTTTGGTACATGATCTGCAATCGAAAGCAAATTCTATGTTTCTCTTAGCACTTGCATATTACTAGTAAGATACCGATTTGATCCCTTTTTTGGTGCTACTGGTTTTTCAATGCGCACCATGCGACATACTCTCTGAAAAAGATAATACAAATAGCAAATTCATGGTCTACCTATCTATACATATATATTGAACAAGCATGAGACAGTCTTGTAATGAGATGAGAAGTGGTAAGTGGTCTGTGCCAAGCCGGTGTCCGGAATCGATCAGACTCGTCTTTTGACTGACCAAGATTGAAGCGTCGAGGCAATCTCTCCTCTCACCAATTTCATTTCTCCAATTTCTCATTACATTCATAAATAGTAACACTAAATTCTTCATAATATCTATGTTCAAATATTGTCACGCCCCAAATCTAACACTCATCAGCCACGTGATGCGGCCATATGAACTCTAGAGCATGCAAGACCTACAAGATCAATAAAATTTTAATAATTCCATGAATTTCTATCAAACATATAATAACAATCTAATTAAATAATTTATTTTTATAAAATAGTAAAATTGTTCAATTATATAATTCAATTATTCATCTGGAGCCAGTAATAACTATTCTGTTGCTCAATGATGTTCTTCAATGACCCCTTACTAAGTATTTTTGACTCTAGAAAAAATAAGAAGATGATATGAGCTAACAACTCTATAGCATGATGCTCTAAATGGGTCTAAGCATGCCAAGTGAATGATAAATCAAAATAGCACTTTACAAACATAATATTGGAAAGGTACTTTGTAAACATAATGTTGACTAGACAAAAAGCTTTACTTTTCATCAAATCTTAAAGAAGGCACATTTTCTTTCGTATTTTCTAAAAAATTACTTTTCACAAACTAACATTAAGCCCAACATCATGGCCACATAACCTAGTGGCATGACTCAAATAATAGATGTAACAAATTCAAAGTGAACCAAAGCAAATATTAGATAACAGATATCATTTTCGAATCATTGGTGGCTTGATGTTGAAATTAAATTCTCAAAGTATAAATTGATAGGGCCAACGTACAATCCCATGGGTGAAATCAGATTTTATCCATGTTGAGAATATATATATATATGTATGTATGTTATTTCATAAATTATCTTGTCAAATTTTCTAATTTCATTATATAAAATATATCGTGTGATTAAAAATAACTTATTTCCAAGCACATTAAAAAAAAATTATATTCCCATTTCATTTAAAAAAATAAAATGAATAAGATAGTAATAATAGCATACTTGACCCATTGATTAAACATAAAGTAGAGAACATAAAATGAATTTAATAAACCAATTATAATTTTTTCAAGATAATTTCTTCAACAAATTGTGAATAAAAAGCTCCATGAAATGTTACATTACTTACCTTTACTCACTTCAAATTTCTACTTCAATTAGGCAGGTTAGCTATACCTATTCAAAATTATTAAAGTACGATCAATTCATTATCAATATCTTAAAAGCATAAACATAATAGGAAACCTGAAGAACCAAGCAGGTTGAGATTAGGTACCATTGGGGATATGACTTCATGCTTGACATAGGGTGGAGAAAAAACAAGATAGATGATCGAGTTAGCCCGATCAAAACAACTTTATCTAATCGAAGGACCCTCCCTGACTTGAAAGGACCCCTGTTGTGGTCACAAAGTATATTGCAACCCAAGGGAGGAGGTTATGCTTTGAGTTTTGTAAAGAAGTCCAAACTTTCAATGCAATTATTGCAAGTTGTGGTAGCCCTTCATGGCGGGAAAACTTTGGATCTTTTTCCTCTAGATCGTTAACAACCACTATCACACTAAAGTTTTTACCATGTATTTCGTATGATATGTTTGAAATTTATTTTCGAAGCTTGTTCTTCATGTAGTAATGGCATCATATCTAAATATCTAGCTTTTAAATATGTGTATAGCAAATAAACATAATGAAAGTTCGGGAAATTGATGTTATAGAAATTATTTACAGAAACTTTATATTCAAATTAAATATTATGTTTACCCTGCATAAATAAAATATGTAAATGAAGGATCAAGTACGAAATGCTCAAGCAATGATGCTTCATTTATATGTATCAAAAGCAATATGTTGGTTGTTTTGCAAGATTGAAATCTATGAAATAGACTGTCAAATCTTGCTTGAAAGTTTATGAATATTGAAAGCCTTATGTTTGTTATAAAGGTGAGAAATCAGTTTTGGAATGGATTTAGTAGTTGAACTCTAATCTAGATATAGTTTGGGTTGAGACAGCAAGGTGATTGTCGACAAAATGTGTTAAGAAACTAATTTGTTTCGGGCCTAGCTAATAGAGCTGACCGTTAGAAAATATATTTTTCAAACTAGTTCCCTTTAGATCCTAGCCAATAGGGCTAATTATATATTGAGAAAATTAAATGAATATTGTTCAGAACTAGTTCCTTCTAAACCTAGCTAAAGCCGATTATTGGCAAATCATGTGTCTATGAGCTGGTCTCTTTTGGAGCTTGTGATGGAGTAACTAACCTCATTTTGATACAAGTATTTTGAAGGATGAACTATTAAGTAGTTAAAGATCTACATGTAATTATGAAACTCCTTTATGAAAATTGATCAATTTACCTTCTTTATGAACATTTTTTTATATATTACATGGTTTATTCAATAAGATATAGAGGTAACTTACTGAGCTATTAGCTCATTATTCTTGTCCTAGCATTTTTCGAATGCTGAGTAGAACGAACAAGGCCATGGGATGTGTAGTGGAGAGCTTAAGGTCTAGCTATCATTAATTGGCTAGTCTTGCTTGTCTTATGGGGCTAATGCTATGGGATGTGCAGTAGTTTATCATGTGCATAGCCCGTGCCACTGAGCCGGGAAGGGATATTTAATAACGAAGAACCAGGTAAGCAAAAAGTTCCTTACATATTCCATTGAGCAAAATGTGCTCACTAGATGTCTACCCTAAATCCTATGCACTTTGATTATTTGAGAAGAAATATGGAAGCTAAAAAGGATTGGATTTAAGAAATATTCAATTAAAATAATTTTTAATAATTGTTGATGCAAAAATCTGCTTGCGTCGGAGAAGCTGGAGTCGAGGGAGTCGCGGTCGCCGCCGGGACCTGCAAAGGAAATCTAAACCGGAGGTGGGGTTGCTCCGACAAGACCCTCCGACGCTCAAGTCAGTTCTCTGCCTCAATAAGAATGGAGTGCTCGAACGGAGAATTTAGCAGAGTTTTTGGGTAAGAAACTAGAGCTTATAGAATAACGTATCTGGGGTTTCCCTTTTATAGACAGAGGGGGCAACAGATTGATAGCGACACCTGTAACCGTCTGATAGTGGGCCGTCCAGAGTCAGGAGGAATTTATTGCGGAGGGTAGTGGAGTGGGATCGTGGCTATCACCGTGGCTCGCCACGTGGAATCAGTTACGGGAACTGGAGCGGCGTCCGCTGTCGTGACTCGTCAGGGAGTGGGAGACTCGCACAGAATCCGCCGCAGGGAGTGGAGCAGGGTCTTGGCCGTTAATACGGCCTGTCAGGGAGTAATGGGGCTACGCAAGGTCCGCCGCAGAGGGTGGAGCAGTGGTGTCCGTTACTGTGGCTTGTCAGGGGATCCAGACCTGTTGGCCGAAGTTCGGTTGGAGTCGGTAGCGAGGTCCGGCACCCGTAGGAGTTTGGACGAGGCCTTCTTGCAGTTGGGGGTCGTAGGCGGAGTTCGGCTCCCGTAGGAGTCCGGGCGGAGACTTCCTGCAATTGAAATCAAAAATGAAGTCCGGCTCCCGTAGGAGTCTGGACAAGGCTCACCAGTGGCAGAAGTCGTGGACGGAGCTCGGCTCCCGTGGGAGTCCGGGCGAAGTCTTCCTTGCTGCAAAAATCGCAGACGGAGCCCGGCTCCCGTAGGAGTCCGGACGAAGTCTTCCTTGCTGCAGAAGTAGTGGACGGAGCCCGGCTCCCGTAGGAGTCCGGGCGAAGTCTTCCTTGCTGCAGAAGTTGTGGACGGAGCCCGGCTCCCGTAGGGGTCCAGGCGAAGTCTTCCTTGCTGCAGAAGTTGTGGACGGAGCCCGGCTCCCGTAGGAGTCCGGACGAAGTGACGGGGGTTCACTAACAGTTGTCGAAAGTCGGAAGAGACTCGTGAGGGTCGACCCTGCCAAGAACTTCGGTCGAGGGTATTTTATGCCCAACACCAGTCCCCCCATTTTCGAGTTTGAATTTCGAATGAAGGAAGTACGGAGAAGTTGTCGCAGCCGAAGTTCTCCCCCTGATGTCCGGGCGCAACCATCCTCGGATATGTCGGCATTTAATGCGCGCATGCCAGAGTCCTTTTTCCGATTATGGCGACCCGAAGAGTCTTTTCGGAACTCCCACCGAGATGTGATCCCAAGCGTCGCGCCATGAAAATTTGCGAATAGTCAATCCTCGATAGCGACGAGTGGGACACGCGGGACACGTGGCAAGCACCGGTTGGTCTGAAGATACCAGCCATCATAATTGCGCCAAGATCCACTGCCTATTTGAACCCCCTACCCTTCCCTCGGGGCTTTACTTCGCCAAAAGGATGGCACCTTTCTTCCGTTTGAGAGCCTAGCTACTCAGCCACTTCCTCGGTGTCCCTGCCAACTCCGAGTGTCCTCTGCGCCGGTCTTTGCCGTCTTCAGCCCCCCGATTCCTCTCTAAGGGGTTTCCTCGCCATGTCCTCCACCCCGGAGGCCATCCTCAAGGGGATGTCAAGGGCTTGGAGGAAGGCAAGGAGGAGAACAGCGATCCGTGAGCTCTCCGGTCATCGAGCGGCCGCTGAAGGTCCCCGTCGTTTCAAAGGGGGCTCGAGGAAGAATTCCTTCAACAACAGGGGTTTAATAATGGAGACCGTCGGTAAAGGTATTCTGCCCAAGAATTTCGGAGTAGCAAGACGGGGGGAAACCGGTCAGGAGGGCGGAGGCATCGTCACGAGCTATGGCGGGATCCTTGATGCCGTCGGGGCCGAGGGACCAGAAGCGGTCGGCGTCGACGGTGGGGCAGTAAAGCTTGTTGCAGGGGCGGTGGAAGTAGCGCATGCCGACCTTGTCGGAGCATCTTGGACGGTGGCTGTCGCGGAGCATTCGGTGATGGCGCATATCTCTGGCGCCATCGCTGCCTCCAGGGTGACTCCGGTTCTTCTTGAAACAGGTCTTCGTCGCTGCTGTCATTGCTCTTACTGCCCCCTGGAATCTATCCCATCGTTTTCCCCCTGGGGTTGGGACTTCGGAGGTGGAGCGAAACAAGGCAGGGCGAGAGCCGATAGGCCTGCTACACGCACTGGAAAATGCAGCTGGGAAGGACAGAAATGGGAAGAGAAGTTTGCAGCTTGAAGCGGCCTCCGATGTGTCCTTTCCAAGCCGTGTTCTCAAGCCTTGTAATAATGTATTCTTTTCTGGCCCTCCGGGTCTTGTAACGTACATCTTGTCAGTTGAAAAATGAGAAGGAGATTTTGTTACCTCATCCGCACCTTGCATCGAATCGTTGTCTGTCAAACTTCCTTCTTCTTCTCTCTTCTCTCTTCCTCTTTTTTTTTCTCTTTTTTTTTTTTTTTTTTGACGTCGTCTTAAGGTCGCCGGTAGCCTTTTTATTCTTGTTGAATTATCGTTTGCCGAGCTCCTTTTCAACTTTTACGTCGTTCGAAGGTATCCGGTTGCCATCGTATCAACCCATCTTTTCCGTCAGTGGCCGCAGGCTCGCCTGGGGCCATTCGGGCTTGGTGTCCCCTCAGGGCTTGAGCTCGGAGGTCCGAGCTTCTGTCACCCCGAGGAAGTTGTCATATTTTGTGTCGAAAGCTTCCTTGAAAGCTGGGACTCCTGATGGGAGCCCCAATCCTTGCTGTGACAGGGTTCTTTGCACCTTGGACGCTGTTTGTTTTCCAATCGTCGCTGATGTGGTCCATTGCCTTCCTTTTTCTCTTTCGCTTGGAATTTTTCTCCGCTCTCAGCGAGGCTATGGGAGTTCGGCTCCCGTAGGCGAAGTCGGGTTGAAGTTCGGCTCCCGTGGGGGTCTGGGCGAAGATCACCAGCAGTTGAAGTTGGTGACGAAGCCCGACTCCCGTAGGAGTCCGGATGGAATCCTCCCTGTGATTGGAGTCGCGGACGGAGCCCGGCTCCCGTAGGAGTCCGGGCGGAGTCTTCCTGTAATTAAAGTAAGGTGCGAAGTCCGGCTTCCGTAGGAGTCCGGACGGGGTTTATCAGAAGTCGAAGTTGGCGACGGAGCCCGGCTCCCGTAGAAGTCCGGACGGGGGCCTCCTTGCGGTAGAAGTTGCGGACGGAGCTCGGCCCCCGTAGGAGTCCGGGCTTTCGACTCCGCTCAATCTAGGGCGAGGTTCTCCTCCTATCCTTAGCAGGGCTGTGGGGGCGTGTACGGGCGTTGCAGGGCCTCTCCCCCCATCCAGTCTAAATGGAATCGGACCTTCGACTTTGCTCAAGTTAGGGCAAGGTTCTCCTCTTATCCCTAACAGGGCTGTGGGGGGCGCATATGGACGTTGCAGGGCCTCTCCCCCCATCCGGTCTAAATAGAACCGGGCCTTCGACTTTGCTCAAGTTAGGGCGAGGTTCTCCTCCTGTCCCTAACAGGGCGTGGGGGCGCATATGGCGTTGCAGGGCCTCTCCCCCATCCGGTCTAAATGGACCGGGCCTTCGACTTTGCTCAAGTTAGGGCGAGGTTCTCCTCCTGTCCCTAACAGGGCTGTGGGGGCGCATATGGCATTGCAGGGCCTCTCCCTCCATCCGGTCTAAATGGAACCGGGCCTTCGACTTTGCTCAAGTTAGGACGAGGTTCTCCTCCTGTCCCTAACAGGGCTGTGGGGGCGCATATGGGCGTTGCAGGGCCTCTTCCCCCATCTGGTCTAAATGGAACCGGGCCTATGACTTTGCTCAAGTTAGGGCGAGGTTCTCCTTCTGTCCCTAACAGGGCTGTGGGGGCGCATATGGGCGTTGTAGGGCCTCTCCCCCCATCCGGTCTAAATGGAACCGGACCTTCGACTTTGCTCAAGTTAGGGCGAGGTTCTCCTCCCTGTCCCTAACAGGGCTGTGGGGGCGCATATGGGCGTTGCAGGGCCTCTCCCCCCATCCGATCTAAATGGAACCGGACCTTCGACTTTGTCGGGACGAGGTTTCCCTTTCATTTTTGATACAGTTTGCTTGAATTGTCCCAAAGACATATAGGTATGCAATTTTCAATTAAAATGAAGTTACTGGTAGTACATCCGTAAGTTTTCCGAGCTCCACGATCGTGAGAGGTCGGCTCCTCCGAGTTTTCTTAAGATAATAAGTTCCGGGCCGGACTACTTCTTTGACTTCATACGGTCCTTCCCAGTTTGGGGCGAGTTTCCCTCGATCCTGAGGTTGCGAGATAGCGGCTCGTCGAAGCACTAGATCTCCCGCTCTAAAGGCTTTGTTCTTGATCCGGGCGTTGTAATATCATCGAGCGACTTTCTGTCGGTAGGCTGCCATTCGAACCTGAGCTATCTCTCATCTTTCTTCCAGTAGGTCGAGGTTGGCTCTAAGACTTTGCGAATTTTGATGTTCATCGAACGCCACGACTCGTGCCGACGGGAGTTTAAGCTCGATTGGGATGACGGCTTCCATACCGAAGGCTAAAGCAAAAGGGGTCTCCCCCGTAGGTAGCCTCTGGGTAGTTCGATACGCCCACAACACATGATAAAGTTCATCCGCCCAAGTTCCCTTCGCTTTTTCAAGCCTTGTTTTAATCCCCTGCAAAAGGGTTCTGTTGGTCACCTCAGCTTCGCCGTTCGTCTGGGGATGGGCTACTGATGTGAAGTTGTGGAGATGTTTAGATCTTCGCAGAATTCGATGAATTTTGCTCTCGCAAATTGTCATCCATTATCAGTGATTAAGGGTTTTAGGCAGACCGAACCTACACACGATCGACTTCCAGACAAAATCTTGTACTTTTGCTTCTGTGATTTTTGCTAGTGGTTCGACTTCAACCCATTTGGTGAAGTAGTCGATCGCTACAAGGAGGAACTTTCTTTGCCCAGACGCCATGGGAAAGGGGCCAAGGATGTCCATCCCCCATTGTGCAAAAGGCCAAGGGGCACTCAAGGGTGCGAGCTCGGTGGCGGGCTGTCTCTGGACGTTGGCGTATCTCTGGCATTGATCACACTTTTTGACATATTCAATCGAATCATGATGCATCGTTGGCCAGTAATATCCTTGGCGGAGCAACTTGTGGGATAAAGATCTAGCCCCCAAATGGTTTCCGCAAATTCCTTCATGTACTTCCCACAAGGCGTAGTCAGCTTCCGAGGCCGGAGACATTTCGAGAGGGGCAAGGAGTATGATCTCTTGTACAATTTGCCCTCAAAAAGGATGTCGGGAGGCTTGATTTCGGAGCTTCCGAGCTTCCTTCGCATCCTGGGGGAGAACTCCATCTCTGAGATAGATTATCAGTGAGTCGACCCAGCTGGGCTCGTGGTCAATCTCCATCACGGGCCGCGATTCTTCTGTACTCGGGTGTTTTAGAACTTCAAAGAGGATGCCTTTGGGCAATTCGGCCGGAGCCGACGTCGCCAGCTTGGAGAGAAGGTCAGCCCTGGTATTTTTCCAACCTTGGGATCTGTCTAATGTTGAAGCTGCTAAAGGCGGGAGTGAGCTCCTTTACCTTCTCAAGGTATTTGGCCATACTGTCCTCCCGTGCTTCGTAATTCCGCTGACTGCCCCACCACCAGCTGAGAGTCACTGTGCACCGGAGCTGACTTATTCCCACTCTCTGCGATCCTTAGTCCTGCGATCAGAGCTTCGTATTCCGCTCCATTATTTGTTGCGGGGAACTCGAAATGCAGAGCGTATTCCGCGATGACTCCCTCCGGACTGACCAAGATCAGGCC
>NC_025995.2:79915208-79963816 GCF_000442705.2 Elaeis guineensis | reverse complement strand
CAACAACAGGGGTTTAATAACGGGACCGTCGGTAAAGGTATCTGCCAAGAATTTCGGAGTAGCAAGACGGGGGGAAACCCGGTCAGGAGGGCGGAGGCATCGTCACGAGCTATGGCGGGATCCTTGATGCCGTCGGGGCCGAGGGACCAGAAGCGGTCGGCGTCGACGGTGGGGCAGTAAAGCTTGTTGCAGGGGCGGTGGAAGTAGCGCATGCCGACCTTGTCGGAGCATCTTGGACGGTGGCTGTCGCGGAGCATTCGGTGATGGCGCATATCTCTGGCGCCATCGCTGCCTCCAGGGTGACTCCGGTTCTTCTTGAAACAGGTCTTCGTCGCTGCTGTCATTGCTCTTACTGCCCCCTGGAATCTATCCCATCGTTTTCCCCCTGGGGTTGGGACTTCGGAGGTGGAGCGAAACAAGGCAGGGCGAGAGCCGATAGGCCTGCTACACGCACTGGAAAATGCAGCTGGGAAGGACAGAAATGGGAAGAGAAGTTTGCAGCTTGAAGCGGCCTCCGATGTGTCCTTTCCAAGCCGTGTTCTCAAGCCTTGTAATAATGTATTCTTTTCTGGCCCTCCGGGTCTTGTAACGTACATCTTGTCAGTTGAAAAATGAGAAGGAATTTTGTTACCTCATCCGCACCTTGCATCGAATCGTTGTCTGTCAAACTTCCTTCTTCTTCTCTCTTCTCTCTTCCTCTTTTTTTTTCTCTTTTTTTTTTTTTTTTTTTGACGTCGTCTTAAGGTCGCCGGTAGCCTTTTTATTCTTGTTGAATTATCGTTTGCCGAGCTCCTTTTCAACTTTTACGTCGTTCGAAGGTATCCGGTTGCCATCGTATCAACCCATCTTTTCCGTCAGTGGCCGCAGGCTCGCCTGGGGCCATTCGGGCTTGGTGTCCCCTCAGGGCTTGAGCTCGGAGGTCCGAGCTTCTGTCACCCCGAGGAAGTTGTCATATTTTGTGTCGAAAGCTTCCTTGAAAGCTGGGACTCCTGATGGGAGCCCCAATCCTTGCTGTGACAGGGTTCTTTGCACCTTGGACGCTGTTTGTTTTCCAATCGTCGCTGATGTGGTCCATTGCCTTCCTTTTTCTCTTTCGCTTGGAATTTTTCTCCGCTCTCAGCGAGGCTATGGGAGTTCGGCTCCCGTAGGCGAAGTCGGGTTGAAGTTCGGCTCCCGTGGGGGTCTGGGCGAAGATCACCAGCAGTTGAAGTTGGTGACGAAGCCCGACTCCCGTAGGAGTCCGGATGGAATCCTCCCTGTGATTGGAGTCGCGGACGGAGCCCGGCTCCCGTAGGAGTCCGGGCGGAGTCTTCCTGTAATTAAAGTAAGGTGCGAAGTCCGGCTTCCGTAGGAGTCCGGACGGGGTTTATCAGAAGTCGAAGTTGGCGACGGAGCCCCGGCTCCCGTAGAAGTCCGGACGGGGGCCTCCTTGCGGTAGAAGTTGCGGACGGAGCTCGGCCCCCGTAGGAGTCCGGGCTTTCGACTCCGCTCAATCTAGGGCGAGGTTCTCCTCCTATCCTTAGCAGGGCTGTGGGGGCGTGTACGGGCGTTGCAGGGGCCTCTCCCCCCATCCAGTCTAAATGGAATCGGACCTTCGACTTTGCTCAAGTTAGGGCAAGGTTCTCCTCTTATCCCTAACAGGGCTGTGGGGGCGCATATGGACGTTGCAGGGCCTCTCCCCCCATCCGGTCTAAATAGAACCGGGCCTTCGACTTTGCTCAAGTTAGGGCGAGGTTCTCCTCCTGTCCCTAACAGGGCTGTGGGGGCGCATATGGGCGTTGCAGGGCCTCTCCCCCCATCCGGTCTAAATGGAACCGGGCCTTCGACTTTGCTCAAGTTAGGGCGAGGTTCTCCTCCTGTCCCTAACAGGGCTGTGGGGGCGCATATGGGCATTGCAGGGCCTCTCCCTCCATCCGGTCTAAATGGAACCGGGCCTTCGACTTTGCTCAAGTTAGGACGAGGTTCTCCTCCTGTCCCTAACAGGGCTGTGGGGGCGCATATGGGCGTTGCAGGGCCTCTTCCCCCATCTGGTCTAAATGGAACCGGGCCTATGACTTTGCTCAAGTTAGGGCGAGGTTCTCCTTCTGTCCCTAACAGGGCTGTGGGGGCGCATATGGGCGTTGTAGGGCCTCTCCCCCCATCCGGTCTAAATGGAACCGGACCTTCGACTTTGCTCAAGTTAGGGCGAGGTTCTCCTCCTGTCCCTAACAGGGCTGTGGGGGCGCATATGGGCGTTGCAGGGCCTCTCCCCCCATCCGATCTAAATGGAACCGGACCTTCGACTTTGTCGGGACGAGGTTTCCCTTTCATTTTTGATACAGTTTGCTTGAATTGTCCAAAGACATATAGGTATGCAATTTTCAATTAAAATGAAGTTACTGGTAGTACATCCGTAAGTTTTCCGAGCTCCACGATCGTGAGAGGTCGGCTCCTCCGAGTTTCTTAAGATAATAAGTTCCGGGCCGGACTACTTCTTTGACTTCATACGGTCCTTCCCAGTTTGGGGCGAGTTTCCCTCGATCCTGAGGTTGCGAGATAGCGGCTCGTCGAAGCACTAGATCTCCCGCTCTAAAGGCTTTGTTCTTGATCCGGGCGTTGTAATATCGAGCGACTTTCTGTCGGTAGGCTGCCATTCGAACCTGAGCTATCTCTCATCTTTCTTCCAGTAGGTCGAGGTTGGCTCTAAGACTTTGCGAATTTTGATGTTCATCGAACGCCACGACTCGTGCCGACGGGAGTTTAAGCTCGATTGGGATGACGGCTTCCATACCGAAGGCTAAAGCAAAAGGGGTCTCCCCCGTAGGTAGCCTCTGGGTAGTTCGATACGCCCACAACACATGATAAAGTTCATCCGCCCAAGTTCCCTTCGCTTTTTCAAGCCTTGTTTTAATCCCCTGCAAAAGGGTTCTGTTGGTCACCTCAGCTTCGCCGTTCGTCTGGGGATGGGCTACTGATGTGAAGTTGTGGGAGATGTTTAGATCTTCGCAGAATTCGATGAATTTTGCTCTCGCAAATTGTCATCCATTATCAGTGATTAGGGTTTTAGGCAGACCGAACCTACACACGATCGACTTCCAGACAAAATCTTGTACTTTTGCTTCTGTGATTTTTGCTAGTGGTTCGACTTCAACCCATTTGGTGAAGTAGTCGATCGCTACAAGGAGGAACTTTCTTTGCCCAGACGCCATGGGAAAGGGGCCAAGGATGTCCATCCCCCATTGTGCAAAAGGCCAAGGGGCACTCAAGGGTGCGAGCTCGGTGGCGGGCTGTCTCTGGACGTTGGCGTATCTCTGGCATTGATCACACTTTTTGACATATTCAATCGAATCATGATGCATCGTTGGCCAGTAATATCCTTGGCGGAGCAACTTGTGGGATAAAGATCTAGCCCCAAATGGTTTCCGCAAATTCCTTCATGTACTTCCCACAAGGCGTAGTCAGCTTCCGAGGGCCGGAGACATTTCGAGAGGGGCAAGGAGTATGATCTCTTGTACAATTTGCCCTCAAAAAGGATGTATCGGGAAGCTTGATTTCGGAGCTTCCGAGCTTCCTTCGCATCCTAGGGGAGAACTCCATCTCTGAAATAGATTATCAGTGGGTCGACCCAGCTGGGCTCGTGGTCAATCTCCATCATGGGCCGCGATTCTTCTGTACTCGGGTGTTTTAGAACTTCAAAGAGGATGTCTTTGGGCAATTCGGCCGGAGCCGACGTCGCCAGCTTGGAGAGAAGGTCAGCCCTGGTATTTTCCAACCTTGGGATCTGTCTAATGTTGAAGCTGCTAAAGGCGGGGGTGAGCTCCTTTACCTTCTCAAGGTATTTGGCCATACTGTCCTCCCGTGCTTCGTAATTCCCGCTGACTTGCCCCACCACCAGTTGAGAGTCACAGTGCACCCGGAGCCGACTTATTCCCAACTCTCTGACGATCCTTAGTCCTGCGATCAGAGCTTCGTATTCCGCTCCATTGTTTGTTGCGGGGAACTCGAAACGCAGAGCGTATTCCGCGATGACTCCCTCCGGACTGACCAAGATCAGGCCCGCACCTGCGCCTGACATGTTGGAAGATCCATCCACATAGAGGGCCCAAAAGTGATTAGCGGGATCGGCCTCTTCTTCGGGGGAGTTCGGTTGGGACTTCAGGTCGTCAACTTCGCTTTGTTCAGGTTCAGCCTCCTCTGGGATGGTACACTCGACTATGAAATCTGTCAGTATTTGGGCCTTCATTGTTGGCCTAGGTCGATAGTTGATGTCGAATTCCGTGAGCTCGATCGTCCATTTCGCCATCCTCCCGGAGGTGTCCACCCAGTGCAAAACCGCCTTGATTGGTTGGTTGGTGAGTAGCATCACGGTGTGCCCTTGAAAGTAGGGTCGGAGTCTCCGGGCTGCAATCAACAAGGCGTAAGTCAATTTTTCTAATTTGGTGTACCTGGTCTCGGCGTCCCTCAACGTGCGGCTAACGTAGTAGATCGGCCGTTGGACTTTCGTCTCTTCTTTGACAAGGACGGCCGTGAGGGCCATGGGAGAGACCGCCAGGTATAAAAATAGCTCCTCCCCAGGCTCAGGCTTTGCTAACAGCGGGGGTGATCCAAGGTAGCTCCTTAATTCTTCAAACGCCTGTTGGCACTCAGAGGTCCAACAGAAGTTCTTCGGCTGCTTGAGGGTTTGAAAGAAGGGCAAGCACCGTTCGGCCGACCTTGCGACGAAGCGATTAAGGGCCGCTATCCTCCCCGTGAGGCGCTGAACCTCTTTTATCGACTTTGGGGTGGCCATCTCCTGGATGGCGCGAATTTTCTCTGAATTGGCCTCGATTCCGTGCCCTGATACCATGAAGCCCAGAAACTTTCCTGAGGTTACGCCGAAAGTGCATTTAGTTGGGTTCAGCTTCATTCTATATTTCCAGAGAGCATTGAAGGTCTCCTCGAGGTCGGCGACATGATCTCTGGAAGATTTGCTTTTTACAAGCATGTCGTCTACGTAGACCTCCATGTTACGGCCGATCTGCTCCTTGAAGATTTTGTTCACCAACCGTTAGTAGGTTGCGCCTGCATTCTTGAGGCCGAAAGGCATGACCCTGTAACAGTAAAGGCCACGATTAGTGATGAAAGCTGTCTTTTCTTCATCTTCCGGCACCATTCTAATTTGATTATAGCCGGAGAACGCATCCATGAAGGTGAGGAGCTCATGGCTCGAGGTCGCGTCCACCAGTTGATCGATTCTGGGAAGGGGGTAGCTGTCCTTCGGACAGGCCTTATTCAGCTTTTTGAAGTCTATGCACATCCTCCACTTGCCGTTTGCCTTTTTGACCAGGACAACGTTGGAAATCCAATCAGGATAATTGACTTCCTTAATGAATCCGGCCTTAAGGAGCTTATCCACTTCCTCGGCTATCGCCTTCTGCCTCTCCGGAGCATGACTTCAGATTTTCTCTTTCGTCGGTCGATGCTTTGGATCGACGGTCAGATGATGCTCCATGACTTCCGTGTCAATCTCCGGCATGTCTGCTGGAACCCAAGCGAAAACGTCCGCATTCTTTTGTAGAAAATCAATGAGACGCGTCCGCACCTCCTCCCCTAGGTTGGAGCCGATCATTGCTACATGCTCCGCATTCCCGTCGTTCAAAGGGATTGGTACCAGATCTTCGATTGGGGCACCCCTCTCTTCGGTGAGGTCATCGCGAGCATCCAGTCCATCGACGGGGCAGGAGTCAGATTGATCGCCTCTTTGCAAGGCTATATTGTAGCAGTGTCTGGCCAGGGCTTGATCTCCCCGGACCTCTCCGGTCCCCTGGTCAGTGGAGAACTTCAACTTCAAATGGTAGGTCGATACGACGGCTCGGAGAGCATTGAGGCCAGGTCGGCCGAGGATTGCATTGTAGGCGGACGGCGCCTTCACCACTAAGAAATTCACCAGAGCCCTGGATTGCCTTGGATATTGACCTGCGGCCACAGTCAAGGTTATTATTCCTTCCGTCGGAACGGCGTCGTCGGTAAACACTACCAAGGGGGAGCTAATCGACCTCAGATGATCGTCAAGAGTGGACATTCTTGAAAAGGCATCGTAGAACAAGATGTCGGTCGAACTTTCATTGTCGACAAGAATGCGACGGACGTCATAATTTGCTATATTCAAAGAAACTACAACCGCGTCGTTATGAGGGAATTGGACTCCTTGAGTGTCTTCTTCGGTAAAGGTTATGGGCTCTTCAGTCTTTTGTCGTTTGGAGGATACAGCCGGTATGTTGGTCGTTTCCTGTCGGAATCCTCCCGAGATGGTGTTGGCGGAATCCGTCGGAGGCCGATCGTCCGGCCACTCCATGCTGGCGACCATAGCCAGAGGATGCGGGGCCTGGGAAACCAAAGGCGAGATCGGGGTCTGGGATATGGCTGTGGAGGTCATGGATAGCTGTGCGGATGCTTCGCGAGAAGGCATCAGGTGAGGATCCCGTGGGGGAAACAAGGAGTGGGTGCCGGAGGAGACGATCGGAGGCGGCTCCGTTGAGCGCTCCTTTAAGAACAAGGGTACTGCGAAGACACAGCCCTTCCTCTAGCGCCAATCCTGTTGGTGCAAAAATTCGCTTGCGCCAGAGAAGCTGGAGTCGAGGGAGTCACGGTCGCCGCCGGAACCTCCAAAGGAAGTCTAAACCGGAGGTGGGGTTGCTCCGGCAAGACCCTCCGATGCTCAAGTCAGTTCTCTGCCTCAACAAGAATGGAGTGCTCGAACGGAAAATTTAGCAGAGTTTTTGGGTAAAAAACTAGAGCTTATAGAATAACATATCTGGGGTTTCCCTTTTATAGACGGAGGGGGCAACAGATTGATAGCGACGCCTGTAACCGTCTGGTAGTGGGCCGCCCAGAGTCAGGAGAAATTTATTGCGGAGGGTAGTGGAGTGGGATCGTGGCTATCGCCGTGGCTCACCACGTGGAATCAGTTACGGGGACTGGAGTGGCATCCGCTGTCGTGACTCGTCAGGGAGTGGGGGACTCGCACAGAATCCGCCGCAGGGAGTGGAGCAGGGTCGTGGCCGTTAATACGGCCTGTCAGGGAGTAATGGGGCTATGCAGGGTCCGCCGCAGAGGGTGGAGCAGTGGTGTCCGTTACTGTGGCTTGTCATGGGATCCAGACCTGTTGGCCGAAGTTCGGTTGGAGTCGGTAGCGAGGTCCGACACCCGTAGGAGTTTGGACGAGGCCTTCTTGCAGTTGGGGGTCGTAGGCGGAGTTCGGCTCCCGTAGGAGTCCGGGCGGAGACTTTCTGCAATTGAAATCAAAAATGAAGTCCGGCTCCCGTAGGAGTCTGGACAAGGCTCACCAGCGGCAGAAGTCGTGGACGGAGCCCGGCTCCCGTGGGAGTCCGGGCGAAGTCTTCCTTGCTGCAGAAATTGCGGACGGAGCCCGGCTCCCGTAGGAGTCCGAACGAAGTCTTCCTTGCTGCAGAAGTAGTGGACGGAGCCCGGCTCCCGTAGGAGTCCGGGCGAAGTCTTCCTTGCTGCAGAAGTTGTGGACGGAGCCCGGCTCCCGTAGGAGTCCGGGCGAAGTGACGGGGGTTCACTAACAGTTGTCGAAAGTCGGAAGAGACTCGCGAGGGTCGATCCTGCCAAGAACTTCGGTCGAGGGTATTTTATGCCCAACAATAATAATTTTGTTAAGAGATTTTTTGTTAGTTCGATGTATCTAGGTTTCAAGGGAAATCCTGCATGCTCCCATTATATACACCAGAAAACTCTCTTGCCATGTGGACATGGTAGAAGGAGATTGATACAACTAACAGAATTTTTTTGTCAAACATGAAGAGATGATTGATCATGGAATTGCCAAGTTTGTGGTTGTGGACCTCTAATGAACTTTTGGTGTGCGATAATGATCACCTTAAAGCATGTCCAGGTCTTATAATAATATTATTACTTGTTATAACAGTCCCCCTTCGTCTTACTGACAGTTATGATGAAATAATAGTTGTTATTTTCCAAATCTACTTTTGGTGTTTTTTTCTTTCTTTTAAAAAAAAAAAAAATAACAATCGCTACAGTGGACATGATTAGCCATTAAGAGTAAATATAGTGGACAGCCAAATAACATTGTCATCCATTATAATGGACATCCATGAAGACGTATCATAATATTCTTCCTATTAATATCTTTATATTGAAAAAGTCTTGACATAAAAATAACAGTTTATTTAGGTAATTACGATGATTACATGGTGACCTTGTATAGTGTTTTCTAAATGCCACAATCAATATTTATAACATATGAACATAGTATATGCTCCTTTTGCAGAGCCGCAGATCATGTTACACATTAAATTACTAGAAATTAAGTATATATTTGTCTTGAACAAATGACATCTATCAAAAGTTTAGATCCCGAAACAATTGCAGTTCTAGGATGCTACAGCATGACAGTGCTATACCAAGGTTCATCTAAACAGTTACCTAAAGGTCCTTCAAATCCATCTTCATAGTCTTTTGACTAAGCCATAAAGTGTATTTTGGCACTCAGCCAAGTTTATGGCACAGTCGTAATTCGAAATCAAAGTGAGTACAACTATGCGACACTAATCCGAAATCTCAGGACAGCAACAACAGCATCCAGTCTAGATTGATCCTCCGGACATTTAGCGCCTCTTATGTCGCCCCAATGACATCCATCCTATCGTGTCATTATACTCCTCTGTCCTTCCTAAATTTTAAATCGTAATTAATTTCGGCCAAGAAACCTTCATTCTTTTGGTGGTCCTCCCTACTATTTTGGTGTTTTTAATTTTTTCTCTTTCCCTTGTGGTCTCAGCATTCCAGGAAGCAGTGACCAGTATAGCTTGTTATTTCTGAGCATTTAACAGAATTTATTGCTTCAAACATAATCTAATCTAAGCCTATATATATACATATATCAAATTAAATGGTGGTTGTATGTTGGCAAAGCCTCCATCAGTCATATCTACAACTCTCCCTCATTTAATACCGTGCCAAAGGGTGTCCGGTGGACAATTTTGTAGTGTAGAAAAAAATAATTCTATCTTCCATTACATGTTAATTAAACAAATTTTGAGAGAGAAATTATATTGTTCAGATGGAGATGGAGGAATCCATGTGGCAACTAGCTCAAGCCAACCACAGGTAAGAGTTTTTTTTTCCCCTTTTTGGGATAAGCCATAGTGACGACACGTTAGATTAGTTATAGATACATTAATTGAAAATAATAATATTATAATAAAAATAATAATATTAATAATATTATAACACTGACAATATCAATAGTATTTTGATAAAAATGATATATTTCATCAAAAAATAATAATTTTGTTATTTATAATACTTTTAGAAGATTAATAATATTTAATAATACATTAATGCATTAATAAAATAATATCTTATGGAAAATTAATAAAAATATTTATTAATAAAATAAAATATTTTATATATCAACAAAATACATATATATATTATTTTTAATAAATATATAATTAATAAAAAGTATTTTAATTCAGATATATTTTTTATCTTGTGCATCGTATGGGTTATATGCTAATTTATTATATTTCTATATATTTATGATTAATAATTATTTTTATATCTCAAAAAATAGAAAAATAATTTCTATATTGTATTCACTACGGGTTGTGGCACCATCAATCACAACTATTTATTCTTTAATAATGCATTGAGTTGCATATTTGATGTATGAGATCTATAGAAATAAATGATTGTAATTAATGGCATGCATGATTTCACGGTGCTCGTAGAGAATAATTTCCCCAGAAAAGTTTATAAGGCCTTGGGATATCTTTGCATCTCTTTTAGGCGCATATGAACCACATCATTTCGGATCTGCGGCCTGGCTGCGAAGGTTTCCCGTGGCCGATATCCCCCACGCAATAAAAGATAACAACGTGGATTGCACCACATGAAGCTCAAACAACAGTTTGGCGATTTTGAAGAGCCAAAATAGCATGGTCTTTTAATTCCCTGCTGCTCCTATAATCCATTATTCCAACATACAAAATAAATAAATAAAAATCAAATCATAATAAATACATAAATAAGGAAAAATTGATTTATCGAATCCCCAATCCCCTCTCTGTGTCACATCTTCTCCTGTCGAAGCTCACCATCTCTGAAGATCTAGCATGGGCCTCACCGGCACATCATGGGACGTGGGGTATCTTGTGTATCTTTAACTTGTGAAGCAGGGGAAAAGAGTAGGAAGTAGTAGGCATGGCAATATCTTTGGGCAGAGAAGAGTGCAAACATTAATTGGTAGGTTCACCTAAAAAAAAAAAACAAAAACATTAATTGGTAGAAGTAGCACTTGCACTACCAGCGCGAAATCTTTACTCATGCTTCCTAATTTTAAGCACTAGTGTTCATCAGCTCTCATAATTCTTGAATTGCATCTCTCATCAATTTGTTTACAATGTAGATCTTCCTTGGTTATAGGTGCTTATGTTAGGTTGGCGAGGCAATTATAGAAGCAAGATCAAGACAAGAGGATCTACTTGACTCAAAAATCCAACAGTTTAGGTGATGTTCTCATTGAATACACTAATTAGATTTGATAACCCAAGTTAGTGCCCATGTCGAATTAGGCACTAGCATATGGTTAATGTGAGGAGCAAGTAAAAGTTTTTTGCTTTCCAAGAAAAAGCAAAAGATGTTTGCGACACCCCCCTGGAGCTGTCGACGGGCCAGGTCCAGGCCCGAGACCCGTAGGTATTTATCCGACGGGTCCGAGTCTGGTACTAGCATCGGACCCATTTACTCGGATCCAATCCGATCCGATAAACCATCATGTAAATAGATAGAGTTTGGATATTTAATACCCAGACCCGATAGATCCGAGACCCAAATAATATATATATATATATATATATATATATATATATATATATATATATATATATAATATTATATACATAATATTATATATATATATTAAAAAATTTTGAGCCATTAGATTAGGGATCCAATGGCTTAAAATTTGCAAAAGACAAAGAAGCCCTAAAATTCTCCATGCCTCTCTCAGTCTCCCCTCTCTGAGTCTCTCGGTCTCCGACGGCACCTCTTCCTCCCCTCCTCTCTCACTCTGGATGTGCTGCCTCTCCCTCTCCACTGTGAGATTGCTCGTCGTGGCCGGACCCGACATCAAGACGTGGATGGAGGAGATCCGCTTTGGGAGGAGATCCCTACCTCGCACAAAGTCTAACAACCAGATCAAATGCTCAGCCCAGAAAGTAAGACGAATCTGGGAGAGAGAGAGAAAGTTGGGTGTTTTGATGGAGGACGGGCAGTCGATCGGGTGTACTTGCTGCCCTGAGCCGATTCTACGATGAGGACATACTGCTCTGCGTGGACGTGGACGTGGACGTGGAGTCACGGATGGATATGAAGCTATCGGGACCCAAGGGTCACCCCATCACCCACCTCGACTCCATCAAGCAAGCCCTCCTTTTCGTCAATGCCAAGCTTTCCATCAACCCCGACCATTGCTTTGCCTTTGCCATCCTCGACAGTCTGTCTCTTGGGTCTGCCCCCTCCTTCCCCCCTCGATTCTTTATTCTTGGCTCTTGGACGTTTCTTTTTTCTGATCTTTCTCATCCCGTTGAATCAATACATAGATCAGAAAGATTGCTTTGAGAGATCAGACCTCCGAATTAAGAGAATTCTTAATCTAACGGTTTATTAACAAGAAAATTTATTTGTGTAGTTTTTGTTTTCTGTTCAATAAGTAATATTTTATATTTCTTTTGATTAGGCTTTCATTATTATCCCATGGCAAGGAGAAAGTTGATTTGGAGTTGTGAGGAATGTTGGAACAAATTGGGATGGAATAGTGTGATGTTGTTATTAAAATTTGAATACTGTATTGAATACTTTATAATTGGAATGTTGGTTTTTTGGATACATTCATTGAAGTTTTACTTGTTGAATTTGAACAACTTTTATATTTTTATTTGTATGATCATATGATTGTATAATTTTTAAATTTTTTTAGATTATTGTATAATTTTTAGATATTTTTTTGAGACTTTGAATATGAGTTTCGGATCTGAAACTTGATCCGGATATCCAAGATCCATTAGGGTCTGGGTCTGATATTTCAAGGTCAGAACATCGGGTATTTGGTCTGGTTTGGTATCAACAACTAAGATCGGATTCAAATTTGATATCTAGGTTCTGACCTAAGCCAGACCCGTTGACAGGTCTACACCCCCCTTGTATGTTATTGAACTTCAAGGAGCTATGAAAAGAGATGCTTTTTCTTTGGCGATATTGATTTAGAAATTACTATGTTACCATGAAAAGATGAAGTTAATTTTAATCTATAACTAAAAAACTTTTGAAAATCAAATTAATGGTAAGCTTTCCTAGAGTGGGGCATAAAAGAATACTATCCTAATAAAAATGTGATTCACCTTCTATATATATATTACGCCCCTAAATCAAGCTGTGAGCTAGAGATCATGGCAACCGCTACATACTTATGAAAAACTATCTTCATGAGTATACAAGACGTCTCTTCACGATATTATAAAGCAATAGTGAAATAAATAATAATAAATTAACATTCAAACTTAATTTAAATAACTAAATCAATTTTTTATAAATATATTCCATAGTTTTTAATCAACTTAATAAATCCTAATCTAAAATAAAGATATCAAATTCTCTTTATAATTACTTTTCATAATAAATCATCAAATCAAGCTAGTCCTTTGAATCTATAAAAATAATAAAATATAGAATAATGAGCTACACAGTCTAGTAAGCAATGATCACTAAACTAAATAAATCAAATAATAATAATATACTAAAAATAAATATGCAATGTGCATCAATTCAAAATATATAAAACTAATCAAAATAAAATCCATACAAATTCATCTTCATTTATAAATCAATTTCTTTAAAATATCATATTTGTCTCAATAGCTATGAATTAAATCAAAGTATCATTGCATAAACCCCAATGATAGGGTATCAAAACACTAGTGCACAACTACCACTAGCAGGATACCAAAATATCAATACACAATCCTCACTACCAAGATATCAAAATATCAGCACATAACCTTCACTGACAGAATATTAAAATACTAAACACACAAACTCCACTAACAGGATATCAAATATCATTACACAACCCCCATTGGCAAGATATCAAAAATATATTTCATATTCCGAATCAAAAGGTTCATAAACTATGCAACATCAAAACTAATCTGATAATCCATATCAAATTCAATATATTTGATCATAAATCATTTAACATTTCAAAAAATGATATATTTGATAATTCAAAATACCATACATCAAATTCATAAATCATGTATAATTCAATAAAAAAATATTTTATAATTTATCAATAAATCTAAAAAAATGAAGGAATACTTGCATTGCAGGTGAAACAAACTAATTGATCAAATTAATTCTAAGAACCCCTCTTAGAACTTGTCACTTCTACATCGTAAACTTGTGTATCTTGCTATGTAAGAGCATAGACCTTTCTTGGATCTGAGGTTTCAAGCTTTCATCTTTATTTTATTCAATTATTATGGACAGTTGACTCGATTCTTTATGGACATTCAACTATTTTGTGGCTCTTCTGACTACAATCAAAATATGTACCAATATCCTAGTGATAGTTCTTTCCACCATGAGCTTTACCACACCTGAAATACTTGTTGCTATCCTTTGGTTTAAAATTATTATTTACTTGTCTATTATTTGAGCTTCTAGTATTTTTATTATTCTGTGCTTGAGATTCATTTGACATATTTATCTTTTTATGATTTCTTTCCCTTTCTGCATATTCATATTGACTTTTCTTTCAATTATCAATATTTTATTCATTACATCATATAAATAGTTAATTCATATAGCACCACTTACTTTCTAATTTTTGTTCTTAATCCAATATCAAATTTATGCATTTGATCATGCTCATTCTCGACCAATTTTGATAAACTTGATAAGCTTTATAATTTAGCTTCATATTCTGCAACTATTATATTTTTTATTTTAGATAAGTAAATTCTTGCTCTTTTTGAGTCCTTACACTCCAAAAAAATATTAATCATAAAATATCTATCCGATCTTGTTTATATTTGTATTGTAGTCTCTGCTACCAATTGAATGTCTCATCTTAAATAGTGCTTAAATCAGATCAGATATGAATCAGGTATATAAAATTAAAAAATATATAAAAAAAAAAAAAAAAAAAAAAAAAAAAAAAAAAAAAAAAAAAAAAAAAAAAAAAAAAAAAAAAAAAAAAAAAAAAAAAAAAAAAAAAAATAAAATTATATAAGATATAGGTAGATTCAAATGTTCGGATATGATCGTATGGTTGTCTATCCATATCTATTTTTTTAATGAATATAAATACAGATACAGATATTAGTTGGAACTTCAAATTTTTGAATCTTCAAATTTTTGTCCATATCCAGATTGATTCAGATATGAAAATAGATTCAGATGGATATTATCCATGCCACTTTCACTCCTATCTTGCAACATGTATGATGTATATAAGATCTTTTCATCAGCGTGCATCTCATAATAGTAAATGCTTTTTCCATCTCCATAAGCTAATTCTAAACTTCCAATGGTTCCGTAATCCTCTTGAAAGTCGATAGAAATAGCATCTTAAATTTTATAGTTTACTTCATTGCTCTGGCTTTCTCTATGTCCATATGATAGTTGTATTTGTTGTTGTATTTGCTATTGTTGTAGTAATTGTTATTGTAACTACTATTGTGATTGCACCAAGTCAACTGATGTTTATATTATTTAAGCCATTCTTGGTCTTACTGCTTCATCTAAATATTTCTGATAAGATCAATGATTTTTTCTACTGAGGGAGACTACTAATCTGCTGGAGTATCACCATCCTATTGGTTTGATGTTTCGCTAGCAGTACCCCAAATAACTCTTTATATCCAACATGGAGCCAAATTTTAATCTTTCATGAACAATGAGCTTCCTTATTTTTTTTTTCAAAATTTAATATCTAAAATTATACTTTTATTAAAACATAATCATGATTATTGTTAAAATAAAAATTTTAAATTTTAAAATCCTTATGGAATTGACCATACTTTAGTGCCCAACATCCTAGTAAGTTGATCTTGGGCATCTAATAGATCCACTGCAAATCAAGATCATGCTAGGATGCTAGGATGCAATCGATGATAAAATCTCATGATACTCGAACCGATCAAGATGAGGATCGACAAGTTGTCTGGATCAAGATCCCTTCACTAGAATCTATCAAGGCTATTAGGAGGTCTTTCTAAGACCCAAAAATTCTAGATAAAAGACATAATCGAAAGGGAGATTTTTAGAGAACGAGTGAAATTTTTTAGAGAGAGAAACTAGAGAGAAAGTAGAAAGAGAGAGAAAGGTGAGAGGAAGAGGGTAGAGAGAGAACATCTCCCTCTTCTTTTTTTTTTTTATTCTCTCTTCTTCCTGTAAATTAAATGAAATAGGGGACTCGTTTTCCCTTTCTTTATCAAAACAAAGGAGAGTCCTTGCTGGTGACCATGGCCGACTATGGCTAGGCCATGGTAGCACCATTGAGTGCTTCACAACTGGCGATTGGCGATGAGGATGATCGAAAAGTCAAAACAAGACAATCAAAAAATAAAGCTCGGTCTTTTCATGAAAAATCGATGATAGCCAACCAGAATCAAGTCTCCAAGGGATGAGGAAGAGGAAAGGATGATAACTCAAAGGAATCTGACGTCTTACCTAACTTTTTGATAGGGATTTGACCATGGTGTTGGTAGGCATTGTCTGACGAAGGCAAACAAATCACTAGCGATCCTTCTGGCTTGGGACTCTAATCTTCTTTAGAGAGGTCAGAAAGGGCTCTTCCCTTTAAATAGAGCCAGAGTCGAGGATTAGACTCCTTCCTGATGATGATTTTCAACTATGATGGAGAGTCTATCAAGGAAGAAGACTCACTGGGAGTCTTCTTGCAATTTTTTTCTTTTTCTCAATGTTTTAAGATTCATATGGAGTCATTTTTGGACCTAATTTTTGGGTTAACAATTAGGTATCATAGTATAAATCTATAACGATCTCATCCTCAAGGTACAATAATCTACCTCAATCGATTCTTCTCTAACGAGCATGATCGTTAGGAGGCTTGATTTGAATGACTCCTTCAATTACCTAAAACAAAAAAAAAAGTAGAAGAAGAAAGTAGAAAGTAGTGCATTGTGGAAGGAAAGTCTCTATCTTGGACTTCAATGGACAACATAGAGATGGAGTAGATTGGTGTGTTCATATGGCCTAGGATTCAAGACCCAAAGCCTATTTATAGACTCTATTTGGGTAACCGAGGGTGACACTATGGTTTTGAGGTTACACGGTGTTTTGGAAACATCATAACTTTTTAAAATCCAACAAATGCTTTTGAGGCATCATAATACTTTAGGAAAAAGCATCTAGCAAACAAGTGTACACGATATGCACCATACCATGCCACATGCATGTGCACATGCATGGACAGCCAATGAGCCAAGCATGCATGTGGTCACCAGCCCACTTCTCTCAAAGTCCAAGTTGGGCTTCATGAGATGGGATTTATGTTTTAAGCAAGAGGACTTACTTTCACATATTCATTGTAGAACTTAAAAAAAAAAAACCTACCAAAAAAACCAACAAAAATTTAGGGGATAAGGTTAGTTTTATTTTTAAAATTTAAATACTTTCAGATTAAAACTCCAATAATCCCCTTAAAATATTGAAATTTTGAAAAATATAAAGAAGATTGTCTAGGCAACTATACTATGCAATGGGTGACATATCCTGTAGACTTGAACCTCATTTAAATTGATTGTATTCATCTGAAAGAACTATATATATAGTCCTTAAACTAGGTTTTTTAACTCAAACTTCCACTTATCACACATATAGTAAAGATCATTTAAGTCTTTATGTAGTTAACACCAATTAAAAGTGTTGCACTTAATATCTTGTTATTTTATAAAAATTTACTAGGGTTAGGCCAAACCTTTAGTCATCACCCATATAATAATTCTTACATAGGTAAGCCCCCCAGGATATTTTGATGTAATATCCTGTAGATTTTTTTCTTAGACTCATTAGGAGTATAAACTAACCTTTCAATTTGCTTTGTCATTGATATGAGCACTCATCATAAGGATAGGAGGAGATATAATCTGGGAATATGCTTTGATACAATCACTCAATTAGTTTCATTTCTACCACATTAAACCTCTTTTATGAAATTTCAAATTATAGAGATTGGGCATCCACCATTAGTGATAAAGTAGTAGGCTTAAGTCCTTCCTTCTCAATATTCTAAGACTTAACTCCTAGACAAACCCTTAGTTAATTGATTTACTAAGTTTTTCTAAGACTTAGACAAATTTCAAGGAAATGTCAGTACTTTTTTTGTATTTTCTTATAAATTTATGATGATTCTGAAATGCCAATTTTATTTTTTTAGTACTCTTTTAATTAATTGGTTCTATATCATTTTTATTTTCACAATGAATTGATATAGCTGGAACTGCTTAAAAACTAATGATAACTCTAAGATAAAATTTTTAATCCACTTAGCCTTAGTATAGATGATATCCAAAGCAATCAACTTGGTCTCAAAGATGCTTCGGAATATAATAGTTTAACTAAGGTATCTCAAATTTATGACAGCACTATCAAGAAGAAATAGATATCAGGTAGTTGATTTTAGGTCAAAAGAATTGGTAATTCAATTTGTATTACTATAATCTTCAGCTATCTTAAGGTATTCAATGCACAAGAGGGACATCATGGATTTTCTTAAGATATGAAACACCTTTCAATAGATGTCCAATAAATTTGATACAGATTCCTATAACATAGGTAGTATCAGATATTCTCCAATTTATCATATATTAGAGAGATCCTATGGTTTGAGAGTATTTGATTTAATTAGTTAGTTCATTTAAGTTCTTTTAAGCTGAATACTTGGATCAAAAGGAGTAAATATAGGTTGCAGATTCAAGTAAACAAACTTGTTGATCATTTTCTTGATAGAATAAGCAAGGGAGAGAGCATCCCTTCGAAGGATCTAATTAGTTTCATTTCTATAATAACATTAGCTTTACCTAAATCTTTTAGATCAAAGTTCTTTGAAAGGAATTATTTGATTTTAGATATAATTTTAAGAGAAATTCTAATATTAGAATATCATTAATATACAAATAAAATATCATATAATCATCATCGCTGATTTTGGAATAGATATACATTATTATCGTTGATGATGAAACCAAAATTAGGGTTATTTTATCAAATTTTCATACCATTATTTAGTGTCTATTTTAGTCTATATAAGGACTCAATAATTTTATGAACTTTATTTTCTGGTCCCTTTATAATAAATCCTTCAAGCAATTTCATGTAGATCTCTTCATCTAGATCTTCATTTAGAAATGGCAACTTATGGGCAAGAAGGATTCTAAGGATTATAATTTTAGCTACAGAAAAGTAGGTATCAAAGAAATTTAAATCTTTTTTCTGGCTATGCCCTTAGCTACTAATTTTATCTTCTACTTTTCTATTGATCCATTATGAGTCTAAGTTTTCTATAGAATATTCACTTATAATCTAGTGATTCACTATCTGGAGAAAGATCAAAAAGATCCAAGTCTAATTCTAGATTATTGAGTTAAGCTTAAAGTTTATGCCTTTGCATTGGAAGGTTCAACTTTAACCAGAAAGGTAAAGAATCATTCACTAAGATCCTTCTTCCTTGCTCATCCTTTTGCTTCCTTTAGGTTCAAAAGTCTATGATTAGGGTTGAACCTCTTCCTCTTTTTTGAATCATAAGGATCCTCTTATTCAATATGGCTAGGCTAAAAGATGTTGATTGAATTTGATTTGAGACTTGGTTTCTTAAAGAAAGTTATTTTTAAAATAAGTATTAAGAACCTATTATTATTAAGAATCTTATTGAGAGTATTATTAGAGATGTCACTTATCTTGAAATTTATTATTAAGAATCTATTGGTGCTCACATCTAAGGAATATCTTTCAAAGATTACATCTATAGTTTTATGGCCAATTTTTTTCTTAGGTTCAGGTATCCCTACCTTTGCTAGGAAATCTCATACTAAGGTAATCTAACCTAGGAGTTCTATCCCTCTAAAGTTCAAAAGGTGTCTTATTATTATTCTTAATTAAAAGGTATTCTATTTAGGATGTAAATTTTTTTCCTCTATAGGTTCTCAGTTGTACTTGAATTGATTAATGTGGAGTTAACTATATCTATTTGGGTATAGCTTTTTCATTCCACTACACTATTGGATTGTGGAGAGAAAGGAGAAGTTACCTCATAAATGTCCATATTCTTGATCAAATAAGATCATTTTATTCAAGATACATTCTCTAATTCGAATCAAATGTTAGTCTTTTAGCCTCAAAAGATTTTAAACCTATCAAAGTCTTCATATTTAGATTTGATCAAATATATATAATAATACTGAAAGAATTCATCAATTAATATTATTAGGTAATGATTTTCTTTTTGAGTTATTAATTTGGTAGAGTCACACACACCACTATAAGCAAAATCAAGAAAATTAGAACTTCTATAAACTGATTTGAAATATTTTTGGATACTTTTAGCTTGACCATATAGATTTCACATTCGATTTTTTTTTTTGTCCACATGGATTGCAACAGTCAAGTTTAAGTCAATCATATGATAGATTTGATTAAAGTTCACATAGCCAAGCCTACCATGCTAAATATTAGAGAGTTCAAATTTTAGAATAAGAGAATTATATTTAATATGTATAGGCCTTTAGATACAAAATCATTATTACAAGTGATTAAAAGCTTATTAGAATCTAATACAATTTTATAACCTCCAAATATAAGAAGTGATCAACTGATTAGGTTCCTCATAATGTTGGAAATATGCAACACTTCATGAAGAATTAAATTTTTTCAAATGTCACATTCAGGTCCACTTGACCTCTTCATAATACTGATGTTATAGAATCATCCCCACATGTTACACCTCCTCCACTTGATTCATAAAAGATAGAGAATTAGGAGCAATAAAAACAAATAGATTCATTCTCTCCGAATCAAGCCATCAGTCATAAGAAAAATGGATAAGGAATACCAAAAGATTTTTATTTTCTAATTTGCAAAAATGTCCAGCACCATTTTCAACCATATTCATTTGAGGTTTATATATTCTTTTCTTCCATGGTTCAGTTTTTCTATGGTAGCAGTCCTTCACCATATGATTTACTCTCCCACACATGAAATAGAAGATCTTCATCTTTTTTGACTTCTAACTAAGAAAATTTTGGCTTCTAGGAGGTTTGGAAGAAGAGACTTAGTTTGATGGATTTTGAGATTCTTTTTCTTTCTTGGACTTGTGCTTAAGTCGATGCTCTTCATTAGTTCTAATAGAATTCATGACCTCCAATACATTAAGTCACCTTGCTTGTGACTCTATTCACAAAAAAAGCTCTTTCGGACCGGAGGGAGAGAATCAACTAAGGCATGAACTTTATAACTTTCAAAAAACATGTAATTAGTTAGCTTAGTCTATTTAAGAAGATCCTAAAATTCACATATTTAGATACTAATGGATATAGATTCCATCATGGCATCTTACGGAACTTGGATATAGCAAACTAATTAAGACTAGCATCATCCATTCCATACTCTGCCTCAAGGAGATCCCATAATTTCTTAGCCAATTTGGTGGCAAGGTACACTTATACAAAAAATAAAAAAAGCACTAAATATCCTATTGTAGCAATGAAAATCAATCTCTTTTGAAGTTTGTATATGGGGTCCAAGGGATCCAAAATCTTAAGGACTCAAATAAAAAGATTCAGAAGTTGATCCAAAGGATGGTCTAGGATCAAGAAACTCTATAGCAGAGATAAACTCTAATATGGTGAGCCAATATTTTACTTGTTTTGCCATCTTTTAAAAAAAGTTCCACTAAATTTCTTGGGTTGATTGCATCATGACATCAAAAGAAACTATTTATGAACTTTTGGTTGATTAACTGATTCTCCAAACATAAATTTTAAGGAGTTTAGCCATATATGTATTTGTTGAATAATAGCTTCAACAATATAATGCTAGGTTTTGAAATAAATACAATAATTAAAAGGGAATAATAGCAGCAAAATTAAATAATTTCATAGTGACAAATAAAATAACTTTGGTTTCTGCATTGCTTTTCAAGGTAGTAATAATTTCTGCATAGTTTTGAAGTTGCAGTAAATTTTTGATATATTTTAAAGTATTAAAAATTATGTCCTAAAGCCAATCGTTTGATGATTGTACTAATTATAAATATATATAAATTGATCAATAATAAAAGTTATTTGACTTTTTTCATCACAAGGTTACGTCTTCTAATGAACTCCTATATTGTGATGAAGTTAAGACTATTTTGATCGACGAAGAGATTTTATCACGTAGTCTTAAACTGGTTCACGATCAAATAATATGCTATTATTAGGACGATAGTAATATCAAGTGTAGATCGTTGTGTGCCATATGCATTGATTGTCTTCATAACAAATAGTATAAAAAATTGATAAGGCATGCAAGTGAGATGTAGGAGTATATCTCATTGAACGTGACCAATTTGGAGTACTTTGCTGTCAAGAGTAGCTCATGAAGGATATGGGTGTAAGTGTCCTCCGATCTGAGATCATATAGTAATTTACAAGCAACTCACTGTATTTTGATGTCGACTACTGAATTTTAAATTCAGTGATAAAAATTTTTGAGTGCAATCAAGTACTTATCAATCGGTGTATGAGTCAAGATAGGATTGACCCCTTCGAATCAACAGAGTTAATATATCAATGTATTTTAATTTAGCAAAACTTGAGTTAGGTAATCCATGTGATGGATTTGAAAGATTGAAATATAATATGAATGACTTATCTAGATTTATAGTTAAATCTAGATCGTCCTTAAGTATTAGGGTCAAAGGATGAATTATACGGTAACCATATGTCAGTAGGTTCTTGAATGTTGCTTCACCATCATTTGATCTATCCGGATATCGGTTCCATTACTAGTTGGTTACATTGATTGTTTAGGAATCTATTCCTGTGCTATCAGCTTAAGTTTAAATCAATGAGGTTACACTCAAAAAAAATTTTGACTGATCACGTGGTTGATCAACGATTGAGTATCGTTCAAGGGCTTAATCATCAATTCGATTGATGATTAACTTTATGCAAAATTATAATAAATTTATTCATCAATATTAATAAATTAATAAAAAATTAATTAGTAATTATATTATTGATTAGCTTAATTTGATTGAAAAAAAAGATTTGATAAAATCTAATTGAATTAGATTCAATTAGATTTGACCCGATTAGGCTATAAGATGACCTAATCGCTAAGGAAGAATTATCTTGATTTGATCAGGACTTTGGTTCAATCAATTTCTAATCTGATTAAAATTTGATTAAAAATTTATGAATCTAATTATATTAATTTTATCTATTTTATTTGGACTAAATCAGATGTGATTTGGTTTGGATTCAAATAAGAAAATTAAGAGTCCATATTGCATTGGACTCTTCTCCCTTGTGCCTCCTACTTTGGATGCCATTCTTCATCATGCACAAAATTGTTTTGCATGAGTTTTTTTCATGCTAAAGAGTCCTTCTCCCTTCCTTTCTCACATCCAAATTAGATAAAATCTGATTTTATATGGAAGGTTCAAATGAGATTTGAATTGGTAACCATAAAAGATAATGTTTGACATTATCTACAAGACCTTGAGCCTACTTATTTTATTCCTTTATTTTGTGCAACTTTTTGAGGAAATTTTTTGCATGAAAAATCAGATAATGATCTAATTCACCATGGAAAATTATGAAAGGGGCGTGCCATATTTCTTTTGGGCATGGAATTGAAAGAAGTGGCGACATCTCTTGGAAGAGTCCAAGATCTCTAGGACTCTTCACCCTAACCTCTTACATGCCTAAAATAAAAGGGATTTATTTTTGTTTTGTGAATCTAATAGAGAAGAAAGAGAGCTCTTCATGTTGGGAGGCTTGGGGCATAAGTTCTTGGCATGAAAAAATAGAGGAAGGCCCTCTTCTCTTTGGGTGAGCAAAAGAAAACCTAGAAACCCTAGATTTGATCATAAGGTTTGGGAATAGAGAAGAACAAGAGGGAAAGTTGTTTTTTCTCCATATTTCTTCCACCTCTTCATCTCCTCCAGAAGTACATCTTCAACTTCTAAAAAGATTTTAGCGATTTAAAAAAAAGATTCAGATCAATCAAGAAGATTATCTTCACACGAGCTAGCACTTCTGAGAAGATTGATCAAATCTAAGCTTTGAGTGGACTTCTATAGAGGTCAGATGCATGTGCGGCTACGAGCAACTAGAAAGATCATCTTCACCATATCTCTCAGTAGTGATGATCATTGATCCATACTTAGGTATCTAGTTCTAAACTCAGATAGAAGTAGATCTGATCTATGCTCATATGCATGCATACAGATTTTATCTTCTGTTTTTTCAGATTTTATATACAACATATCATTCATAGATCCTAGAGTAGGTTGATGTGATGATTAGATCATATGCATGATTGATTAATATGATTAATCTAATTATCTTTCACTATATTTTATTTCAAAAATTTTTGAAATACATGCATAAATCGCCTACATTTTTCAACAGTGGTATCAAAGCCTAAGTTCATTATGACATGTTATATGTACATATTAAATCTAAAATTTAATTTTATTTAGATTTGATATGTGATATTTTAGATCTGAATTTGATTAATGGTTGATCACACAAACTGATATAAGATTATCCTGCTGTAGGGCTTACTCCTTACAGTGAAAAGGTTGTTCTAGTTTGTGCTGATCTTTGATAAAATCTGATTTTATGTATTACATGTGATGTTTACGATCTGATTTAGATATGATCTAAGATTATGATTAGATCTGATATAATTTAGATTAGATCTAAATTCAAGCATATATGATATGTGATTAATTAGATGATCTGATTAGCAAGTACTTGATTAGATCGATCACCACGTTGTCCGGTTATAGGAGCAAGAAGAGTTTAAAGGCCCTCTCTTCCTATTCGATGAGTACTCTTATGACGTGTAAGGGTGCATATGATTAAATCTCATGAAGAAGAACATGAAAGAAAGAATTTATTTTTCTGTAAAATCTTAGATCTTGAAACCCTAGATTTGTTGTGTGTATACAAATTGTATGAAAAATAAAATATCTAATCTATATGATTAAAATTATTTTAATTATGAAAAAATAAAATCTTGAATCATAAAAAATTTAGATATGATCTAAAAATTATTTATGATTGATTTTATTTTAGGATTATGCAAGATTTTTAGATTCGAAACTCCCTGAATCATGCTCGCATAATTACTGAGCCATCAGTTTTGAACTAATTGACCCAGTCTCCTTGTGTAGCTGGCTCAATATTGATTGAGTCGATCTAATTTAGAATAAAAAATCTTTTATAAAATTTATTATAAATTATTTATAAAATAAAAAAATTAAAATTATTTCAAATTTAAATCTAATTCATGTTGATGCTGAAATTAATTGAGAATTAAGTATAGAATTGATTAGATTTAGAATTATGATTTAAGATCTAATGACATTGTATAAAATATGGAGGCATGGGTTAGCTCAAATCAGATCCTCTTAATTGAGTTAGATAATTAATCAGATGAATCGTGTAGAAAATTGATTAAATCTAACTAAATATTGAATTAGATTAAATCAGAATTTTCTAAAACCAATATAATATTGTAGATGGTCAAGTCCATATCTTGATTAGATCAAATGGACCTTGATTATGGCTCAGTGGTTGAACCGAGTCATTAGGCTGGTCAAATCAAAATAATTAACCAATTAATGTCTAAGATAAGTTTAACATTTCGATCGATGATTTTTAATTGGGAGCAGCTTACCTTGCCATTTTGGTCGTGTTTAAGGCAAGCTTAGCATACCTTCCATCGATTTTATTTATTGACAGTTTGGTGGATTATGTCTTGATTAGACTGCTAAGTGATTCAAGTTGACCCATGCCATTAAGGTTGATCAGTATGACTGATCTAGGTGCCATTTCAACCAGCATGACCCTAATTCAATTCAATGACTTGGTGAAGTCATGGAAAATTATGATTTACTCACTACAAAGAATGGATATTAGCGATGTAAAAAATTCATCGTTAATAATCAATTTTCTCAGTAATAGTTATTAATGATAAAATTATCATCGCTAATATTTAGTCATAAATAATGGCATCATTGATAATTTTTTATGATGAAAAAAAAATTTCATCACCAATAATAGATATTATCGATGAAAAATTTTCATCGTTAAAATTTTTTTTTGAATACTATTTATGATAAAAATTTTAGTCATAAAAAAATAATTTATAATAAAATATTATATCACTAATAAAAAATAATTTAAAAAATTATTTCGATGAAATATTTTCATTCTATTAATTAAATTAAAAATTTTTATAAAATTTAGATTTATAAAAAAATATTAGGAACATAAATGTTTCATCATAAATATGATAATTTCTGACATAAATTTTTTCATTACTAATTATCAATTATTTATAATGAAACTATTTTTATCACTATAATTTAATATAAAATTTTAATATTTTTAAATTTATTAAAAAATTATTTTGATCAATTTTTTCATCGCTAATATATTTTTTGGTGATCAATATTTTATTAAAAATAATTCTGTTGTAAAAATTTACACATATTTTTTTAAAATTTTTATGAATATATATTTTTAATTTATATTTATAATATTTTTTATTTATAATCTATAAAATTAAATAAAAAATTTACATAATAAATTAACAAATAAATTTCATTATTTTATTATATTAAATTAAAATTATAAGTGATCTGAAATAAAAATAAAAAGCTACATAAACAGGTTGTCAAGTGTCGGCATCTACTGAAGGAGAATGGGTTGGAGAAGGGGCGCTCAGAAGAGCTCAACAGCATGCTGCTGCCTCATCACTGCATCATCCATTCCATCTACGCATTTCTCCATCGTCTAGGTCTGGAGTAGCTGGTACTCATCGATGCATGCAGCCAACTCATCAGCTCCCTGCTTAAGCTGCTATCGATCCTCAGTAGTCTGCTCTACATCTCCATCAGTCGAGCATCGCAGACAGCATGGATGTCAGCTCTAGACGACGTGAGGATGAGAAAGCATTGATCCCATGCCTAGACTTCTAACATAATAAATCTCATACCAAGCACCTGATTACTATCTTGTCATTTGTGGGTGCAGTCGAGCCCTCAGGGGTAGGTTGGGATCTGATGCCTAGCATACAATTCTAAAATTAAAGTTATAGTTATTTTAATTTATACTAAAAATAAAACTATGAATGAAAAAATAATTAAAAAAATTATAAAAAGCTCCTGACTCTCCGTCGTCCACTCCCTTGACCATCGCTGATGGGTTCACTGATGATATTGATTGTACCAGGAAGCTCGCCACTCTCTGCATCTCTCTGTAATTTGAGAATAATTAATAAATTTTTTAAATAGTTAGAAAATTAAAATATGCTAATTAAAAATTACTTACCATCTGCTCATATGACGAGCGAATGATCTCGAACCCCACAAGTGACACGTCTGTCTCGCCTGATTCATGTGTTCGGGCACATCATCTCTGTACAGTTAGCATCAAATTAGTAGGTAACAAACTAAATTTAAAATAAATAATTAATATTAAACTCTAAAAAAAAATTTGGATGTGTAATCTGATATGCCAGACCCTTGTAATCCCACATACGAGAGCCCAATCATCCATAGTGATGCTTCATAAGATTGCTGCTGCGCTGCCTCCACCCCATGGTCCTGCATTACATGGTACCAATACTGATAATTTAGTGGTGATACTCCTTGAAACACAAACATAAATGAGCATCCATAGCTCGTCGCATGCGATTTTTCTCAAAATCAATAATATCAAATACATCCTATCAATAACAAATATTAGAAGAATATATGCTAATTAAATATTCATAATATAATTTATTTTATCTATAACTGGGTGTAAAAAATCTCTCTCTGAGCCTATACAATATGATGCCAATCGAAAAGTATCACGAGGGCATAGCAGCGGCATATGATGCCTAGCTCATCTAGTCGATCAAGGCCTAGTGTAGTCGGATGGTATATCAATACGGAGATGTGTCCTAGGTACTCACGTCTTCAATACTCTAGAGTGAGATTCTTCGATGGACTCACCCTCGCCGCACCATCGATGGAGACTGGCCTGAAAAACAATAAATAAATCACTAATATGATAGCTATCCAAATAAAAAAATCAAATTTTATTATATAAAAAGTATAATAATACCACTTGGACCTACCTCACTCGGATCCACCTCACTCGGACCTACCTCACTGGGACCTGTCAGTGTAGGACCCTCTAGCGACTCTGCTGGTGCGGTAGTAGAAATGGGTGAAGGTGCCTCAGCCTCTGAGGTAGGCTACAAATGCGAACATCATCGTCTGTCTTTAGTGCCATACCTGTAATTCTTGACATATAAATAAATATAATATTGAATAATAATAATAAAAATAAATTATATTCTAATAAATAGAATTATATCGATACCATTATTTAAGAGAAGATTCAACAAAGAATATAGATCTACTCATCAATATTCGTATCTTCCTCGATGTGTAGGTCCTCCTCTGAATCACAATAATTGACTAATATATCTTTTCTATCTTATCATCATTTATGAACTGATCATCCCCTCTGACTCATCAAGATTAAATATAAAATAGCTTCAACTTTGTTGGGTGGCAGATCAGCCCTATTCAAAGAGCTGTTATAAGTTCTTCATCAACAAGAAGCTTGGCTAATATTTGTTCTTCTTCTTGAAAAGCTTCCTTTTCATGTAAATCTAAATTTTCATTCATCTCTAGTTGGGTTGGTATGTCATACATACATCTATGTGTTATTCTTTGTACAACATGTCAATTACTCGATACTTTAGATCCTTCAAATATATTACTTGTTTCGCTTGAGTTGCTAATATATATGGCTCATTCTGGTACCATGTTCGTATAAAGTTTACACTGATAAAGTATGGATTGATATGAGTACCGAATTCCAACCCAGATTTCGGATCAAATCTGACCCAGATCCAGACATGGATCCACACATGGAGAACGCATTTAGAATACAAAACCCAAATCTTCCATTAATTTAATGAACAAAAATGTATGATCCTATCCATTTCAAATCATTACTAACAAGTGTGGCCTATCCCTTTCAAAAAAGTAATAATCTTATTATTGTTATTAGTCGATATTTTATTTCATTATTATGAAAATTTTGACAGGATCTTTTCATGATTCTTCAAGTATACAACATGAATATGGTGCCTATGCACCTATCCACCATATACCTAAGGGCAATGGACAGATAACTGCTGACTACTATATAATAAAATAAAATATTAATTATTAATAATAATAAGATCATTATTTTTTTAAAAAATTTAAATACAGAATATCCAAGAGTCGATCTGATCAAGATCGATTCTTGAATAAAATCTACGGCTCAATACAATTTAATTACCATCTCTGAACATACATTCAGAGATAGATTTTTAATTTATCAAAAAAGAGTAACTCTATATTGAATTTTTTTCATCAAAAATTTTAGTTGAGATTTTTCTAAAATAAAAATATTTTCTATATTTAATTATAATAAGTAAAAGTATACAAAACAGTACACAAAATAATTAAATTGTAATAAGAAAAAGCAATGTGCATTATGCTAATGGAACAATAAAAAATTTATAAATTTCAACAGTAATATTAAAAAATTTATGTAATAAATATAAATAAACTATAAGTAGTTAAGCATGCAAAATAATATTAACATAAAATAATAATACGAAATCCACTCTCACGTCGAATATCCTTCGCTTCCTCTTTCTTATCTTCCAAATTCATCAAAAGCAGCATCGTGGAGGCAGTCCCACAGATAGGGCTAGAAGTGGGATGGGCCATCAGGAAGCCCATCGGTTGGGCTTCGGACTCGGCCCAAACTATTCAGGTCGGGCTCTAGCCAAAAAAATAGATCCGATTGACCATCAGGCTGGGCTCGGGCAGATATTTGGCCCGACCCAGAGCTAATCCGATTGGGTTCGGATCGATTAACCCCCCTCTCCTCGACCCCGATCCAACCCAATCCATGTTTTAACTTTTATATATATAATAAATAATTTTTTATTTTTTTAAAATATTTTTTATCTAAAAATATTTTTTTCTTAAACATTTTTTCCCTAAAATTATTTTTTTCTAAATATATTTTATCCTAAATATTTTTCCTAAAAATTACTTTTTCCTAAACATCATCCATCCATGGCTGACCCACCCCTCGTTGCCTGACCCACCCTCCGTGGTGCGTCGCCGTCACCCACCCCCCATCGCCCGCACTCGGCCCCCGCAACCCCCACTCCTACGGTGCCGATGTTGTCACCCACCCCCGCGACCTGGACTGACGCCTGTGACCCCCGCTCCCATGGTGCCGCTGCCTTCACCCACCCCATGCCGCCCGAACTTGGCCTCCGCTCCGTGGCACCACCGTCGTCACTCAACCCCTGCGACCCATCCCTGCAGCACCGCCATCCTCTCCAACCCCCATGACCTGGATCTCAATTCTTGATCCTGATCAAATTCTGATCTAGATCCCAACTCGGATCGGGATCTCGACTCGGATCCTAACCTGAATAATAAAATACTTGATTAATATTTTATTATTTTTTTTTCCTTTTTCTCCCCACGTTTTCCCTTCCCTTCCTCCCTCCCCGCCGCCGTCATGCCACCCCCTCCGCCCTCCGACCTTTCGACTCCCATGTCGCCCCCGACTGCCCACCCCACCCCTGCAACCCCCTCTGCCCCTTGACCCCCTCCCCGCCCCTATGTGCCCTCGGCCACCCATCCCCACCCCTACAACCCCCTCCCCCCCGACCCCTCCCCCCCCGTGTCGCCCCTGGCTGCCCACCCCCACAACCCCCTCTACCCATTTTTCCCCAACCCTAGTGTCACCTCCGACCACCCACCCCCACCCCATTTTCTCTGGCCCCCGTGTTGCCCCCGATGCCCCCCCCACCCCTGCAACCCCCTCCATTCCCCGATGGCTCAATCAACTAAAAAAAAAAAGATGGGAAGAACCCTTACCTCTGACAGATGGCAACGACGGGCGACGGTGGAGACACAATCACCGATGGGAAGAGAGGGGGGAGAGCTCGGAGAGGGAGAGGGAGAGGGTTTCATGAGGGGAAAGGAGAGGGAGAGGAGGGGAGAGCTCAGAAGGGAGGGGGAGAGCTCAGAGAGGGGGGGGAGGGGGGAGGTAGAGGGTTTTGCATGAAGGACATCGAGTTGATGTCTAATAAATAAAAACTATTAATGAAAAATTTTTTGTTGCTAATACAGTTATTAGCAAGGAAAGCCATTTTCGTCATCAATAAAATCTGCCAAAAATTCTCCACTAAATTTTTTTTTTAAAAAAAATTTCATCCAAAAAATTTATGAAATAACTTATTGATGATGAAAATAAAAATATGCATCATTAATAATAGTATTAGTGATGAAAATATAGTTTTCATCACTAATAAATACCATCCAAAAATTTTTTTTCTCTAACAATTTTTCTTTAAAAAAATAAAAAAACTATTTTTAAAAAGTTTTATCGATGAAAATCTTTTTCATCACTAATAATTTTTTTATTAATAATTTTTTTCTTCATAAAAATTGATAAAATAATATTTTAAAACTTGATTATTGATGAAAAATAAATTTACAACACAAATAATTTTTTTAAATTTTTTTAAAAAATTTAAGATTATTTAATAAAATTCAGTTTACATCACTAATAATTAAAAAAAATTCTTTCAAATTTTTTAATCTAAAAAAATCTTTCTGATAATAATTTCATAAAAAAATAATTTTAGATTTTTCTCATTAAGAAAATTTTCCAACCAAAAAATTTAAAAAAATGACATTAAAAAATATTCATGATGAAAAATAAAATTAATTTTTTAATCTAAAAATTTTTGGTCTAAATAAATTTTTAAAATAATTTCATCAAAAATTTAATTTTTTATTAATTAAAAAAATTTTATATAAATAGATAATTTATAATTTTTTCTCCAAAAAAGCTTTTTTCTTCAAAAAAATTACTTAAAAAGTATAATTATGACAAAAATTCAATTTATATTGCTATTAATGGTTATAAGAATAGCTCTTCAGCTTTCGTAATAGAATGGACACTGTGAGAGATCAATAGCTTTGAGGTCTTGATTTTTAAAGAGCTCATCTTCTTCTTGGAGTCTTCATTCTGGAAGTCAGAGTATGAAAATATCATAGTGATTCTGAGATCGTGAGAAAAATCCATCAAGATGGAGATTTGGAAGATAGAGTAGGGATAAAAGTTAGAGGTCTAGAAACTCATATATTGTATGCATGTGAGGATCGAGCTTGAGAAATTTAAAAGAATTGTATGAGCATCAAAGATCTAGCAATTAACCAGAATCAAAGCAGACCTATGGTAGTACAGTTATGTTATAAAGCACAAGCTCATATTTATATTTTGCATTGCTAGAAAGATGAGTGCTCGTATTGTTTATCTTCTTATGATTAAAATTTTTATAGATATATATTTAACTATCAATCGATGTGGAAGGCACAATACCTTTCGAAATTATGGAAGCCATACTAGAATGCGCTGCTTAACTATATAGTTTCTATATGAAAGGAGGCTTCTTTCATGCAGCTTAAGACAGACACTCCATCAGAAAGATTCATTGATATCACTAGTATCAGTGACAGTGATGAATAGATGAATTTTATATCGTAAATAAATATATAGCTCATTTTATTCAAAAAGATCTTTTCATTTTACTCCGGAATATCATCCACTTTCATATGATTTTTTCATACAAAAAATTTGATCTGGATCACAACTCACATTTGCTTCTTTACCATATAAAAGGATAAAAGATGTATATAGCTGCTAAAAAAATAGATGCAGTTTTCTTACATAAAATTAAAATTTATATTTTATATTTTTTTTAAATTTTTGATTTTTTAAATATTAATGATAAAAATATTTTATCATAAATAATTAAGTATTTATGATGTAATTTTTTTTATTTAAGTATTTATAATAAAAAATTTTATTACAAATAATAAGCAACTTTTGATTTTTTTAATTTTTAATTTTATAAATATTGGTAATAAAATATTTTTATCATAAATAATTAAGTATTTATGATGTAAATATTTTTTTTTGTAAATACTTAATTATTTATGATGAAAAATTTCATTGCAAATAAGAAGTAATTTTTGATTTTTTAATTTTTTTTAAATATTGATATAAAATATTTTCATCCTAAATAATTAAGTATTTATGATAAATTTTTTTATTATAAATATTTAATTATTTATAATAAAAAATTTCATCATAAATAATTCATAATTTTTAATTTTTTTTAATTTTTTATTTTTTTTTCAAATTTGATGATGATAATATTTGTGTTGGAAATAAACTTATTGTGATGAAAAAAGTTTTTCATCGTAAATACTTAAATTATTTATAAAAAAATAATTTCATCACTAATATTTAAAAATTTAAAATTAAAATAAATAACACATTATTTATGATAAAATATTCATCATAAATAACAAATATTTATAATGAAAAAAATTTCATTATTAATACGTGACTATTTGCAATAGAAAATTATTTTCATTATAAATAGTAAATTATTTATGATGAATATTTTTATCATCATAAATACCATTAGTGATGATGAAAATATTTTCATCGTAAATAATTTATCGTAAAAAAGCTCTTTTCTTTAGTGACTGTTGATCTTTTCTCTTTTTTAATCCATAAATTAAATCTTCTAAATTATTAGGTCCATAAAATGAGCTAGTTATGGTGATAACTAGATCATAGCCTTCCATTAAGGTGAATGATAATGGATCCATTATTTTGATTAACATTGCAGGTGCCACCGTTTGGTGTTCTCTCTGAATGATGAAAATATCATTCATCATATGATGACTCTGTTGTACTATATGATGAATGGTTGGGTTGACCAAGCTATCCTCGAGCCTGATTATTCATTGGCTAGAATCACTGAGTAAGTTCATATTAATGGTTTGACCTAATGAGACTTTCAGTGGAGGCCCATCATCTATGAAATATAATCTGGGGCTAAATAAACTATTAAAATTATTTAGAGAAATAATTAATTGAGAACCTACCCATAGATGCATATGAGTTGGTCGAGCCATCCTCAAGCTATATACAGTCTATGGGATTCTAATACCCACTAAAGAATTAAGGTAATTCTTTGGATTGGAGGTAGAGGCTATCAATTGACTAAAATAGTGGGAGAACTTTGGACTAAAATCCAAATCTTTAGGCTTAATCAATTCATAAACATAAAAGTCTTGTGTTTTTCTTTTCAGTTCTAGCTAGATGTCTGTTGCTCCGTTCACTATTTGATAGTGATTTATTTATAGGATCCAACTTGATAGATGGTATCGAAAGTTGCAAATAGTTTTAGAGTACGAATGGATCCTAAATATATTACGGATCCAGCACCTGAAGTTTTCATGTCCAACACACATGATGCGATCAAAGGCACTTATCAAAAGTGGCCAAATGATTGTATTACCATGTAGTGTTATTGAGAGCAGCAAAGAACATAAATTAGTTATAAATTCGATGATGCCAAATGGGAGAAAATCTTCAAATATTGAAGGAGATCTTTTGCACCTCTGAAGATATGTCTTCAGTAGGACAACAATCTTTTGAGAAAGAAAAGAAAAAGAAGATGAAAAAAAGTCGTGCTTGGGCTGAGAAGCCGAATGACAAAAGAGTCTAAGGTTAACCCAGTCTGACAGAGTCCATTAACCTAAACAAGCTAAAGAAAAAAAATCAGCAAATGATTACAGGACAAGATACTTATATGATAACACCTTGTGATTTCTCTATCTGTGACACTATACCTAGGTGTTGGATATCGAAAATCTATGCAAATTGTTGCAATAACTTCAGGTTAGTAGAAAGATTAAAATCTACAAGAGGTTCCTAAATGTTGGAGATGGAAGTTATGTTCTAATCCTGATTTTAGGAATCATCCGGTCTATTTTAAATTCTAACAATATCATTTTAGTGATTATCACTATTATCTAATGATTTTGTGATATCATTATGAATGATGTCAAAATCATGTGTGGACAACTAAAGAAATGATATTTACGAATAGTCATAGTCTATTAGTGTATAGTACACAACAAACAGACAAACATCCTAAAGTAGATATTATCATGCATAACTACCTTTGATAATTTGGGCTCGATCATATAAATAAGAATAGGATCAATAGGAGATAATTCTCAAAGTCAGCGATTGTGAATCATTGTCAACCTATCAATCCTATCTCTTTAGTAAAATGATCAAGTCACCTTTTACTGAAAAAGATGAATGAGCCATTGATGATCTGAATTTGATACATACTAATGTATTAGATCTACGAACATATTTGCCATTAATATAGATTATTTAAAATATTAAATAATTTCATAATAAGGTAGAGAAACAAACTAGGAGCATTGAAACTCTTTGGTCAGACCAAGAGGAGTATACCTTTTTGATGAGTTTTGACATATCTAGAAGAGAATAAGATTCTCTCTTATTGGAATCGACTTTGTTAGACATAGTTCAATCCATGATGGGGTTTACAAGTCTGTCAGTCTCCTTTTAGGGTTATGCTCTTGAGACTACTTGTTATGTTCTCAACTGGATTCTGAATTAATTAATCGCAAAGCTTCATATAAGATATGGACTAGGTATAAGCTGATACTTTTTTACCTTAGGATTTGAGAGTGTTTATTTTATATCAAGTATTTACAGATTGATTAACTTGGATCTCGATCTTATATGTATTATTTTGTAGGATACCCTAAAGAATTTGGGGATATAATTTCTGCCTTGCTAAAGGATAAAAGTTGTTCGGTATTTCTTTTAGAAAAGAAGTATCTTGGTGAAGGAACTGATATCTTTTAATGTAAAACTTATGAAGTTTGACAGATAGAAAAATCGACATAATCTAGTGAACCCATAGAATTAGATTTGATTAGATCAAATTCGGAACCCGTTATAGAGGCACTATTAAGGAGATCCGTTAGACTACCATGTTTGTTGGATAGATACTTTGATTTCTAGATCTGGGATGTGATCCTATTGAACTTGATGAGAACAATAAAGATTTGATCACCTACATTGATACCATGCAGAGATCTGACTCTGATTAGTGGCTTAAAGCCATAAAGTCCAAAATGGAGTCCATAAGGGTCAACAGTGTGTGGATACTTGTTGATCCACTTGAAAGGATAATGCCATAGGGTATAAGTGGATCTCCAATAGGATCAAAGAGCACAAACAAAATAGTGGAGACTACAAAGCTTATCTGGTAGCCTAAGGATATTGTCAATATTATGGTATTGACCATAACAAGATATTTTTCTCCTGTGGTAATGCTAAATATTTTGGAGTTGAAATATACATTTTGATAATTGATCAAAATGCATGACTTCGTTGAGAATGAAGAAGAACCTTGCAAATACAAATAGATTATTAGTTTTGTGAATATATTTCTTATTTTGTATGTGAATGAAACTTTCTTAATCGGAATAACATTCTTTATATTACAGAAAATAAAGGTTTCACTGTTATTATTATTCTCCACAAAGGATTTGAAAAAAGCATTCCTTATCCTAAGATGAAAATCTATAGAGATAGATCTAAGAAGCTGCTTGAGTTATCCCAGTCCACATATATAGAATGTTCATCAGTAGAATTTATTCTATCATATACACCATGTACAAGATCGAATATGGTATACTCACTAGGGGTAGTGAGTGGATATCTGCAAGATCCTGATGAGAATCACTAGAAATTATCCATAGGTATTTTAGAAATACTAAGGACTGATGGCTCGATTATAGAGAATCTGAATTAAAACTTATGAAGTATGACTCTAATTTTTAGTTGGACATAATAATAGTAAGAACGTGTCGAAATACATTCTTATCCTAAATAATGGAGTAATTTGTTGAAAATATTGTAACAGAATAATATAGCCAATTCAATTTGTGAGGCAGAATGTATTGCAGTATTTGATGTTTGCAAGGAAGCTATGTGATTGTACAAGTTCACAGGCAAGCTCGGAGTGGCATCCTCCAATAATGATTTTACTGTATTGTACAGCATCAGAGCCAAATCTCATGCCAATGAGCCGAAGTCCCACTAGCTTACCAAGTATTTTGCATCGCTACCACCTTATTCAAAAAAATGTAAAGGTGACGTCGAACTTTAGAAGATCGATGGAGAGAAAACTTGACCAACCTATTTACTAAAGCCTGATATCTAGAAGTTTTGAGATGACAAATCAAAGATGGGTATATGATACTATACTGATTGGCTTTAGTCCAAATGAAAGTTGTTGAGAATTATGTCCTAAAGTCAATCATTTGACGACTGTGCTAATTATAAATATATATGAATTGATCAATAATAAAAATTATTTGATCCTTTTCTATTAAATTTTTTGATTTCATGCACGCATGATTTTATTAAAATAAGTATGCAGCAGAATTTAAAAATTTTTAGATTAAATTCAATTTAATCTAAGCATATCAAATCTTCAAACCATAACAGGATCATCATATGTGAGATAAGATTAGATACAGAAATCAAATAGAAAAAAATAAATTTAAAATATACCTAGACATGGATCAATCTTCAACATGAACAAATAATCATGATGTCTTCGAAGGTTCCTTGTAGCTGTACAGACATCCGACCTCTATGGATATCACACGAGATTCTGATCTAATCAGAAGCCTTTTGATCTCATCGGAGTGCTAGTTCTCTTGCAGAGATCGCATCTTGATGGTTGAAAATCTTCTTTTTTCCTAAGACACTCTTAGAGAACAAGAAGATGTAGGAGGATCTTGATTTCTATGCTAGAGATATGAGAAGAACCTTTTCTTCTCTTTTCTTCCTAAAATCCATACACCAAATCTCTATAATAGAGATGTAATAATTTTGTCTAACTTTTGGACAAAAGGAGGAGACATCTATGTCTAAACATGGATAAGAGGGAGAGAAGAGATTGTCCAAACAACCAACTTTTAGTTGTGTAGGAAAGAAGAGATATAGAGATGAAAATACCTCACACCTTGGACTCCTTCACCATGCCTTTTTTCTTCTCCAATTTTTCTCACACACACCTCTCCTTTAGAATGTCAAAACCTGGTCATGATCTAGTATTACACGTCCCATATAACCCCACTTAAATAGACTAATAAGAAGTCATACTTTGGTTAGGAAATAGGAGTCCTAAACATGTAGGACTCTTAGAATTTTCAATGCCGTGCCCCATAAGGATTTTTGCCCAAGTTTTTCACAGTGAAAAGAGAGTTTCTCAAGCTTCTTACATGGTAAAAATAAGGACAAATATGGCATGAAAACTGGTAGGCGCATGCGTACAAAACAGGTTGGTGTGGAACATAAAATCTGGTTCAAATGGGATTCCTATTGTGCACGGGAGAAGGAAGTTTAATCACATGGGATTCTTGATTTTAGATGACTGTTTTAAGTCAAATAAAAACCAACCAATCCTAATCATATTAGCACTAGATTAGACACAAAACGATGAAAAATCCAAATCTAATTTGGAGCCCAATTTATTTAGATTAGATGTTTCCTAATTGGAGGAGGAGTCCTAGTCCATTGGACTCTTTTTTGGTGCTTGAGTCAAACTCAATTTTTATTAATCAATTAAGATTATGACAAAAAATAAAATTTTAGTCAATTAGAATATATACATTCTAGTCTAATTAAGAATTGGGTTAAATCCAAATCATAATTCAACTGGGGCTAATCATCCGATCCTTTTGGGGTTATCCTATAACCCTATTGGGGTTGATCAAATAAAATCCATAATGAGTCAAATTAAATCTAATAAATTGGACTTAATGCAAGCCCCATTGCTCAATTAAATTGAGCCAATTAGCAATCCTATTGCTAATTAATCTCCTATAACTTACTAACTCTTTAGTAAGTTACATAATGTAATATTTATATTGATTAATTATCAATCAAATTGATAATCAAATTCTATTACGATTCATAATCATAATTCAACCATCTGATCAGTTAAAAATCTCTTTTATGTGTGATCCTGTAGGTTCTATTCTGTCTGATAGTAAGATATATTATGATCTCTATCATAATATCATTGAAACTCTTTTCAATAGTTGGAACAATTCCAACTCAACCATCAAGGATCATTGATCATCAAAATGATCTCATAAGTCTCACAATCCACTAGTGACACCTAGCATATGTAGTGATAATCCAGTAGAATAAAAGATGAACTCTAGGTACAGTTAATGTATGATACAGTCTCTCTATTATGAGTCCCATCCAGATAGCAGGTATAGATGAATCGTCAAACCTCAACATCGATCATATAATAGATTCAATCAGCTAGATCCATATATGATTCTATGAAAATTTTTCTCATCAATCACATTGCTATGGCCATAGACTTAAGGACTCAGCATCTTAAATCTCATAGGACTACTCCTTCTGCTAGGATCGATAGATTCCATCTTGATGCACCCCACTCCTACAGTGGACAACTGTCACCAACATCTACTACAAGGACTCCTTGAGACCTATATTGATGTATCAGTCAAACTTCAGTAGTCTCACTATGAGCAGTAGTGTCATCTCAGGTCAAAAGACCAATCATACAACTGCAACATTGAGAAATCTCTAACGAGCGAGCAGACATCCATGTGACTTCTCAGTTGGTCATGCTTAGTGCTAGTTGTTCTTAACAACCACTTATACTTTGCTCAATATCTCTATACTACAGACTCGAGATCCATCTATTCGAAGGAAGCGATCCATACATTGGTCTATCCAAATCAATCACCATCCCATGATGATCCTATGATCAGGATAATTTAAGAATTAACCATCAATGATACATGTCTTAAATTCTTAACTCTTTGAGAATGTGTTATCATTTTGTTAATCCGTTGGATGATTTATGGACACATAAATATGAATGTAATATAACTGTCCAATAAGTACAAAATCATATCTAGAGATATGAAATGTGTCAGTCAAGACTGGCTTCTAGGGCATACATCCAATATTTTCATCATAAGGTTACATCTTCTAATGAATCCTATATTATAATGAAGTCCTTAAGACTGCTTTGATCGATAAAAAAGTTTTATCGTATAGTCTTTAAACTGGTTCACGATCAAATGATATGCTATTACTAGGACGATAGTGATATCAATGTAGGTCGTTATATGCCATATGCGTTGGTTGTCCTCTAACCAAATAGTGTGGAGATATTAATATGGCATGCAAGTGAGATGTAGGAGTATATCTCATGAAACGTAACCAACTGTGGAGCACTCTGCTGTTAAGAGTAGCTCACGAAGGTATGGGTATAAGTGTCCTTCTGATCTGAGATCACCACAGTAACTTGCAAGCAGTACGTGAGTCAAAATGGGATTGACCCTCCGAATCAATAGGAGTTAATGTATCAATGTATTTCAATTTAGTAAAATCTGAGTCCCGAATAATCATGTGATAGATTTGAAATATTGAAATACAATATGGATGACTTATTTAGATTAATAGTTAAATCTTAGATCATCTTGAGTATTAGAGTCAAAGGAATGAATTATACAGTAACCATACACTAGTAAATTCTTGAATGTTGTTTCGCCATTATCGACCTATCCGGATACGTATCCATTGCTAGATGGTTACATGATTAGTTCAAAATCTATTTCTATGCTACCGACTTAAGTTTGAACCTATGGGTCACACTCAAAAAAAATTTTGACTGATCATGTGGTTAATCAACGATTGAGAATCGTTCAGGACTTAATCATCAATTGATTGATGATTAATCTTATGCAAAAATTATAATAAATTTATTCTCTAAGTGTTAGTAATTAATAAAAAATTAATTAATAATTAAATTATTATTATCTTAATTTGATTGAGCAAAGAGATTTGATAAAATTAATTGAATTAGATTCAAGTAGATTTGATCCGATTAGGCTATGAGATGACCTAATCGCTAAGAGAGAATTATCTTGATTTATTCAGGACTTTGGTTCAATCAATTTTAATTTATTAAAATTTAGTTAAAAACTTATGAATCTAATTAGATTAGTTTTATTTATTTTATTTGGGCTAAACTAGATGTGATTTGATTTGGATTCAAATAAAAAAATTAAGAGTCCATATTGTATTGGACTCTTTTCCCCTGCACCTCCTACTTTGGATGCCATTCTTCATCATGCACAAAATTGTTTTTCATGAGATATTTTTATGCCAAAAATTCCTTACCATTCCTTTCTCATATCCAAATTTAGATAAAACTGATTTTATATGGAAGGTTCAAATGAGATTTGAATTGGCAACCATAAAAGATAATGTTTGACATTATCTACAAGACCTTGCGCCCACTTATTTTATTCCTTTATTTTGTACAATTTTTGAGGGAATTTTTTATGTGAAAATCAGATAATGATCTAATTCACCATGGAAAATTATGAAAGGGGGCATCCCATGTCTCTTTTGGGTGTGGAATTGAAAGAAGTGGCGACATCTCTTGGAAGAGTCTAAGATCTCTAGACTCTTCACCCTAACCTCTTACATGCCTAAAATGAAAGGGATTTATTTTTGTTTTGTGTATGTAATAGAGAAAAAGAGAGCTCTTCATGTTGGGAGGCTTGGGGCATGAGTTCTTGGCATGGAAAAATAGAGGAAGGTCCTCTTCTCTATGGGTGAGCAAAAGAAAAACCTAGAAACCCTAGATTTGATCCTAAAGGTTTGGGAAGAGAGAAGAACAAGAGGGAAAGTTGTTTCTTCTCCATGTTTCTTCCATCTCCTCATCTCCTCCAGAAGTTCATCTTCAATCTTTAAAAAAATTTCAAAGATTTAAAGAAAAATATAGATCAGCCAAAAAATGATCTTCGTGTGAGCTAGCACTCTCGAGAAGATCGATCAGAACGGAGCTTCGAGTGGACTTCGTAGAGATCGGATGCATATGCCACTGCAAGCAACCAGAAGGATCATCTTCACCATGTCTCTCAGTAGTGATGATTATCGACCCATGCTCAGTATCGAGTTCTGAACTCAGATAGAAGTAGATTTGATCTACTGCTCACATGCATGCATGCAGATTTTATCTTCAGTATTTTTCAGATTTTATATGCAAATATTATGTCATAGATTCTAGAGTAAATTGATTTGATAATTAAATTATATGCATGATAGATTAATATGATTAATTAAAATTATCTTCTACTATATTTTATTTCAAAAATTTTTGAAATACATACATGAAATCGCCTACGTTTTCTACATAAAGTTGTAGAAAAATCTATTTTGCACTATTTCCACAGCATATAGATTCCTTAAAATACTAGTTTTTGTAAATCAATCAATTTTCTAATTCTTATGTAATCATAGCAAATTTAATTCCAAGCAATGGAAGCAAATTAATAAGCAACCATTAGCAAGTTCTTGTTTTATTAAGATTATGCTCATGGACTTCTAGCAATATTGGTGTAGAAATTGTTAGGTTTTGCCTAGTGGACAACCCAAGAGAAAGGGGTGAATTAGATTTTCAAAAAATTTAAACACGTATATATCAGTTTGCAAGATAAATTAAGTATAATGTAGTGAATACAAGATACAAGAATGCATATAGAGAGAAATAGCTACACACACAAGCATAGAAGATTTTATAGTGGTTCAGTGCACTCCAAGTATTTACGTCTGCTCCTCAAGCTCCTACTTAAGAATTTCACTATATTTTCAAAAATATAGCTTATTTGTTTTATCAAGCTCATAAACAATTCAATTGATTTTAACCCAGATCAACCAATCAAAATTTTTACAAGCCATTCTCTAGGCTCTCAATCCAATTCATAGATTTGGATCAAATCTTTCTCCAAATTCAAACCCTCTGAAACTTATTATAGAAAATTTAGAATAAAAATTTTTTTACAACTGAAAAGAGCTCCTTAATGGCTGATTGTTGTCGATGATGCTTGCTTAGAGAAAACTTGAAGGTTTGCACTTAATGCATACTCTTCTCTTCTTGATTGCCCTCACAAAATTTAAGAGAAATTGATTGGAAAGTGGTTGAGCATTCTTAAATGTAGTAAATATAGAAAATGGACTTCTTTTTCTTTGAATAATATCTTCTTATGTTCACTTGATTTTTCTTATATTTCTCTTCAATTTTCAACAAGTTTTATACCTTTTGAACTCAATTCTAGCTGTTTTTGATCATTGGAGAAAAAACTAGCCATTGAAATTTTTTTAGACAAAATAGAACCTTCTGTAAAACTAACTATTTGAATTTCAAAGGCTCATGAGTCGACTTACAGACTCAAGAGTCGACTTATGAAGGTCTATGAATTGACTGCATAGAATAAGAGTTGGCTCATCATCGGATCTTCAAAAATTAATATTTTATCTTATAGGATTATGATGGTATAGCAGAAGCACAAATTTCAAAAATTTTAAGCTAAGAAATTCTAAACATTAAATCCTATACCAGGATCTCCTTAATGATTAACAATCATATAAATATTTTCATAACAAATTAAAGGTATAAAGGAATACCTGTAACACTTATTCCAAAACTCCGGCAAAACATCCACTAGGTGCCCATGTGTTCGCCCTTCAATGTTGATCCACATGGGGCTTTGATCAAGACACCAACTCCTTAAAATGGTTCCTCTGAATTCTTCCTCCAAGAACTCTTTTGGGTAGCAAAATTTCAGGGCTTCCTTCCTCTCTCCCTAGCCTTTCTATCTCTACCTTTCTTTTCTCCTTGTTTTCCTTATATCTCTTCCTAGGCCTTGTCCTAAAATCGAACTTGTCCTTACTATTTTAGGACTTGTCCTAACATGAAAAGGAAGGAAATAATTGGACAAGAGAAGAGACTTATGTAAGAAAGAAGAGATTAGGATTTTTCGAATGAATCTAAATCCCAACGTGCGTCCCCTTTTATATTTGGAGATCGGATGCTTATCCAATCATCTCACACCCTTCCAAGCAATTTCTCATGCCCATTCACACACTGTTCCACCCTCCACACATTGGTCTAAGCCTGATCTCTTATATGGAAGCATCAGAATTAATTCCAAGAGTCACTTCATACAAAAGGACTCTTTAAAAAAAATTTATGGTGTTTCTCCGAAGGGTCATGCAACTTATTAATTGGTGCCTCACTTCTCCACCATTGATCAGCACACAAAGCCATCCAATGGTCCACAAGGGAGGCACTAATCAGAAGTAGGTGTGGAAAAAATTTTAAGAGACCTGAACCACTTGGACTCTTGGTCCAAGTGGCGCCAATCTTGATAGGGGCAACTAGGGTTTGGATAAGATCAAGTCTAACTTGATCAAATCTTATCCATTCAACTATACATTTGAAGCTTAATTAAAATGTCATGCTCCATATGATTTTTAGCATGAAATAATTTAAGATAAGCTAGGAGAGGGCATCCTATCTCATGGGATGCCAATTTGAATTTTGCGCTAACCATCAAACTATCCCACACGACAAAAAAAATAGTTTGTGAACATGGAAGCCTGATTTTATGCACCAACAATCTTGACCCAATCAGCTAAGGGTTAATCCAATTTAAAACCAAAATTGATTTGAGTTTAGTTAGATTTAATTAGCCCAATCTAGAACCAAATTCGAACCCGATTCAAAACAAGGAGCTAGGGTTCGCAACATGTGCTAGCATGTTCATCTTACAAATATGATCTAATCTAATTAGATCCCTAATCAATTTCTTTTATATATGATCCATTGGGTTCTATATCTAGCCAGTAGTAGTTCCAAGTGCAAGTTGATCTAATTGATTAGAATTCAATCTAATTGATTTAAATCCAATCGAGCTAACTCAATTTTAGCAATTAGAATTCTTTCTAATTGACGATCGAATTAAACTCTTTAATTTGATCAAACTTATGAGATAAGATTGACATCTAGCAATATATCATGTCTACTGAAAGATATAAAATTTTGATAGAAATACTAAAAATATCCTTCAGTGTAAGTTACCATACAATTCGATCCTGCGATCAACCTACATCCCGAATATGACTCTGGATATGGAATGATGTCAAATCTAATATCATATTCATATTTTCTTCATCTTATAATGATAATTAAATTAATAAAATATTAATTTTTTTTAATTTTTATTTTCTTTGATCAAAGACTCTCTGAATCATCAGTTGATTAGAGCAAGTAGGATGCGATCTCCTCTTACTAGGAGTGATCGATTCCATTTTGATCTACCACAACCTCCATACACATTTTCCATATCCAAAATATTACATACATGACTAAGTCATGAATGAGTATGAACTAAAATATAGATTCATATATACAAGATTCTATAGTAATCTCAGGTCAAAGGATTACACGCACAACTCCCACAACTAGAAAATATCTTTTGACAGGTAAATAGATTCCATATGATATTTCTTAAATCGATCAGATCAATTTAGTGAACTTATTCTCTAATGAGCACCCACATTCTTGTATTAGTGTCTCACACAAGTGGCTTATGAGATCAGCCATCCTCTTCATCGAGCATACATAGGAAGTACCAGTCTATCCGAAATATTGATCCCCTACTCAATATTTTTATGACTACGAATATTCTAAATCAAGATTTCTAGGATTTTAGGACTCGTAGGTATGATCTCATCATAACCCTAAAATTATTGCCTTGATTTATGAGATTCATCATAATTATTACAAATATAAGATGCAGCACATGATGAAAAATAAATACCTTATATTTATTCATAAAGTGTCAATTACATGATTTGAAAAATTATAAAGAAAATTCATCAAAATATAAATTTTGATTGACTTATAGGACGTATTTCTTTCAATCTCCTACTTGCATTAAAGCCAATCTCTCTTATATTTTATCCCATACAATCAAGGTGGCAATCAAACTATTGTTGTGGTAGAGCCTTAGTGAATGGATTTACTATGTTCTTCTTTGTATCTACTCATTCAATAACTACATCTTATCTTTCGATTATTTTACGAATAAGATGGAAGCATCTTAGAATATGCTTGATTTATGATGAGACCTTCATTCTTTAGCTTGAGCAACTGCTCTAGTATTATCACAGTAAAATGGTACTGAATTTTCAATCTTAGAAACGACACCCAATTCAGTGATGAACTTCTTCATCCATAATAAGTGATATATTTTTATATTTATTGAAGATATTTTTGATAATTTATTATGCTAACATCTTCTTAAAAATCTAATTTATGAATAAATTAGATTTTTTTTAAAAATAAATAATTTTAAAAAATATATAAAATTAGAGCATATTTATAAAAATAGATGTTGATTTAATTAAGAATTTAAGCATCAAAATATTAAAAACTTAATAAAAAATTTAATGCATATTTTTTAATTTTTTAGGCAAAAATTGGAGCAAAAATCAAGTGAAAATATCCTAAAAAATAAATTTATTACCTTCGATGCATGGTGGACCGGCCGCTTGGTCCATAGATTCAAGGGTGTGGTCCACAGAAATAGTTCGCGGTCCACAGGCACGGTCCATAGTGAAAGTTTTTTTTTACACTAATCGATGGTCCAGATCCAATCTATCGTGCGATCCAACGGTTGAGGATGCTTCCGACTTTGAATAGAAAATCAAAGGCATGATCCGATGGCTGGAATCCCATCTGAAGAGCGATCGGATGATCAGAAACACATCCGATTTTGATAAGGATTAAAACATCAAATTTTGAGCTGATCTGTGTGGTTCAAAGGCGATCCGACGGTCAAAAATTAGTGTAAAGGGTCTTATACGAATTCTAAGGGTTTTAGGATTTTTTTCCTACCAAAAAATATAAAAAATTTACCTATAAATAGGGAATCCGAAAATAAGAATAGAGAGGAGAAAAAATCAAAGAAAAAGTAAGAAAAAAATAGAAAAAAAAAATCAAAGAGCTTTAGGGATCAAATATTGGGAGATTATGGAGCTAAAGATCTTGATACGTGGCTAAATCCTTCAATCCAGGAATACGATGAAGCCTGTAAATAAATTTTTATTTTTTTTATATTTAATTTTTATGTAATAAAATTATACTTTTATTTCATATCTTTTTATTTTTTTGAATATTGATCTAGCCTACACGGCCTATACCCTGTACTGATGTGCTGTGATCCCTAGATACGATACGTGCTTAAGGAAGATAGATCATGGTATATTAGATTAAATCTTATATATTGTAATTGAATTTAGATAGTTTATACTTTGATAGGATGAGCTGTAATCTACTGATTCAGTCCATATTCCTTACAGATAAGCTATGCTAATATCTTAATCACAAGAATTAATATTGCAACATAAAAAAAGAAGAAAATAAATCTAATTTGCATGGTGGATTCGAAATTTCTGGGTTATCTCTGAATTATTTTCTTTCATAAATTAATTTACACTTTTAATTCAATTCTTTCTATTCTATTTCTTTTTAATCTTTCTGTAATCAATTTTCTTTTATTATTTCTTAAAAAAAAAAGATAATCATCCTAAATCTTCATGAAAATAATCCCGACTCATCCTATCTATATAGTTTGAGTTGATTTTTATTCTTGACCGCCTACAACAGCGATCAAATTTTAGCACCATTATCGAAGATCTTAGTATGATTATTTTTTTTAAAAAAAAATTAGTCTTATTGTTAGTTTCTTTTTATTTGCTTTCTAATTTGCTTAGTTCTTTAGTCAAACTTATTTTCTTTCAAAAAAAAAAATCTCTGCATTGATACCTCATAATCTACTTAAAAAATTAGATACTTAATCACAAAACTTAAAAAGTGAAATAAATTAATTTACTCTTGACTAACTACCAAATCTGACCATCTTTTCTTCTTGCATTACAGAAGTCCATAAAATATTAAGGGCACAAATCCTAAACAAGAAAAGGTAAGGATTTCATCACCCTTCCTTGGCCCACAAACCACCATCCTGCATATTGCATTGACCAAACCTTAACTTAAAATCAATTAGACGTTAGGCCCTAAGGACTCTCGAGCTTAATAGGATAAGGGATCCAAAGGGTTGGATCGGGTTAGGTTTAGTCAGTTTGACTGGTGTTTAGGAAAGTGGTTCAGGGACTACGTCCTAAAGGAAGATGGTTATTTAATTGGTTCTGTTCACTTACTTGTCCAACTCAGTTGGTGTCTAAGAAAGCAATGGGGAATCCCCACCAACCTTACACTTATCTGACCAATTGAGTGGTTAGTCTTTCACCTGGAGTACTCAAAGATAATCTTGACAGTTAGGAGCTGTCTAGATCTAAGATCATCCTTAGTTATGATTGACTTCATAACTTGCTTGTTAACTAATTTTAAACTTACTCTTCTCTATTATCTCTAGATTTAGAATCTCTTAGAACTCATCTTTAGAACTCTCTTCTCATCTATCTCTCATTTCTCTTCTCTCTTCTAACCAAAAAAAAAATCATTAAAAATCTCATAAGATTGCAACTTAAAAAAGAGAATCTGGTCGTTTAGTGCGAATTGATTCAAACCCTACCCTAATCCAAGAAAATTCTGAGTCCACAATGAGTGAAGTCAATTAACCTTAAGTCCTAAAAAATCTTTGCTATCCTGTGGGGTCAGCCCAACCATCTTGTATCAGACTTTCCCAAACTAATGCAACAACTTTTGAAATTAAACCTCAAATCATTAACATGCTCCCAAATTCATTGGTAATGAAGATGCATATATTTTTATTAGAGAATTTGAGAAAGTATGTGACACCATGAGAATACACCAAATGTCAGATGATGCTATTAAACTTAGGCTAATTAATTTTGCTCTCAAGAACAGTGCTAAGAAATGGTTATATAGTCTGTCCAACCACTCGATCACAACTTGGGATGGATTTGTAAAAACTTTCTTGAGAAAATTTTTTCTACATCATAAAATAGCTAAGTTAAGAAATAAAATTAACTAATTTTATCAATTTGGGGTGAGTCTTTTTGGAAGTGTTTTGATTGTTTCAAGAACCTTTTAACCCAATGCCCACACCACAAAATTGAGCCTTGGAGACTATGCCAAACCTTTTATGAGGACCAGACCCAAACTCTAGAACCATGCTAGAGTCAATGTGTCAGGGCCAGTTTATGCATAAGGAAGCTAATGAAGCCTGACAATTCTTAAAGGACCTAGTAGAAAAGAGCCTGTAGTGAGAAGCAACTAAGGAACCTACAAGAGTGCTATGCACCAAATATTACATCCCTACTATAGAGGTCAAAATAGATACTATACTATGTAGGTTAGAGGCCTTAGAACTCAAGAGACACACCAAGTGA
>NC_025995.2:79870343-79915108 GCF_000442705.2 Elaeis guineensis | reverse complement strand
GGTATGTTAGATTAAATCTTATATTTTGTAATTGAATTTAGATATTTATACTCTGACAAGATGAGATGTAATCTACTGATACAGTCATATCCCTTAGAGATAAGACTATGCTAATATCTTAATCACAAGAATTAATATTGAATATAAAAAAAAAATCTAATTTGCATGGTGGATCAAATTCTAAATTATTTTTTGAATTATTTTTTTCATAAATTAATTTATACTTTTAATTCAATTTTGCTATTCTATTTCTTTTTAATCCTTATACAATCAATTTTTTTTATTACTTCTTAAAAAAAAAAGATAATATCCTAAATTTTGTGGAAATGATCCCGACTCATCCTATCTATATAGTTTGAGTTGATTTTTATTCTTGATCCCTACGACAGTGATCAATCCATAAGCTTCTTAGTGGCTTTACTTGCAGCTATATTCTCTGCCTCAGTGGTTGAGTCAACTACAGTCTGCTACTTAAAATTTTTTTAACTTACTGCTCTATCATTTAAAGTAAAAACATACCCTGAAGTGACATCTATCATTAGAGTCGATTGAAAACTGGAGTCGGAATATCCTTCTAGTTTTAGATCAGATCCTCCATATATCAAAAAATATCCTTAATCCTTCTTAAGTACTTAAAATATTTTTACTATTTTTCAATAATCCTCACCTGGATCAGTCTGAAATCTATTAATTATGCCTAACGCATAGGCAACATCAGGCTGGTACATAGCATAGCATACATGATTGAACTCATTCTATTTCTCTCTTCCAGTATTTTAGGGACATTCTTTTTGAGAGATGTATGCTTTGACTCATGGGTAAGTAATCTCTTTTACTCCATCCATGCTTAACCTTTTTAGCACAAGATCTTTGTACCTAGATTGGGACAAGCCTAACATCTTCTTAGATCTATCCCTATAGATCTTTATACCTAGTATATAGGATGCCTCGCCCAAGTCCTTCATGAAAAACTTCCTTGATAGCCATGTTTAAATCGATTGTAACATTGGATATCATTCCAATGAGAAGTATGTCATCCACATATAAAATTAAGAAGATAATGTCATTCTCACTAGTCTTCTTGTACACACAAGGTTCATCCACATTTTTGATAAAGTCAAACTCTTTGACTGTAATATCAAAGTGGATATTCCAACTCCTCATAGCCTACTTTAATCCATAAATAAATTTTTTAAGCTTGCATACCTGATTTGCTCTTCACTTGAGATAAATCCTCCTGACTGAGACATGTAAACCTCTTCCTCAAGATAACCATTAAGGAAGGCGGTCTTCATGTCTATTTATCAAATTTTATAATCATGGTATTCTGCTATTGCAAGTATATTCATATAGATTTGAGCATAGCAATAGGTAAAATATTTCATCATAATCAATACCCTATTTTTACCTAAAATCTTTAGCCAGCAATCTGGCTTTATAGATTTTTGACTTGGCCATCTGCTCCAATCTTTTTCTTATAGACCCATTTGCATCTAATGGAGATTACAACCTCTGGTGCATCAACCAAATTCATACTTGGTTGGAATATATTGAGTTCATTTTGGATTTCATTGCCTCCAGCCATTTATCTGAGTCCTTACTTGTAACAGCTTCCGTATAGGTCAGAGGTTCATCATTCTCAATGATGTGGCTTCATTATTCTCAATAATGAACCCATACCTCAAAGATGCATTTCGCACTCTTTTGACTTTCGGAGAAGAGGTATATTTTATGGTGTACCTCATCAATGGGTACTTCTGGTTGAGGAGTATCTTGTGCTTATATTTGTGGGTCTTGAACTTCTCCAAGTTTAATTTTTCTCCCATTATCTCTTTCTAGGATAAACTTCTTTTCATAAAAGTGGCATGTTTACTGACAAATATTTTTATTCAGTAAGGTGATAAAAGAGGTAACTCATACTCTTTTTAAGATAGCCTACACATAAGCATTTATCTTCCTAGCACTTAACTTATGTCCAAATTTTTTTTTTACATAAGCTGGACAGTTCCATATCTTAAGATACTTAAGATTAGCTTCTTTCCTCTCCATATCTATATGAGTACTAGACACAAATTTAGAAAGTACTCTACTCAGGATATAGACAGCAGTCTCTAGAGCATATCTTCAGAAAAAATAGACAAATCTATAAGTACATCATAGACTGCACCATATCTAATAAAGTAGATTCTTCCTTTCTACTACACCATTCAACTGTGGTGTATAAGGAGGGGTCCACTCTGAGAAAATTTTTTTTCTTTAAGATGATCTAAAAATTCACTGGATAAGTATTCTCCTCTTCAATCAGATCGAAGATTTTAATATTTTTCTAGTTTGTTTCTCGACCATACTTTGATACTCTTTAAATTTATCAAAGACTTCGAATTTGTATTTCATAAGATACACATATTCCAACCTAGATAAATCATCAGTGAATGTAATAAAATAAGAGTATCCTCCTCTAACTTCAGTTGTCATAGGATCATATACGTCTGTATATACAAGTCTTGATAACTCATTTGTCCTTTCTCTATATCTGCTAAATGAGTCTTGGTCAATTTTTTATAAGATAAGATTCACAAGTACCTAATGATTCATTATCATAAGGATCAAAAAGTCTTCTTTATATAATTTGTTAATTTTTTCTCACTTATATGACTAAGTCAACAATGCCAGAATAAAGTATCATTTACATCATCTCTCTTTCATTTTTTGCTTTCATTAACATGAAAAATATTATCATTAAGAGATAGAATCAGAAGACCATTATAAAAAATACCATGATAGAGAATTTCATTAGAAAAAAATTGAGCAACTATTGCCCTTTCTATTTATTTCAAATCCTCATTGCAATAGCAACAATACAGAAATAATATTGCTATTATCTTAGGCATATACAAATAATTTTCTAGCTTTAAGATCTTTCCAAAAGGTAACTTCAAGATATATGTCCCCACAACTTCTGCTGGATGGACTCTCCTCCATGTCGTAGAGCTCGAAGTCACCCTTCTTCAAAACTCTAATATTCTGCAGCCCCTACAATGACTTGCATATATAGAACAAGTTATCATATAAGAGTTTGAATTGGAAGAACTTAATAACAAAATTGTATGTATCTCATACATATCTTTTGATGCATTACTTGCACCAGCCTTTATATATGCAAGTAATCCTTGCAATTCTTTTTCCAGTGCCCTGCCTTGTCATAGTGAAAATAAATACCTTGTCCGAAAGCTTTTTTTTCTTTCCTCTTCATCTTGCCACCTTTAGGTTCAATCTTTCTTTGAACCCTTCATGCCTGATTTCTTCTTAGAGTCTTACCCATAAGAAGAATTAGAGCTTTATCCTTTTTAATATGGCTTTCAGCTATTTTGAGCATGTTTAATAGCTCAATAAGAGGTATTCGTTTGTTCATGTGATAATTACAACAAACTGAACAAATGATTCAGAAAAAGATTGCAGGATCAAATCTTGGTTCAATTCTCCATCCATCACAAAATTCAATTGACCCAATCTAGTGATCAAGTCAATGACCTTAAACATATGGTCTTGTACGGATAATTTTCAGTCATTTTAGTATGAAATAACTGCTTAGATATCTTATATCTAGCAGTCCTACTCTGTTCTCCTTACAACTCCTTAAGATTGAAGAGTATGGATTGAGTATCCATGCTTTCATGCTGCTCTGTAATTCATTGCTCATAGAGGCCAATATGATGCATTTCACAATCAAACTGTCATTCTTCCACATCTTATATGTGGATACCTCTTCTTCAGTGGCATCATCCCCAACCTCTTGTGGTTCAAGGACATCATGAATGTTAAAAGCTTCTCCTGAGTGAGTATAATTTTTAAATTTCTCAACTAATCTACGTAATTGGGATCAGTCAACTTATTAGAATCTAAAATTTCTTGCAGTGATAATAAAGATGTCATTTGTAGAATTTAATCTACATTAAATAAAGAACATAACATAAGGAAACATCTTATGATGACACATACAATTAAATAAGATCTTTTATTTAATTATGCCTCCTACTATTTTTATCGAATATCATAGCCCTCTACTATGATAAACAAGATATATAAAATATATATATCTTAGTGGGGTTGAGATTCTAATTCTTTATAATGATCTTGTGGTAAGACAACAAACCATTATGAGTTCATAGGTAGAAAACTTTTTTCAATTGCATCTCATGAAATTCTTAATTTTATCTTGGTCTCTAAAATATTAATAGTCTTGTGGTAATACAACAAGCTATAATATTTTAGTTAAATAAGATCCTTCATTTCAATACAGTCAAAATTGAATATTACTGCCCTTGTGGTAACACAACAAAGTAGCAAATCCAAAATTACCGTAAGCATCTAATATATTACATTAGTCCCATAGCAAGTTTTGTGATAACACAACAAACTTGCCATGATTCATGATGTAATATTAATCTAGCATGAAGGAAGGCCTCTCGTAGTATTTTTTAGCATTAAGATTTTTTCAATTTTAAGATTGTTTAACTAACTTAGCCAAGTAAGTAGGTGGTTCCCCCGTTGCTTTTCTTAGACATCAATAAATTAGTTAAGTCAATCAACAGAACCAATTAAAGAATCACTTTTAGCACTTTTCTAGACACCAACTAATCAATTGATCAAGAATTGATTAATCATAGTTGCTACCACTACTATTTAATATAATTTTATAAGGGCTTCATTGATCTCATACACATTCTAATTTATAATATTATATATATCAGCATTAAATATTTTATATGTGCCAGTGTGATATATAAACATTCATCATTCTAGGACAATCTTTATAGCATAACCTGTTATGCTAGAACAACCTTATTTCAGAATGATGAAATGATGGATCAGACATACATCAATTCATATCATCATATGAAAATATGATTAAAGCATAATTCATAGCATAATTAATTTTAAACTATGAACATCTGTATAGCATGAATTATAACATGCATTATATGAATATTATCTACATATGATTGACTCAAGCAAGGTCTGGCTCTGATACCACTGTAGGATTATGATGGTACAGTAGAAGTACAGATTTCAAAAATTTTAAGTTAAAAAATTTTAAACATTAAACCCTATACCAGGACCTCCTGATGATTAACAATCATATGAAATATTTTCATAACATAATTGAAGGTATAGAGGAGTATCTGTAATGCATATTCTAAAACTCTAGCAGAACCTCCACCAGTGCCTACATGTTCGTCCTCCAATGTTAATCCACACGGGACTTTGATCAAACACCAACTCCTTAAGATGGTTCTCCCTCTGAATTCTTCCTCCAAGAACTCTTTTGGGTAGTAGAATTTTAGGGCTTCCTTTCTCTCTCCCTAGCCTTCCATCTCTACATTTTTTATCTTCTTATCTTCCTTATATCTCTTCCTAGGCCCTTGTCCTAAAATTGGACTTATCCTTACTATTTTATGACTTGTCCTAACAAGAGAAAGAAGAAAATAATTGGACAAGAGGGGAGACTTGTGTAAGAAAGAAGAGATTAGGATTTTTTGAATGAATCTGAACCCCAATGCACGTCTACTTTTATATTTGGAGATCGGATGCTTATCTAATAATCTCATACCCTTCCAAGCAATTTCTCATGCCTATTCACATACTATTCTACCCTTCACATGTTGGTCCAAGCCTGATCTCTTTGTGGAAGCATCAGAATTAATTTCAAGAGTCGCTTCACATAGACTCTTCGAAAAAAATTCTGTGGTGTTTCTTTGAAGGATCGCGCAACTTTTTAATTGGTGCCTCACTTCTCCACCATTGATCAGCACACAAAGCCATCCAATGGTCCACAAGGGAGGCACTAATCATAAGTAGGCATGGAAAAATTTGAAGATGAATTGGTGTGAATTAATTTTAAGAGACCTTAACGACTTGGACCCTTAGTCCAAGCAGTGCCAATCTTAATAGGGGTGACTAGGGTTTGGATAAGATCAAGTGTAACTTGATCAAATCTTATCCATTCAACCATACATCTGAAGATTAATTAAAGTGCTACAACCCATATGATTTTTAGCATGAAACAATTTAAGATAAGCTAGGAGAGGGCATCCCATCTCATGGGATGCCAATCTGAATTCTGCACTAACCATCAAACTATCCCACGCGACAAAAATTTTTTTTGTGAATGTGGAAGCCTGATTTTATATGCCAATAAATCTTGACCCAATTAGCTAAGGTTAACCCAATTTGAAATCAAAATTGGTTTGAGTTTAATTGGATTTAATTAGCTCAATCTGGAACCAAATTTGAACCCTATTTGAAACAAGGAGCTAGGGTTCGCAACATGCGCTAGCATGTTCATCTTGCAAACATGATCTAATCCAATTAGATCTCTGATCAATTTTCTTTGTATGTGACCCATTGGGTTTCACAACTAGCTAGCAGTAGGTCCAGATACAAGTTAACCTAATTTGATTAGAATTCAATCTAACCGATTTAGATCCAATCGAGCTAATTCGATTTCAGCAATTAGAATCCTTTCTAATTGATGATCGAATTAAACTCTTTAATTCGATCAAACATACAAGATAAGATTGATGTCTAGTAATATATCATACCTACTCAAAAGATATAAAATTTTGATAAAAATATCAAAAATATCCTTCAGTGGTATGTTACCACGCAATTCGATCATGCAATCAACCTGCATCCGAATATGACTCTGGATATGGAATGATATCAAATTAATATTATATTCTTATTTTTTTAATCTTATAATGATGATTCAATTAATAAAATATTTAAAATTCTTTTTAATTTTTATTCTTCTTTGATCAAAGACTTCTGAATCATCATTCGATTAGAGTAAGTAGGATGCGATCTTCTCTTATCAGGAGTGATCGATTTGATGTTGACCTACTCACAATCTCCATACACATTCCACCATATCCAAAACATCCCATACATTACTAAGTCATGAATGAGTATAAACCAAAATATGGATTCATATATACAAGGTTCTATGGTAGTCTTAGGTCAAAGGATTACATGCACAACTTCCACTACAAGAAATTTTTTTTTGACGGGTGAGTAGATTTCATAAGATGTTTCTTAAATCGAATCAATTCAGTGAACTCATTCTCTAATGAGCACCCATATTTTATATTAGTATCTTATATAAGTGGCTTATGAGATCAGCCATCTTTTCTATCAAGTATACATAGGAAGTGCCAGTCTATCCGGAATATTGATCCCCTACTCATATTTCTATGACTAGGAATATCCTAAATCAAGGTTTCTAAGATTTTAGGTCTCATAGATATGATCTCATCATAATTCTAAAATCATTATCTTGATTTATGGATTCATCATAATTATTACGAATGTAAATGCAGCATATGATGAAAAATAAATATCTTATATTTATTCATAAAGTATTAATTACATGAGTCTGGAAGATTACAAGAAAAATCTATTAAAATATAAATTTTGATTGGCTTATAAGGTATATTTTTTTATATCTTTCCTGAGAGAATCGGTTCACCAATAAAGAATTGACTTAGCCAAATTCAAGAGTCGACTCACAGTGCCAATGAGTTGGCTCTCATAGGATGTGCCAAAAATCTATCTTCTATCCTACTGAGAGAGTTGACTCGTGGGTTCTATTCGTCGACTCACAGAGCATGCTAGATGTACATGCCAGTCCCTTTGTGTACTAGAGTTGACTTGTCCAAAGTATGAGTCGACTCATTATTCTCATTTTATCTTTTCTCATTTAATTAATCTCCAAACTTGATCTTCAAGGTTTAAACTTATTCCAAGTAACTTCAAGGCTTATCAAAAGTGTTAGCTTCCTATAAAATCATTGTCAAAGCAAACTTTAAAGCCATTAGTTTCTTTTTATACTTCAATATTTTGTGATCGTCAAAATCATTCCTTGAATTAATAATCTCTCCTTGTTTAATGATGACAAAATACTGAGCATAAAAATGAAAGGACAACATAAAATTTGCTCAAGAATCATAATATATCATTTTAAATTTACATGTATTGCTAGCATATCAAAAAGTTAAGAGACATAACTTTAAACTTATAATTTCAATAATTTTCTCTTTAAAAAATGACTCTCAAACAAATCAAAAGCAATATTCTTTAGTAATGTAAATTGAGAAGTTGATTAGAGCTACGGTCCTAACATGAAGTATCAAAATTTTTGAAGAAATTTCAAAAGTGAAAAAAAATCTCCCTTTTATCTCCCCCTTTATAAAGGCATTAAGCTCTCAATATTTCAAGGGGTTACTCTCCCTTAATTTATGCTTTTGCTTTCAATATTTCAAAGAGAATTCTTAATTATTCCTTTCAATATTTCAAAGAGGGTTCTTAATTATGTTCAATATTTTTCTTATTTCTTCCCTTTTTGTCATCAACAAAATAATGAAGTAAGAAGAGAACATAATAAATATAATGAAGTCATTGCACAAGACACAAATAGTGATGAAATCATTTCTTCATTGCATGAGCATGTTGTAAGATGTATGTCTGAGAAGTCAATTAGACCGGCATATGCAATCTTTCTAAGGGCATAATTTATAATTTTAACTTATTAATGAAATAAAATTGAATAGATTTTTTTATTATATTGTGTAATATGTCTATGAATCATCCAATAAATTAATAAGAGTAATGACATATATTTCAAGAGTTAAAAATTTAAGACATATATCATTAATGATTAAGTCATAAATTACTCCCAATCGTTGAATCATCACAAAGATGATGATTGATTTGGATAAATTGGTGTACGGATCACTTTTCTTTAGAATAGATAAGTCTTGAATCTACAGTGTGGAGACACTAGAGTGAGAGTGCAGGTGATTATTGAAGAACAAGGGTACCGAATGTGACCAACAGGAGTAGTCACTTGGATATCTACCTTCTCATCAGTGACATACTCGATGCTCTAGTAGTGTAAATAGTTTTTTAACTTCTGGTACTTTGACTATTCATAATGAGGTTGCTGTAGTTTGACTATATTATAACTCGATCTCTTAGCCATATGAAATCTTGAGGTATATGTTGGTTGCAGTAGGTTTATTATAGAAATAGGATATGTACCTAGATGGATCTATCGATCTTGATAGATAAAAAAAATTCTATGTGGGCCATAACACTGAGTTCTGAAGTCGTCTATGGCGATGGTAATGTAAATGATGGAAAGAAGTTTCCATAAGATTTTATAAAGAACTCAAGTCAATTAAATTTAACATATGACAAAGATATAGTTTAACAAGTTATCCACAATCTTCATCTCGTCGAAACTCACGATAGAAGAATCAAATTATACGGTAACTGTACCTAGAGATTTATCTATTCAATTCTGTGGAGTTACCACTACATACTGCTAGGAGTCACTGATGGATTGTGGGATCAATGAGAATTATTTTAATGATCAATAATTTTCAATTGACTGAATTGAAAGTATCTAATCTATTGAAAAGAGTTTCGATGATATTGATGATGGAGATCTTAATATATCTCACTATCAGACAGAATTGAACCTATGGGATCACACATAAAGAGAATTGGTCTACGATTATGCAATTGGGCTCATGTAGTCCTGATTGAGTTAAGATTTATAAAATTCTATTAGGTTTAGGAATATCATGCTAGCACATTGTTAAACTCAAATCTTCTTGCAACTTGAAATCCTTATCGGATGAGGATTGGATCAAGTCAAAAGCATGCAAGATGGGGTGCCAAGAGTTGGGCTCCCCATCTGAATTGAATATGGAGGAGATTGGGCTTGTGCCCGTCTGGATTAGATCCAAGGGGCACCAAATGTTCGCGCCTCCTTATCTTGTGCGACAAGATGAGAGGAGGAGAGATTGGGGCACACGCCCCATCTGATGTTATGCATGAGATAAGAGGGAGGGGTGGCTCAAATTGATAAGCATGCCAAGTTTGACAGAAAATCAAGAGTCCTTTTGGGTTAAGTCTTTGAATGAGTCATAGTCTGAAACCTTTTAGAAGTCTTTTTAGTTCTATTTAAACCTTTTGAGATGAGATCTTAAAATCCTAATCTTAGAGAACCAAAACCTACACCTCCTCTCCCTAGCCTCATGCCCCTCTTCTCTCTCTCTCTCTCTCCTTCATGCCCAAAAGGTTGGGCATCCTACCCATCTCCATGCCCAAAGTTGGTTGGGCGTCCTATCTCCACAACAAGAGAGAAAGGTGTTCTCTCTTCCCTTGCTGTGCATCTGATTTAGGAGCAAATCCAAATCTGAAGGTTAATCAAGAGTGCTTGTGCATGTTGGTTTCTTGGAGAAGAAAGATAAGAGGGGTATCCCAGATCTTTCCCATGGATATCTATAGAGGCTGGACACATGCATGGCTATTCAAAGAACCTAATATCTATGATCATCAGATAGCGATAAATTTCTAACCATGCTAAGGTGATGATCTGATCATCATATGTTATTTTATAGATCTTGATTTTAAGGATATGATAAATTTGGTTATTGAGATGTGATCTTAATGTTGCACGCTAGATCTGATGTTTTTCTTCTGCTGCATAAAATTTTTGTTGATCTTCATACATGCTTCCTAAAACTTCCTTCAACACATGTATCATTATAAAATTTATATTGTTTGCAAATATTTCTTCAAACAATACATCAAAGATACATGATTTGTATACAACTAAGATAGTAAAAACTAAACAAGCAAAATAAAGAAAAATAAGATAGCCTAAACCTAGCAACCTGCTCGACATCAAAGTGAAGCTTAATGTGAGTCAAGGAATTTGCTCTAGGTGAGGAAAAGATTGCTCCCCTGCTTTGGATCCTCCAAAAGGATCCTAAGCATAAAGAAAAAATCTTACACCTAGCCTAACAACAGAACTAAAGGGAGGCCTAGATGTGGGCTGAGGCTGTGGCTGGAAAGGCTGGCTAGGGGTAGGCTAAGGTCTCGAGGTTGAAATGCAAGAAATGAGGATCCCCATCTGTGTTTCTGACACTACCTTGCTGAGATATAATAGTGTTATCGATCCTCCTAGTAAGGCATGCCGTCTCTCATGCCAAATTAGAAATAGTATCTAGATCATCAGCCCTCTATCTTTGGGCTCTCTCCAGTGCCTCAACTTTCTCAAATGACTATCTCATCTCCTACCTATGCTCATCATAATATCTTTGAAAATCCTACCAGAACTCATCATGCTGATGCTGTGGTCTTGTCTGATCCCAAAAAATAATGTGTCCAGCCACTAAAGGATATGCTCGATTGATGCCACTAAACTACCCTACTGAGGTGCTTGAGATGTATGAGGAAAAGCTGGTGAAGCTGGAGAAGCTGGGGAAGCTGGCTCTGCTACTGGTAGTGGTGGTAGAGTCTAGGACTCTCTATCTGTCTAAGGCTCAAAGGGTCTAGCCTCATCACCATTATCTCTAACTAGCTCCTACCTAGATCCCCTCCGTACCCAGTGACCTTCCGACTTGCAAAATCTCATATGATGGAGTGACCATTCATTGTGCCAGTCAGAGTGTATCATGGTTTTGGAGTTCTTTTCCTTAAAGTTGTTGGAATTTGGTTCCTCAAATTTGACCTACAGTAGTGAAACCCACTACAACGAAGCCCAAATATGAAGAAGTCCATGGATGCAGGCCCAAGATGGACAGGGTTGAAGGCACGACCTAGGGGAGCCTACAGTGCACGGCCCAGCAGGGCCTAAGCGTGTTGCCTGGGTGTTGGCCTGTAGTATGCGCGGCCTAGGTGAGGCCTGCTATGTGCGGGGCCAATGTGAATGTGCAGCCCAAAACATGCATGGATGCATGCGTCCCTGCAACGTGCGATGTGGTCCACCGTGGACCACTTGGGGAGACGTCATCCACGTGACTCTCTGTGGACTATTGTGGTCTAGGAGCCATTTGTCGTGGCTCACGTGCATGCAACATGAGGTGCATGTGGAGTGGCTCCAATTCATGCTAGGGGAGGTCCACGTGTGGTCCAAGGAGGCTTTATGCACGATCTTGTGCGATCAAATGACCAAAAAAGCTTGTGAGAGCGATTGGATGGTCCGGGACGTTGTTGAGTCCTGATAAAATTTTATTTTTGATACAGACTTGGTTTTGGGCCTATAAAAGAGGGTGCATAGGCTTGGGAGTAGAGGTGGAGCAGCTTGACGAGAGTAGCTATGGTAGACGAGGCATCAACCATAGCCAAGAGTGTCTTGGAACAATCATGGGAGTGGTCATGAGTGTAGGGGCAGAGACTGAAGCATGATGTAGTAGCTAAGAGCATCACAAAAAGTATCCAAGGACGTCAAAATCCGAGCATGGCAGGCCTATGAGAGAGTTTCCTTAAGGGAGTTGTAAGAGCTTTTGTGAGAGTTATGTTTCTTGTTGAGAGAGAAGTTGGTGTAGAAGAGTTGAGAGTGCATGAACTTCTCTTACACTTATTATTTTCTCTTATAGTAAAGCTTACGTGCCCATAGAGGTAAGTCTTGGACTGATCCACGTATTTGATTATGTCCTTTATTTTATCTCTTCTTTCTTTTCATTACGGTGTCGACACCATCACCGGCATTAAGATCTTGGACTAGGAGATCCATATTCCGCACTCATGAGGGATCTTTTCCAACAAGTGGTATCAGAGCTGCAACAATTGGTATCAGAGCCATATTATCCCAGAGCTCGCGATTGTCTAAGTTGTAGTGATGTTGATCGAGATTGAAGAGGATAGAGAAGATAGGCTCAATCAAGGTGGAGATTAATTGGTATGGGTTGACTGATGCTCTCTTATGTGAGGAGAAGTCATCTACCATGAAAGATGTCAGTAGGAGCCCAGTACAAGGTAGAGCTCTAGATAGAGGTGGATCGAGCACGAGATAAAAAACTTGAGAAGATGATAAGTGACGTCGCTAGGAGGTTATCTCGAGCAAGTCTCAGATCATCCTGGTCACAGCATATGACGGAGATGAGATCAAGTGGTTTGGCTTGACTTCCATGTTTGTCCATCCATGACTAGCAAGGTATTTGCCCTAGGGTATGGAGACGAGAAGATCCAGAAGCTCTCAAAATTAGATGAAGATCGAATATTGAGTCATGGTGGAGATTGTTGAGATTTGGCATCTTAAATTCAACCTACAATAGTGAAACCCACTGTAGCGAAGCCCAGATACGGAGAAGCCCATAGATGCAGACCCAAGATGGACAGGCTCGAAGGTACGACCCAGTGGGGCCTACAATGTGCGGCCTAGTGGGGACTACAGCATGCTGCCTGGTTGCTGGCCTACAGCATGCATGGCAGTGGCCTGCTGTGCACTGGGGAAGCATGGGCATGCGGACGTGCATGGCCTAAAGCACATGCAGACATGCACGGCCGTACGACGTGCAATGCAGTCCACCATGGACCACTTGGGGAGATGTGGTCCATGTGACTCTCTGTGGATCACCACGGTCTAGGAGCCATTTATCACAGCTCACACATGCACGGATGAGCACACAACAAGCGGTGCATGCGGGGTTGCTCCGATTCACGCCAAGGGAGGTCCACACGTGGTCTAGGGAGGCTTTATGCATGATCTTGCATGATCAGATAGTTAAGGAAGTGTGCGAGAGTGATCGGATGGTCATGGACATTGTTGAGTCTTAATAAAATTTTATTTTTGATCCAGACTTGATTTTGGGCCTATAAAAGAGGGTGCACAGGCCTACGAGCAGAGGTGGAGTAGCTTGATGTGAGCAACTGTGGCAGGCAAGGCATCAACAGCAGCCGAGAGTGTCTTGGAACTTTCATGGAAGTGGCCGTGAGTATAAAGGCAGAGGCTGATGCATGATATAGCAACTGAAAGTATCACAAGAAGCATCCAGAGACGTCGAGGATCTTGGCATGATAGGCCTGTGAGAGAATCTTCTTGAGGGAGTTGTGAGAGCTTTTATGAGGGTTGTGCTTCTTATAGAGAGAGAGGGTGGTGTAGAAGAGTTGAGAGTGTGTGATCTCCTCTTGTACTTGTTATTTTTTCTCATAGTGAAGCTTGCATACCTCATGGAGGTAAATCTTAGACTGATTCATATATTTAATTATGTTATTTATTTTTTCTCTTCCTTCTTTCTGCTGTGGTGTCGACACCATCACCGACATTAAGATCTTAAGCTGGGGGATCCATATTCCGCACTCATGAGGGATCCTTTCCAACAAATGGTATTAGAGCTACAATACAAGTCCACTCTGAACTCTCTGAAGATAAAAGTGAAAACCATACCATATAGCAGACATGCTCTAGCTCTCCTGGTTGCCTCCTTGATCTGTTCCATCATCATGTGCGGGAAGTTCATTGGGTGCCCTGAATCATATAGTACATCATTGCTATGTCCCTCTTGATAACCCAATCAAACTTCTATATTTTTGGGAAGAAAATTCTATGACCATATGATGGAGAAAGTGCATTTCCATCGATAATTGGTTGGCTAACAACCCTTTAATCTCACAAATATCTTCCCTCTCAAAAATACACTTTAGACCCTCACTCTTGTTGGCCAATTTTGGACTATAGATCCTAGCCCTTGGCATTTCCAAATATTGCCCTAATCTCTTCTCATTTATCATAATCAGTACTCCCTTGACTATAGATTCTAGAGAACCAACACCTACCCTCAAATTTTCAAAGAATTTCCTTACAAGACTTGGATAAGTGGGTACCTCAAGGAAGCACAACTTCTCCCATCCTTGCTACTGAATCTAACTCCCAATCTTGAAATTTTCTTGCTCAAGAAAGTTGAAATCCACTTTCCTCCTAGTAGTGACAACCATTGAAGCCATTGATGCACAGGGAGGTGGGGAAGAGAAGGGGAAGGTATGGTTTGACATTGCTCGATGTCATTTTTTGCTTGGACCCAGCACTCAGAGGTTTCCCCAACCCTAGCTCTTTTAGCACAGATAGCCACTTGCTTCTGAGGCTCCATTTCACACGAATCAACCCAAAAACCAAAGGAAATCATAATGGAAAAAGGGTTTAGGAAGTGGAAGAGGAGTTGGGAAGGGTTTTGAAAGAGAAGGCTTAGAGGAATAGGAAAGTCGAAAAGTAAATAAAGCTTTTGGAAGCTTCGTTAAAAATGAAATCCTGATGATTGAGTCAACTCGAGCTATCTTGAGGGAGTTGACTCGAGCCACGGGTCGACTCGTAGTCTTCTGTAAGTGACGACTTGAGTCCATTCTTAGTTTGAGAAATCAACTCAAGCTAATCTTGAAATGACTCCAAATACCCTGAGATGACTCAAATCAATAATAGTTGGAAGAATTTACTTGAACATGATTGAGAAAATAAGGTGAAACAAGCAAATTTTAGATTTAGCTCATTACTCTAAAAAGGATCACAAATACCTAATTCTCCTCTAATCATACTGAATCTATTCTCACTTAAGAATTTGATGAAGATGTCCACTAGTTGTTTATCAGTACACATAAAATCAAGCATAATATCATTATTTTGCATATGATTTCTTATAAAATAATTTTTTATTTTAATATATTTCATTTTATAGTGCTGAACAAAATTTTTAGTTATATTTATAGCATTATTATTATCTCATCTTATTGGTATTTTATTTTGTTTGATACCATAATCTTTGAGTTATTACTTAATCCATAGGATTTAAACATAGCAACTCCAATTTGTAATGTACTTAACCACGGTCATGGATAATACTATCGAATTTTATTTTTTATTAAATCAAGAGATTAAGTTTAACTTTAGAAATTGATATGTTCTACTAGTGCTTTTTTTATCAATTCTACATCCACCATAATTAGTATCAAAATATCCAATTAAATCAATTAAAGATTACTTAGAGTACCATAATCCAAAATTTTGAGTGTTTACCAAGTATCTATTCTTTTAACAGCAAGTATATAAGATTTTTTAGGATTAGATTAAAATATAGCATATATATATATATACTAAATAATATATCCGACCTACTTATGTTAAGATCAAGTAAAGATCCAATTATATCTTAATAAAATTTTTGATCAATATTTTTACTATTTTCATCTTTATCAAGTTTGTATGAGAGGATCATGGGTATGCCAATTTTTTTTGCATTCTCCATCCTAAACTTTTTGAGTATCTCTTTGACGTACTTGATTTGATTGATGAAGATTTCTTTGTTTGTTTATTTGATTTGAAGATCGAGGAAGAAATTCAATACCTCCATCATGCTCATTTTAAATTCACCCTACATTAACTTAACAAATTTTTGATAAAGATTTTTATTAGTAGCACTGAAAGTAATATCATCTACACATATTTGAACTACTAGTAAATTTTTTTTTTCTTTTCAAAAATAAGATTATATCTACACTACCTCTAACACAATCATTTTGAAGCAAAAATTTACTCAATCTATTATAACAATCTCTTGGTGCTTGTTTTAAACTATACAATATTTTATTAAGTTTGAAAATATGATTTGAAAAGGCATGATTTTCAAAACTAGATGGTTGCTCTATAAAAACTTTTTTCATAATATAATCATTTAAAAAAATATTTTTTATATCTATTTGATATAATTTAAAATTTATGTAGCAAGTAAATATAAGTAATAATCTAATTACTTCTAATTTAGTTACCGAAGTAAATATTTTATCAAAATCTATTTCTTCTTATTAGTTGTATCTTTTTGCACCTAATCTTACTTAATTTCTAACTGTATTATCTTTTCATCTAATTTATTTCAAAATATCTATTTTGTGCCTATTATGTGATGATCAATTAGTCTACTAACTAACGTTCAAATATTGTTCCTCCCAAATTGATTCAACTTCTTTTGCATAGCAAACATCCAATTTGAATCATTTCTACTTTCTCTATATATTTGGATTCAATTTGAAAGATAAAAGTAAGATAATCATAAGTATCTCTAAGAGAAACTCTTGTTCTTACCTCTTATGAAGGATCATCTATGATGAGATCTCCTGGATAGCTATATGCATACCTCCACTCCTTGGATAGATCATCATGCTCTTTGTTGGTATTTTCTTCAAAGTTCTTTCCTTATTCATCATTTTGGTTTCTTCTCCTCCATCTTGATTAGTCCTCTCCTTCAAGTTGAGTTTTTTTATCTCTTTTTTTAAAATTTCTACATCATGATTAATAATATCTTTCTTTCCTGAGGATAGATCATTAGTTTTATCAAACACAATATATATAGACTCTTCAACAATCAATGTTAGTTTGTTGAAGACTTTATAAGGCTTGCAAGATGTAGAATATCTAAAAAAGATATCCTCATCAGACTTGACATCAAATTTATGTAAATTATTTTTATTATTATTTAGGATAAAATATTGGTAACTAAAAATATAAAAGTAGCTAATATTAGATTTTCTATCTTTTCAAAACTCATAGAGAATTTTCTTTAAAATTAATAAAATCAAACTTCTATTTAAAATGTAATATATAGTATTTATGATTTTAGTCTAAAAATATTTTAGGGAGACTCTTTTCACACAGCATGGTATAGATCATTTCTTCTAAAATTTAATTTTTTTCTTTTAATTACTTTATTTTGTTGGGATGTTCTTAGTACAGAAAAGTTATACTTAATATTATTTTTATTATAAAATTTTTTAAAATTTTAATTTTTAAAAATTCGATGCCTTGATCACTTCGAATTTAAATAATGGTTAGGTTCTTTTCATTTAAAATCTTTCCATAGAACTTTGAAAATGAAAAAAAGACTTCATCTTGATGTGTCAAAAATAAAATCTATATAAATATAAAAAATCATCCATGATCATAAGTCCATATCTTTTTTCTTCTAGTCTTGTAGTTGTAGTTGGTCCAAATAAGTCTCTGTGAATCAATTCTAAAGGTCTAGAAGTTGAAATAATATTATTAAATTTGAAGATTTTCTTAGTTTGTTGTCTAAATTGGCATGCATCATAGATTTAATTCTTTTCAAAATTCAATTTTGGTAAACTTTTAACTAAGTCTCTCATAATCAATTTTGAAATTATATTTATACTAGCATGACCTGATTTACGATGCCATAACCAATTAGTCTCTTTAATTTTGACATCCATTATAACAAAGTATTGACTACTCTTCATGGCAGTCTTATCAAGATCAACCATATAGATGTTGCCATGCTTATATCTAATGGACTTTATGCTTTCATCAAAGGGACTAGAAATAATATATATAGAAGATTCGGAAGTAACTTTAAAACTTTTGTCATAGAGTTGACTTTATTAAGAAAATTATATTTAAATGATCAAGGAGTAATATTTATTTTATCGATTTCTATGATTTTCTCCAAAGGTCACTACTCCTCCTACCTTTCTTTCATGAGTGATAAACTGAACTTTATCATCATCATGTGTCTTGAACAGCCACTATTAAAGTACCATCTTCTTTTAGCTTCATTAGCTGTAAGACACTCTTATGAAAATAATCAAGTAACAATTTAGGTATTCAAATTTTCTTGGATTCTTTAGAGTTAGCAATCAAATTTTTTTTTAGAATCCAAATCTTCTTAACTACTTTTCCATTTGATTTTTTAAAATTACATGAGTAAGCTTTATGCCCTACTTTACCACAATAAAAGCAAGTAGCATTTGAAGTGATATGTAATGAAGTAGTGAAAAAATTTCTCAAATGCTTTTGCTTGTTGTTATGATTCAAACCAATATCTGCTTTGTCAAAAATAGCTTTTGTTGCTTAAGATCTTTTGAAGAATTATTATCTTCCATCTAAAGTTTATTGCTTTGTAGGACTTCTTTCTTTTTTTTGATAATGATTCATTCTTTATTTTCAAATCTTAATTTTTTATATTTATTTTTTTGAATTCATCTAGCAATTAATTCATAAAATACATCTTAAAGTTCATCAAATGTAAAATCTAAAATGTGTTTACATGTTATTTTATCATCTTGTACCATAAGATACAAGTTTATAATATTTTGATTTCCTCCATCAAAACTGGATTCATCACTGTCGCTCTGTGTGGCAACTATTACTTTCTTCTTAGCTTTTTTATAAGATTTCTTTAAGATTGGGTAGTTGGCTTTGAGATGCCCTGGTTTCTTGCATTTATAGTAAAAGACTGCTCCTTTTTGTCTTTATTTTTACTTAACTCTCCCTTGGTCGGTGTTCTTTTCTTAAATCATTACCTTTTTTTGCCTATAAATCTTTTGAATTTTTTGATGACCAGGGCCATATTTTCATCTTCATCTTCTTTGGATGACTATTCATCATCCTCATCATTCATCATAGATTTATGGGCAATGATTTTCTTTTTTCTATCCTCCTCATTATTGTGCTACTTTATGGCTAGTTCATATGTCATCAATGATCCAAGCAGCTCCTCAAGTAGCAGTTTGTTTCAAATCTTTTGCTTCTTGGATGGTAGTTACTTTGGCTTCTCAAATTTTAGGCAAAGAATAGAGATTTTTTCTCATAAGATTATTATTAGAATAGAATTTTTCAAGGCTTTTGAGGTTATTTATAATATCTATAAAATATGTAAATATATCAGTGATTGATTTATTTAGTTTCATTTTAAATAACTCATATCTATGTACAAGTATGCTGATTTTTGATTCTTTGACTTGGTTTGTGCCTTCATGAGTAATTTCAAGCTTATCTCATATCTCTTTCATAGAATTACAAATAGAGATATAGTTAAACTCATTTGCATCAAAAGTGCAATATAAGAAATTCATGGCCTTAGCATTTAATTAGACTAATTTTTTGTCCACTTCATCGCAATCCTTCTTTGGCTTAGGAGTGTCAATACTATCAACAACGACGATGGATGTGTATAGCTATTGATTATGATACTCCATAAGTCATAATTGAGATATGCATACGAGCTTTCCAACATATATAAATGGATCCATTGAAAAGAGATGACCTATTTGTAGATTGTCCTACAGTAAGTGAAGCACTCAATTGAGTTGCCATTGATTTTTTTGATTGTTAGATCAAATTCTAGGTGAATACCAAGCTCTAATACCATTTGTTGCCCAGCTAGACAACTCAAGAGAGAGAGATAAATTAAGTTTTCAAAAATTTAAACATGTGCTAGTTTGCAAGATAAATTAAATGTAGTGCAGTGAATGCAAGATATAAAAAATATAGATAGAGAGAAATAGCCACACACACAAACAAGAAAGATTTTTATAGTAGTTCGGTGTCCTCGAAGCACCTATATCTACTCTCCAAGCTCCTACTTGAGAATTATACTATATTCTCAAGTATATAACTTATTTGTTTTACTAGGATCATAAATAACCCAATTGATTTTAACCTAAGTCAACCAATCAAAATCTATACAAGTCTTTTCTTGGGCTCTCAATCTAATTCACAGGTTTAAATCAAACCTTTTCCTAAGTTTTAAAGGGCTTATTATAGAAAATTTAGAATAAATTTTTTTTTTACAATAGAGAAAGCTCCTTAATGAGTTGATTGTTATCAATGATGCTTACTTGAAGAAGACTTGAAGGCTTGCACTTAATGCACACTCTTCTCTTCTTGATTGCCCTTGCAAAATTCAAAAGAAATTGATTGAAAAGTGGTTGCACTCTCTTGAATATAGTAAATGCAGCAAATGGGCTTCTTTTTCTTTGAATAATGTCTCTCTCGTGTTCACTTGATTTCTCTTATATCTCTCTTCAATTTTCAACAAATTTTATGCCCTTGAACTCAATTCTAGTTGTTTTTGGCTGTTGGATAAGAAAACTAGCCATTGAAATTTTTTTTGGATGAAAAAGGTCCTTCTGCAGAACTAGTTGTTTCATCCGTCAGAGGCTTAGGAGTTGACTCATAGGCTTAAGAGTTGACTCGTAAAGGTCCAAGGGTTGACCCACACAAAATAAGAGTCAGCTCATTTTCAAGCCTTCAAAAATTAGCGTTCTGTCTTTTCTGAGAGAGTCGGCTTGCCAAATGAAGAGTCGACTCATCCAAGTCCAAGAGTCGACTCACAATGCTAATGAGTTGGTTCTTGCAAGGGGTGCCAAAAACTTGTGTTCAATCTTACTAAGAGAGTTGACTCGTGGGTTCCATGAGTCGACTCATGGAGCATGCCAATCCCTTTGCATGCCAAAATTGACTCGTTCAAGATATGAGTCAACTTGCCATTCTCAATTTCACTTTTCTCATTGAATTCATCTCCAAACTTAATTTTCAAAGTTCAAACTTATTCCAAGTGACTTTCAAACTTATCAAAAGTGTTAGCTTCCTATAAAATCATTCTCAAAGCAAACTTCAAAGCTATTAGCTCCTTTTTATACTCCAATGTTTTATGATCATTAAAATTATTCCTTGAATCAACAGTTACCACGGAAAGATGAAGTTGATTTGAATTTATAACTAGGAAACTTCCAAAAATTAGAATAATAATAAGCTTATCTGGGTTGAGGCCTATGAGAAAGTTATCCTAAGAACATGATTCATCCCTTGTGTGCAAGTTTGTTGCAATCTCACTTTTAAGATAGAACAATCCAATTTAGCCTGATCCTTCTCTAATGAGCATGATCGTTGAGAGGCTTGACCTGCCTAACTCCTTCAGTTGCCAAGAAAAAGAAAAGAATAGAAGAAGAAAGTAGAATGCAGAGCGAGTCTCTATCTCTGACTGTAATAGAGAACGTGTTGCTAAGGTTCCAAGGTCCGGCAAAAAAGCATACATGGTATGTGTCTTGCCCTGCTCCATGCACGATCGAACCAAGCACATGCATTTGGTCCCCAACCCCGCTTACTTAAAAGTCTGACTTAGGCTCCATACGATGGGATTTCTATTTAAGTAAGAAGACTTACTTTCACGTATCCGATATAGAACTAAAAAAGAAAGTTGTTTTAAAGTTTTGAACCAATTAAAACTTACGGGAAAGAGTTTGTTTTATTTTTAAAATTATTTTTAAAAAAAATTAAAATCCAACGCTTCCGTCTCAAGAGCTCATGATAGGTTGTCTGAAGCCAAAATGGAACAAATTAAAAAAGAGAGATAATAAGTAATAGGCAAAGATTCCACGAAGATAGGTAGGTATACTGCTCCCCTAGCTACCAGGTAGATGAACCGCAACAAAATAGTGGGCATAACAAGGTAACGCCATGTGAGCTACACCACATGCAGAACACGTGGCAGTTTTTTATTGGGGGCTGTTGAGGATTCCAGTCCATCATTTCTATTTTTTTTGAAAACAATGTCTAAAAAATGCCAAATAGATGGCTACAAGTACCATATAAAACAATTGGAAGACATTTATGGTATTCATATCTATACTTATAAAATGTCATCCCCCCACGCCAAACTTGCTTGTATGGTAATTGCATCACCTTGGATGCTTCCAGGATATGGCCTCCCCCAGGTAAGTACTTGTATCATTCCAGCGTGACTGTCCCCCCTCGGCCTTTGGCTCCAAATGACCAGAGCCATGGCTACCTCTCCATGCAGGTCCATCACCCTGTTCCTCATCCTTTTGTGGGGCTCCACAATTCTCTTCCTCTCTTCGTCGGCGGAGCTCCAACGGTTCACGCACCCGGCGAAGAGCGATGGCTCGCTGAGCCTCTTGGCCGTCGGAGATTGGGGAAGAAGAGGGACCTACAACCAATCCCAAGTAGCATACCAGGTTGAGATATTTCCATTTATATACAATGCATCTCTCCGTTTACCCTCGTTGTTCTTCTCTCGTTGATTTTTATTATTTTTTTTTTTATGAGACTTTTTGTATGATTTGGAGTTGTCTCTCAAGTGAATGGCAAGGGAGGGGGGGAAGAAGTTTGTTCCTAAGAAGAAGAGGTAGTCGAAAAACTATTCCCATTTCATGTACGTGCACTGTGTGGGCGTGAACGCTATTAATCACAATCGCTCATTTTTATGAGCTTCATTCATCAAGTGCACAATTGCTATAGAAGTAAGGGGTTGTGTTTGATGGTGTGCTCGATCAGGAATAATTTGTATGAGGTGGTAACTTCTGAATTGTTGGTACTATGAGATGTCACAATAAATGATGGTAGTTTTGGGGAGGTATGTGGTTAAATTCAGTCGTCAACTCTAGAACCCACAAACCTAGCTTCTTGTCTTGTGTAGCATAAATGGCCTTTTAGGGATAATGTCCTTTTTTTTCTTTTAATATTATTTCTTGTTATAATTCTTTTTCAATGTCTTATCAAAATTAATCTGATAAGTGATTTTTTTTAGGAGAATTTCTCACGCGTTAGCATTATTTTGCTTATTTTATTTATAATTAATCCCCCTAGCGTGTATATATACGTAAAAAGTGTGAGGATACCTATGTATGAGTTTAGCTAACAGATATTAAATGTATTCCCATGTTTCTTTCTCCTGTTTTATTAAATTTTCAATTACTTAAAGGTGGTTTGGTTTCTTTTAAATGTTATTATGAGTTATATATTCACCACTTCATAAATTAACTTGTGCAGGATTTTGGATTTTTTTGTGCGTGTCAATGTGGCCGTCAATTTCTTAAGAAATAAATGGAAATTGTAATTTTCTTTATAGATAAGAGACATTTGAGGAATTTCTGCATAATTGTTCATATACAATATTTTCAATTATATTTCTTTTATTTATCTGTGATTCTAACTAATCATGGGAGCAAAATTGAGCAATTTGGTTTGATGTAAATAGATGGGAAGGATTGGGGAGGAGCTTGACATAGATTTTGTGATTTCTGTTGGTGATAATTTCTACGAGAGTGGGCTGACAGGCGTCAATGACACAGCATTCATTGAATCATTCAGCAATATATACACTGCCAAGAGCTTGCAGAAGCAATGGTATAGTGGTAAGCTAATTGAAAGATGATTTCCAATAAAAAGATATAATTTCTTTTATTTTTTCCACATGGATCATTGGTTCTAATCTATGCTTCCTTAACTATGGTTCTTTAGTTTTGGGAAATCATGACTATAGGGGTAATGCAGTGGCACAATTGGACCCTGTGCTTCAAATACTCGACAACCGATGGCTTTGCATGAGATCTTTCATGGTAGATGCAGGTAAGAAATTCTTCATTAGGCTTCCTAAACAGAGATTTTCATTTATGTGTGACACTATAAGAAATAAACAAACATGTCTTTCCTCTTTTTCTTCTAGAATTTGCACATTTTTTCTTTGTGGATACTACTCCTTTTGTTGAGAAGTATTGGACACACCCAAAAGACAATCACTATGATTGGAGGGAAGTTGCTCCTCGGGAAGAATACATCAAAGGTGTCTTGGAGGTTGTAACATGAGTGCTTTCTATGATTAAACTGAACTTCATATGTTGCTTAACCAACATTTAGTTCATCTGGTTAATAGGATTTGGATTCTGCATTGAAAGAATCTATGGCAACTTGGAAGATTGTCATTGGTCACCATACTATTCGAAGTGTAAGTGATCATGGAGATACCATTGAGCTTGTGAACTTGCTCCTCCCAGTGCTTAAGGTAATTGAATTGTTATTTTCCAACCTTGTGCGACTATGATTATGGGTAGTATCCTTGTTATAGCTTATAGTTTTGTCAAGTAGCTTCTGATTTTAGGTTTTGCAGGCTTATGGTGTTGATCTCTATATCAATGGGCATGACCATTGCCTCGAGCACATTAGGAGCACCGATAGGTAAACACTAAATGGCTCCTCGAGATTAATATAGGAAAACATGTTTGCTAATTTTAAATAAGATCTTCAATCCAGTATTATTGGATTCTTCTTGCAGTCCAATCCAATTTCTAACAAGTGGAGGAGGTTCAAAGGCATGGAGAGGAATCTTCACTCCAACCACTGAAAAACTGCAATTCTTCCATGATGGGCAGGGTTTCATTTCTTTGCATTTAACAAAAACTGATGCCGAGGTTGTGTTCTATGATGTGTTTGGTAGCATTTTGCACAGATGGAACATGAACAAACTGCTACACTCTTTCATGTAGGGAAGAATAGAATTACAACTGCAAGTTAAGACAGACACTAAGGACCTTGGCTATTGCAAATTGGGAGCCATTTTGATGTGGTGTGTAATGCAGACTGCATTAAGATTGAACTGCAAAATCTAGTTCTGAGGGCATAGTTGGTTTGGAATGGGCAAAGCAGCAGCACCAAAGGATCACTCAGTGCCTATGTATTAATATTCCCATAGTTTTCTGAGCCATGTGCCTACATGCATATATTTGAGCTTGCTTTTTGCTGTTGCCCATCCCAATACCCTCCATTCTCAACTCAGTGGTGGCTTGAAATCTGATTTAGTCATCAACATGAGTAGTCTTTTGCTGCTTCTAGTGCAAAATGCCCCAAAAATAAGTGCCTTTGATTTCATCATGCAAGTGGAGGACAATTTTGATTGCTACTCACTATGAGGGTTTAGCAGAAGCCATGACACAGCAGAATTTATGTATATATATATATTACAATGTCCTAGTTTGGCACTGCAAAGTTGATGTTTGGAGAAGAGAACCATCCTCACAATATTGTTAATAAGCTGACTTCTTCTCATTCCTGCAATATGATACTGCAGACATCTATTTTGGAGCGTCTGATTATTCCCAATGTAAATTGAAAGAAAGACTCTGTTAAATGTTCTGATGCATTGCTGAGAATGCTTTGTGGGCCGGCGGAGAGAGCTCTAATATTATATGAACCACTAACTATTCCTACTATCCAAGATTATGTGATAACACTCAATATATTCATAATTGCATAATTCCATTGGAAGCAGGGTGCTACTTTTCCCCTCAAAAGACAATTGGAGCATTAGCAAAACAAAATAAGAAAAAAATCATGGAGCAAATCTATATCCACTTTAATCAAATAAAGTATAATCAGTTCCTCTGTCAACGTATGAAATAATACTAAAAGAACAATGAAATCATGGAGCAAATCTATATCCACTTCGATTGAATAAAATATAATCGGTTCCTCTGTTAAATATATGAAATAATACTATTAACCGTAGTGAAAGGTGTGTCATCACTTTGAAGGAATAATTACCAGGACAAGACTCATGTCACTCTGTCCATCAAACTAGGAAAACCGATTCAACAATTCAAGCCTCGTAAGACTTGACTAATCCATCATAATAACTCTTAATTTAGTAAACCCATGTATGATCCGACAATTTATCAAACAAAGACCTAAAATCCTAATGCAGGAGGATCAAAGAGCTCAGTGAAAACTCCTGACATCTGAAAGGCTTATGGCAAACTTGGATTCAGAAGCCAGAAGAATAGAGAATGTGCAAAAATATTTGCAGAAAAAAAAAAGAAAAGGAACAAAAGAAAAGCATGGAGAAAAAAAAAAGGAGCTTTATTACACAGCTTATTTATGCTAGTATTCAGATTTCATAATAAGAAAATGATAACAACCGTTACAGAAATCATGCTAATAAATGAAAATGATATAAATAATATTAACAAAAAAAATTATTATGAAATCACGTCAATAAAAAAAATATTATAGATTGTCATATTCATCTAAAATTATTGCACAGGATAAGGGCTAGCACAGAAGAGCTTATTTAAACTAAACGCAAATCTAGGCTCAAGATTTGGCAGGTAACGGAGACCTTAGTTTTTCTAGTCGTTCTCCGATAATATGATGTGCGGACTTTCGGTAGAACGGAACAAAATGTATATTATTTTATTGATCAATGTTTTTCTTTCCGCCTCAAACAAACATTTTTTTATTGATCAATTTAAAAGAAAAAGTAGTTAAACTACTGCATGACTCTGACAATTGTACTTGGTTCTTTATGTGTGTGGGTTGTTAGTAGTTCCTATCATTTTCAATTCAAGAAATGGGGTTGGCAAGATCTCCATCTACTTCCTCAGCTGGTATATAAAATACAGTGTTTGCCAAACAGAAACCAACCACAAAATCTTTGAAAATATATTCTGTGGCGTCAGCACTTGGTTGGAAATAATGTTTTAAATGGAATGGAAAGATCCCATATCACACCCCAAACTCTATACTTGGGTTGGGAACATGGCACGGCCACATATAATGCAATTCTAAATTATATGCAAGGTCTGATACCTTGAACCAAATATTTAATACCAAGAGATAAATAATTTAAGCAAACTATATATTATATTTTTTATTAAAAATTTTAGCGATCCCAAAATTATATGATTTAGATACATCCAATATCAAATACAAACTTAACTACTATTACCTTTCACCAAAAAGTTTCCATCTCAGTTCGATCTAGCTAGTTATTCTGTGACTTTGAAAAGAAATAAAAATAACGGTATGAGCTAACAGCTCAATAAGGATCTCCTAAGCATGTACACAAGCATGAAAGGATAGTAATTTTTTTAATAAACATACTCATAGAGGAACAATGATTCAAATATCAAAAATTAATAAGTGAGTACTTATATGCCCAACTCAATAATAATACTAGGATGTTCATCAAATTTCAAAACATAATATTTCAATGTATACAATATTCCATCATCAGCAACTTTGATATACCCATCATATATAACCAAATCAGCAAGTGCGATTCAACTAAAATTTCCTTTCAATTGCTATCACATCTATTAACACCCATACTAAGCTATGATTCTTATTTATTATTTTATTATGATATGTATAATGTAGATGAGATCCAAATTTTTGATATTTGGACTACTCATGGTCACGCTCCTACCTATGACTAATCATACTAGAATATCATATTTCCACCCATGACAAGGTTATGTTGATAAAAGTATCGTGTTCCTACCTATGGTAAGGCCATACTAATAAAAATACCACATTTCTACTCGTGGTGAGACCATACTAATAGAAATACCACGTTCCTGCTTGTGGTGAGGCCGTACTGATGTTGTAACTAGTCTAGATGCCCTAATTTTAAATTATTATAAATTATAACTTTTATTTTATTACTATTATTAGATTATAAATTATTTGTATATATATAGTTTATTTATGCAATTGACAAAATTTGGGATCATAAAGAATTAAAGCTTGCAATACAATGCCAGTATACGATGCCCACAATTTCTAATATATGATGTCAAATATTTATAATCAATGCAGGTGGTTGTGATTAGAGATTCTTACCTTTGATAGCTAGCAATTCCCTTGATGTGCCCATCTGAACTGTCATGCACCTAAAATATTCAATTAATCCTAAATCAACATTCAATGGTAGAACAATTTAGAACTCACTCTCTTTTCTAACTTATATGATTATAACCTAATTCTCTTGATTTTTAAAGTCCAATTTACCATTCTACCCCATGATAATAATCATAACTTGCTTAAGAAATTAATGGATTAGATTTTACCTCAATTAGTAGGATTGCAAGGGATTCCACGTTGATCTTTTCAAACCTCAAGTTGCTGCCCATTTATAAATAAATTTGATCTAAATTACAAACTAGGGAAGCAAATAAATCCAAAATTAATCTTTGATTAAGATTAATCATCTACACAATAAGGACATAAGGCTAGATTAAAGAAGAACATAAGGTTGTTGAGAGTTTACGAGGAAGATGGTAAAGGGTTTTGTCTATTTTTGAGGGAAAATAAATAGAAAACTAGGTCTACAACTAAAAGAGAGAAGAAATAGAGTTATTCCTCTCTTGATGAAGAAAAGGATGACAATATTATCTTCTATCTGGCTGCAACCTATATATGAGGAGGTTTTAATCCACTATAAAAAAATAGATTATTAGCGACGGCTAACTAACATCGCTAAGAGCAAGATTGCCGTCATTAATACTATTAGCGGTGGCCTCTCGTCGTTAAAATTTAGTCGAAAATATCATCATCGCTAATTACCATTATTAGTGATGGCAAATACTCCATCTCTAATAAAGATAATAGTGACGAGAAAGCTGTCACTAATAATTTAAATTTTTATTAATTAAAATTTAAAAAACTATTAGTGATGGTAAGATCATCACTAATGCCATCGTTAATAGTTTTTTAATTTTTTTAAAAACTATTAGTGACAGCATTTGCATCGCTAATGCCATCGCTAATAATTTTTTATTTTTTTAAAAAAATTTATAATTAAATATTTTAAAATCTATTTTAATCACAATAATAAATAATAATAATTTTTAAAATCTATTATAAATAAAATAATAATTATTTAAAATAATTATAAATATAAAATTAATTATATTATATTAAAAATATAAATTATATAATTTTAAAAATTTATATTGCTTTACAAGTATCAAAATTACAAACATATCCAAAAAAAATCATGTGAGATCCTCCTCATCCTCCTCTTACTCCTATATGTCCTCTCTAGCAACTGATGGATGAGAGCCGGATATCCCAGCATTCTGTAATGAAAAAATAAAATATTATTAATAAATTTTGATACAAAAATGTATATGTTGATACGGAGACGTATAGTTCGATATACTACTCTGATTTTTGAATAGATTGTTTCTATATATTTTATTTGATGATATAGATCTATAGACACCCCTGGTCCATCGATTGGATGGTTAGATTGAACTTTTACTTCCTAAGTTTCCTTCCCAAACTCAAGCCTAAATATATAAAGTTTTTAAATATAAAAATTTAAAATAAATAAAAAAAATTATAGCTAGACTTATCTACTGTGATGGCTGTGATAATGACGATCATATACGGATCTTGGAGAATCTCAATGACTGCATCATGGACGGCATCTCAGAAGCTCTAAGGTCACTGGCCCTAAAGCCTCCGCACGACCTTCTCTACAAATGCATCATCCCATATCTGGGTCATCGAGGCTTGAGAGGAGGAGTATCGAGCTGCTAGAGGTTCAAAGCTATGGTCGAATCCTATGATCCGGCTCCTACTTATCCCTTTGATGGCCTTGAACCATCGCTCGAGATCAAGGAGGGGCTGAGAGGATGGATCCTCACCGTGCCATGATATAAGATACTCCGCATAATCTGCCTATATAGTTTAAAAATTTATTAGTGCATATATATCAGTATATATAAAAACTTAATAAATAATATTTTAAGTTTGTTACAATGATTTTTCAAGATCTAAGATCTAAATAATCATCAGTCCTCTTAGATTGGTACGTGGCCTCCCATATTTGTAGCTGCTCTGGTGCACGACCCAACTGACGTGTCTATAATAAATAAATAATAAAATTAAATTAATTAAAATATGCATATGATCAATTCAATATGAAATTAATTAAAGTATAAAATTTTTATCAATCTATCATCCACAACATGTGTGCCAATGAAGCCGCCAGTGTGCTTGATCGGATGCTGTTGGGCAGACCGATTCTACCATGCCCTCTATAACCTATCAGGGTATTCTTCAATACTCTACTGGTTGCAGAGGGCCTCTCATATGTCTGCCCGCATCCAATGATTTGTATAAGACTTTCAGTCTAATGGTGACTCGGAACTGAAGTGCTCTATGGTGGACTGTCGAAGGCTGTACAACCCATCCTGAAACCTCGGTGTGGCTACCTCTTTGAAGGTCCGACGGCCAGCCTCATCATTTTGAGGAGTCTTGAATCAATAGTATCTCTGTAAGTAGAAGCAACCATGTATTAATAAATAGAATACAAATCTATCATGAATTTAAAAATTAAATATCTTTGACTTACCAAGAATATCTTCCAGACTGCATCAGGAGCCCCCGATGGCCAACTGGAGAACTCATTCACTGGCCCCAATATTAATCATCAAATGATCCTAATAACCACATGAGGCACCCTAGGCTCTGTAAATATGCTGCAAAATTGATTTTGAGCAATAAATGTTAATCTCTAAAATGGATAAATTTTAAATATATTCAGTGAAGATATAGTAATTACGAGTGGCTCTGAATGTAGATAAGCTCTCTATCCTCCGGCCAAATCAGAGGTGCTACAAGCCAGATGGGTCCTCTACCACGCCACTAACTCTGAGAGCCGAACACTACTCCATGTGACTGCGGGGTTATTGGTGACCCCACGGTGTTCGAACCTGAAAGTATTAAAACATCATAAAGAATATTATATTAGATAAAAAAAGATAAAATAAGATAAAAGAGAATATCTAAAGTATTAGAGTTTACCATGTGGTATGTGTGCTACAGAACCATATGAGCTCTGGCTGCATGAGAGCTCTCTCCTTGACTGTGATGGCTCCGATCTCTGAAAGACATGATCTATAATCTCTGAAAATAAAAATAAATAGATTCATGAATTAATTATATAATTATGGGTGGCAACGCAAGATTTAAAATGATGCAAGACAAATATTTAGATATTTGGTACCCTTTGGATATTTGATACCTTTTAGATGGATATTAGATAAGTATTTAAAATGAGTTAGAGGTCTAGAAGTTCATCACAAGCAAGGAGCACTACTCATCGGCCTCTTCAGATATTTGGTAGCCTTCAGATTCTTCATCCAATTCTTCCTCTTCTTCCATTTCTTCATTTTCATCTTTTTTTTTCCTTCTTGGATAGGATTGTCTTTTAAAATAAACTCAGAATAATCTACCTTCTTATGTTGGCCATCACATAGAAGAAAATCTAGAGCATCCAACTCTGCATCTATGAAAGACTGATAAACTCCAGATGTTTCATCCTCCTGAAAGTATTCTAGTAAATGGGGCTCTTCTTCTTCTTTGAGCGCGTAATGAATGGCTTGAGACTTAATTTTGTATATAGTCAACCATTTTTTTCTTCCTCTCTCCTTTGATGGAAAAAAATATTAAATTTAATTTAAATATTACTAATATTTAAATTAAATATTATTAATTTAATTTAAATATTAAATCTAATTTAATCAAATCTAATAATATTAATTTAAAAATATTAAAAAATTTAAATAATGGCATTTGGCGACCGCTGTGGAGCCATCGCCGCCACCATCGCTAATACTCACCAAACCCACGGATGTGGCGCTGCGGCACGGACGTGGTGCTGTGCCACGAACGTGGTGGCACAGCACCATAGGAGAAAAATGGGGGGAGCAAAGAGGAAGATGGGGGGAAGAAGGGGGAAGGTGGGCTCGGGGCTCGGGGGGTCAAGGAAGTGGTCAAGGGCTTAGAGAAGCCAGATCCGATCCGATGATGGAGGAAAGAGGGGTATTGAAGGCGATCAAGGGGAGGCAAGCCGAGGGCTCAGAGAGGCGAAAGGCAGTCAGAGGCTCAAGAAGGCAGTCGGGAGCTCGAGGGGGTGGCCGGAGGTTCGGGGGGGTGATCGAGGTTTCAGGGAAGCAGGATCCGACGATGGGGGAAAGAGAGAGACCAGAGGTGAGGAAAAGAGGGAGGCGGTGGCAGGATGAGCAAAAATAAAATATCAAGAACCGACGAGTGGATTTTAGAGTTAGTATTAGCGATGATAAAATTTTCGTCGCTAAAGCCATCGCTAATAACTATAGCAATGGCAACTGCCGTCGGTAATATTTTTAGTGACGGCATACAAAACCGTGTCAAAGCCCATTGGTAAAAATTATTATTAGAGATAGCAGATTGCCATCGATAATGCTGTTGCTAAAATCAATTATTAGCGACGACAAAAATACAGCCGCTAATGTCCGTCGCTAATACCTTAATTTTTTATAGTGATCTTTCTTTCAAATGGAAAAATACAGCAAGAAATAAGAAAAAAAATTAGTTTAAGGTTTATCTAAGTTTAGTAGGAAGAAGAGATGGGCTGATGTTTAGCATGGAGGAAGAGGAGGAGAAAAAAAAAAAGAATAGAGAAGAAGAAAAGAGAAGAGAAGATGTGGGAGAGGGATGATGTGTGTAGAAGAGAGGAAGAGATAGAAAAATGGAAGAAAGAGAGGGCTGATGGTGTTTATGTGGGAGAGAGAGAGAGATAAAAGGAGGGAGGGTGATGAGGTTTTGGAGACAGATGATGGAGGAGGTGGTGGGACTTCCATCGCATGGAATAGAGGATAAATCCTCTATTTCGCTCCAATTAGATCACCACCTTAATAGGTGGGCTAGCCATATGGATTGGCTGGGCCAGGCCTTACATCCTCCCTCCTTAAATAAAATTTTATTCTCGAAATTTACATACCTAAGTGTATAAAAAGCTGAGGATATCTTTCTTTCATCTTGCTCTCTAACTCCCAAGTCATTTTTCTTTCTGTGTGATTACTCCATTGATCTTGATGTAAGAAATAGTGCGATGTCTCAGATTTATTCTTTTTTATCTACCATTAAAATTGGATCCTCTTTATATGTTCAATCCTCATGTAGCTGTAATGGCTCATACTCTATTATATGGCTAGGATCTTGTATGTACTTCCTCAGCATTGATACATGAAATATGTTATGTACATCAAAAAGAATAGATAGTAATGCTACTCTGCATGCCACTTTTCCAACTCTATCCAAAATTTTGAAGGGACCCATGTATCTTGAATTGAGCTTGCCATGGATAGCAAACCGCATCAAACCTTTGGAAGGCGATACTTTTAAGAAGATATGTCTCCAACTTAGAACTCTAACTTCCATCTTCTATTATCTGCATAACTCTTTTGTGTATCTTGAGCTGTTCGTAACTTTTTGCTGTTTGATTGGACTTTCTCTATAGTTTATTGTACTAGTTCAGGACCCAATAACCTTCTTTCACCAGCATCACCCCAACAAATAGGAGATCTACACTTTCTGCTATATAATACTTTGAAAAGAGCCTTCTGGATACTATCCTAGTAGCTATTATATGCAAATTTCATTAGAGGCAAGTGGCTATCCCAAGAACCTCCCAGATCTAAGACACAAGCTCTTAACATATCCTCTAGAATCTGAATGGTTCTTTCAGATTGTCTATCAGTTTATAGATGAAAGGCTATGCTAAAGTTCAATTTGGTGCCCATGGCTTTATGAAGACTTCTCCAAAACTGAGACACAAACCTACTATCTCTATCTGATACTATAGAAATAGGAACTCCATGTAATCTTACAATTTACTCAATATACAACTTGCTAACTTTTCCAATGACATTCCAACTCTAAAAGGCAAGAAGTGAGCTGACTTCATCAATCGATCAATAATCACCCATACAGCATTGTTACCTTTAGGGGTTCTAGATAGACCCATCACAAAATCCATGATTATATGTTCCCATTTCCATTGAGGAATAGAAAGAGATTGCAAAGATCCTGTGAGTCTCTAACATTTAGCCTTTACTTGCTCACAATGTCCTTCATGCCATTCCAAAAATTTTCTCATAGATCCTGATACATTTTGGTACCTCCAGGATGCCTGGTATAAGGAGACCTATGGGCTTCTTCTAAATTTTTTTTCTTCAGTTTTGAATTTTTGGGGACACAGAGTCTATTGCCAAACCTCAAGGAGCCATCTTTATGAACTCGAAACCCTACTAGAGCTCCAAATTCTACCAACATCTTGGTCTTCTGGAGTTCTAGATCTTCACTCTGAGAGGCTTTAATCCTTTCAATTAAAGTGGATTGTATTATAAGATTAGCAATTTGAGAGTTGGCATGATACAAGCATACTTCAATATTCAATCTTTCCAAATCCATCAAGATAGTCCTCTGTGAAGTAATTGAGGCTATCAATTCAGCTGTTGATTTCCTGCTCAAAGCATCTATTACCACATTTACTTTTTCTAGATGGTAATTGATAGTGAGATCATAATCTTTTAGTAACTCTAATCATCTTCTTTGTCTCAAATTCAATTTTTTTTGAGTGAATATATACTTCAAACTCTTATGATCAGTATAAACTTCACAAGGCTCTCCATATAGATAATATCTCCATATTTTTAGAGCAAAAACTATAGCTGCTAATTCTAAATTGTGAGTGGGATAATTTTGCTTATAAGATTTCAGCTGTCAAGAGGCGTAAGCTATTATCTTTTCATTCTGCATCAAGACATAGCCTAGGCCCTTCCGAGAGACACCACTATAAATAGTGAAACCTCCTATTCTAGATGGAATGGTCAACACTGGAGCTACAACCAATCTCTTCTTTAATTCTTGAAAGCTCTGCTCATACTTCTTTATCCATTCAAATTTCACTCATTTTTAGGTTAAACGAGATAAAGGTATAGCAATACAAGAGAATCCTTCAACAAATCTACGATAATAGCCAGCTAATCTCAAGAAACTACATACTTTAGATATATTAGTATGGTGGCTCACTCAACCACTAATTTTATTTTCTTTGGACCAATATAAATACCATTTTTGAATATCACATACCCAAAGAAGGCAACACTATCGAGTCAAAAATCATACTTTAGGAGCTTTGCATAATGTTCCTTTTCTCTAAGAGTTTGCAACACTATCCTTAAATATTTCTCATGCTCTTGTATACTCCTTGAATAGATTAAGATATCATCAATGAATACCACTACAAATTGGTTTAGATAAGATTTGAATATTCTATTTATAAGGTCTATAAAGGCTGCAAGTGCATTAGTCAATCTGAAAGGCATGATCAAAAATTCATAATATCTATATCTTATTCTAAAAGTCATCTTAGACACATCACTAGTCTTAATTTTTAGTTGGTGATAGCCGGAATGAAGATCAATTTTTGAAAAAATTTGTACTCTCTATAATTGATCAAATAGATCATCAATTCTCGATAAAGAATATTTGTTCCTTATTGTTACCTTATTCAACTTTCGATAATCAATGTAAAATCAGAAGCTTCCATCTGTCTTCTTCACAAATAGTATAAGAGCACCCCAAAGAGGTACACTAGGCTAGATAAAGCCCTTATTCAATAATTCAAGTAACTATTCCTTTAACTCTTTTAATTCAGTAGGAGCCATTCTATAAGGAGTCTTAAATATAGGACCAGTTTCTAGAACCAAATCGATAGAAAACTCAATTTTTTGATCTGGAGGAATCCTAGAGTTCCTCAGGAAAGACATCAGAAAATTTTTTTACAACTAAAATATCGTCTAGCTTCTATTCTTTTTGTCGAGTATCTCTTACTACAGCTAGAAATCCTTCACATCTCGTCGTTAGAAGCTTCCTAGCTTGAAGAGTAGAGACTAACTTTAATGAAAAATTTGATCCACTGCCTGCGAAGCTAAATTTTTTCTGATCTAAAATATGAAAGTTCACTATTTTTTTTAAAGCAGTCTATGGTAGCATGATATATTGCTAACCAATCTATACCAAGGATTATATCAAAATCCCTCAACTCCAACACTAACAAGTCAACCACCATTTCTTTATCTGCAATATTCAGGGTGTGAGATTTGCAAATAAAATCTACTACAATAATGTTACCATTTGGGATAGAGACTCCTAGATCAGACTCAAGTGGCATGGGTCAAATTTCACTATTCCTCCTAACAAAATTAGTAGATACACAAGAATGTGTAACATTAGGGTCAAACAGAATATGAGCATAATTAGATGACACCCTGATCATACCCAGCACACACATTCTCAAGTTTAGCTATAATTCTAACTAAATGAATTTCTATATATGAGGTCAACTTATTAAATATGATAGAAAAGAAGATAGCACTAAATACCTGTGCTGCCATAGAATTAGAAGCATTAACATCCTGCTGAGTGAGTGCATAAACTCTTCCTTGGGTCTTCGATCTCTGCTGCCATCCTCCTTGCTGTGGTCTCAATTGAGGGCCTGGATTAGCTAGGGTACATGTACAGATTGATACCTCGATCGTACCATAAGCTCTCTCCTCTTAGGACATACATTTATCTTATGGCCTGATTGGCCATAATTGAAATATACTCCTACAAACCCTATACAATCCCTTATAAAATGAGGTCCTCCACATCTATGGCATCGAAGAATATCTGAGGGCTGCCTTCTATCTCTTGAAGGTATAGGAACTAGCCTTATATCCCTAATTCAGCCATATTGCTACTTTGACCTTGAGGACCACTCAGGCTAGTCCTCTTTCTTAACATTCCATCTCTTTCTGTTTGGGTATCATTAAGTCCTTTCTCTATGACTAGTGCTTTATTGAGTACCTCCTTGTACTTAGAGGGCTTAAAGTTGGATGTATACCTACTGCTTAATTTGGGTTCTAAGCCTAATCTCAAACTTTCGAGCCCGATTTTTTTTCTTTTGTACTAATCCTAAAGAATAATTGGCTAGCTCTCAAATTTAGTTGCATGTTGAGCAACTGATATATTACTTTGCCTCAATTGGCAAAACTCCTCATACTTTTGATACAAAATACTATGAGAAAGGTATTTTTCATAGAAGTCTTCTCTAAAGACTTTCCAAGTGATATGTATAATATCTATACCCAATCTTTCCCTTTCTATCTTCCACCAACACGAGCTTCTCCATGCAAAATAAAAGGAAAAGTATAACAAACCTTCTCCTCTTGAGAATATTTTAACACCTCAAAGATTTGCTATATCTCACCCAACTAGCTTTCAGCCCCCACAGGGTCAGAGGCACTCTGAAAAGGTGACGGGGCAAATTTCTTAAATTCTTCTAAGCCAATACGATGCTCTTATTAAACTCTGACATTTCTTTACTGTTAGGGAGGAGGATTGCTATTGATGTTGTGGTTGCTGCTAATGCTCTTATTGTTGTATAAATTATTGCATCAACTGATTCTATTGTTTTATTATCTTCGTCATATCAGTTTGTATAGTAGTTTGCTATTGCACCACTCCTAAAAGTGTTTGAATTAATTGGAAGGAGTGAACTTGCTTTCTGAGGGCAATCCCAGATCCACCTTGCATTCTTGCCCTTAAAGAGCTCCCAGTAGGGTTGTCATTATCCCTATGATAGTGTATATTGCTTGTCAGTGTAGAAGGAATACTAGTTTGGTGTTTAGCAAGCATCCAAGCATATTAGAACTATCAGCAAATTGTGTAAGCCTTCTCACATGTCTTCATCCGCTACCACAAACCATCTTAGCCTACACAAACCAATATTTGCATTCAAAATCATAACCAATCCTAATTATTAGTAGTCAAAAAGAATTACACAATTCACAATGATATACTACCTAATCTACACTCCCAACCAAAGGTTTACCTACGCACACTCATTTAAAGCTTGTCCTTAAGAATCTTAAATCTAGCCTCTGATACTATCTTTGTCACATCCCAAACACCATATTTGTGTTGGACACATGACATAGCTACATATCCCGTGGAGTATAATTCTAGATTATATGCAAGGCCTAATACATCTATACCAAATATTTAATACCAAGAGATAAATAACTTAGGTAAACTATATATTACATTCTTTACTGAAAATTTTAGTTATCCCAAAATTATACGGTTCAGATACATCCAATATCAGATACAAACTTGACTACTACTATCTTTCACTAAAATGTTTCCACCTTAGTTCGGTTTAGTTAGATATTCTGCAGCTCTGAAAAGAAATAGAAATAATGATATGAGCTAACAGCTCAATAAGGATCACCTAAGCATGTACCCAAGCTTGAAAGGATGATAATTCTTTTAATAAACATACTCATGGAGGAACAATGGTTCAAATATCAAAAATTAACAAATGAGTATTTATATGCCCATCTTAGTAATAATACTAGGATGTTCATCAAATTTCAAAGCATAACATTTTAATGTATACAATATTCCATCATCAGCAACTTTGATATACTCATCATATATAACCAAATTAGCAAGTTTGATTCAACTAGGATTTCCTTTTAATTGCTATCACATCTATTAACACCCACACTAAGCTATGATTCTTATTTATTATTTTATTATGATATGTGTAATGTGGATCGAATCTGAATTTTCGATATTTACACTATTCATGATCATGCTCCTGCCTATGACTAGCCAAATTAGAATACCATGTTCCTATCCATGGCAAGATCATACTGATAAAAATATCGTATTTCTGTCCATGGTAAGGCCATACTAATAAAAATACCACATTCCTGCTCATGGTGAAATCATAGTAATAGAAACACCACGTTCCACCCGTGGCAAGGCCATACTGATATCGTGATTAGTCCAAATGCTTTAATTTTAAATTATTATAAATTATAACTTTCATTTTATTACTATTATTAGATTATAAATTATATATATATATAGTTTATTTATGCAATTGATAAGATTTGGGATCATAAAGAATTAAAGCTTCCAATACAATGCCAGTATATGATGCCACAATTTCTAGTATATGATATCAAACATTTATAATCAATGAGGTGGTTGTGATTAGAGATCCTCCCCTGATGTGCCAATCCGAACAACCGTGCACCTAAAATATCCAATTAAACCTAAATAAATATTCAATGCTAGAAAAATTCAGAACTCACTCTCTTTTCTAACTTATATGATTATGACCTAATTTTCTTGATTTTTAAAGTCCAATCTATCATTCTACCTCATGATAATAATCATAATTTGCTTAAAAAATTAATGGACTAGACTTTACCTCAATTAGTAGGACAGCAAGGGATTCCACGTCGATCTTTTTAAATCTCAAGATGCTGCCCACTTATAAATAAATCTGACCTAAGTTAGAAACTAGGTAAGTAAATAAAGCCAAAATTAATCTTTGATTAAGATTAATCATCAGCCCAACAAGGACATAAGGCTAGATTAAAGAAGAACATAAGGTTGTAAAGAGTTTATGAGGAAGATTGTAAAGGGCTTTGTCCATCTTTGAGGGAAAATAAATAGAAAACTAGGTCTACAGCCAAAAGAGGGAAGAAAATAGAGTTATTTCTCTCTTGATGAAGAAAAGGATGGCCATATCATCCTCTATCTGGTTGCAACCTATAAGGAGATTTTAATCCTTCTTTCAAATAAAAAAATACAGTAAGAAATAAGAAAGAAAATTAGTTTAGGGCTTACCTGAGTTGAGTAGGAAGAAGAGATGGGATGGCATCTAGCATGGAGGAAGAGGTGAAGGAAAGAAGAATAAGAAGAAGAAGAGAGAAGAAGAAAAGAGAAGAGAAGATGTGGAAGAGGGACGATGTGCGTAGAAGAGAGGGAGAGCAAGAAAAATGGAAGAGAGATAGGGCTCACGTTGTGTGTGTGGGAGAGAGAGAGAGATAAAAGGAGGGAGGGTGACATGGTTTAGGAGACGCATGATGGGGGATGCAATGAGGCTTCCATCGCACAGAATAGAGGATAAATCCTCTGTTTCGCTCCAATTGGGTTACTGCCTTAATAGGCGGGCCAGCCATACAGACTGATTGGGCCAGGCCTTACATTCCAACAGCAAACACCCACATAGAATATCAGTGTGTAAGTACTTTAATAATCTTTCCAACTAACCTTAGCTAATGATGTGGGATCCATTCATCAAGTCTAGCGCATGAGGATTCTAATTGGTGATCCTCTTTAATCATCACCAAACAAATGGATACTTCTCTGATTCTTTCTATTTCCTTTTTCTTTTTCCTTTTTGGGTAGACGAGGGATGTCTTCCAAACTAGCATTAGCCCTATTGCATGGAAAACTTCTTAAATGCTTGTTCAGATAGAGTAATTCTTTGTGCACTATATGCGGTACAATAAAATTGACATGGCACACACCATCCAATCATATTGGATCATGTAGTGTAATTAATAATGGGACAGACATTTAATACCATTCAACTATTTTTTCATCTAATTTTTTTTAATAAAATATTCTTTTCCTCTGTAAAACCATGAAAGAGCAGTATTATTATTTTTTGATATCTTTCTGTGAGTATATATAATATTTTGAATAATATATATAATTTTTTATATTTTTATATAATATCTTATTGATTATTATAATTTTTTGATACCTTATATGACTTCATATGTGTCTTTATATAACATCCTGAATAATATATATTACTTTCTGATACCTTATATGACTTTTTATAAATATATATGATATTTTGAATAATATATATAATTTTTTATGAATATATATGATATTTTAAATAATATATATAATTTTTTATATCATTATATGATATTTTGAATAATATATATAGCTTTTTAATATTTTATATGACTTTCTATGAATATATATGATATCCTTGATAATATATATAACTTTTTATAAGTATATATAATATTCTTAATAATATATATAATTTTTTATATTTTTATATAATATTCTTTATTTATTATAATTTTTTGATACCTTATATAACTTTTTGTTGGTTATAATAACCAATAGGGTATCATATAAAGATATAGAAAGTCATATATACTGCTCAGAATATCATATATATTCATAAAAAATTATATATATTATTCAAGATATTATATATATTGATAGAAAATCATATAAGGTATTCAAAAATCATATATATTATTTAAGATATCATATATATTTATAAAAAGTTATATATATTATTTAGAATATCATATATATTCATAGAAAATCATATAAGACATCAAAAGTCATATATATTGTTCAAGATGTAATATAAAGATACAAAAAATTATATATTATTCAAAATATTATATATATTCACACAAAGTTATACAAGACATCAGAAAGTAATAATACTATTCATTCTTTGTTCTATAGAGAAAAAAGATATTTTCATCAAAAAAAATCTGAGAAAAAAATTGAATGACATTAAGTATCTGTCCCATTATTAATTATGCTATGTAGTCTAATATGATTGGGCAGTATGCTCCATGTCAATTTTGCTACACTACACGCGATGCATAAAGAATTTTTCGTTCAAATATTCTTGCAGAAATCAAAGTCTGTTGACCCACCCAACCCACACCTAGTAAAGACTTGTCCAAGTCCTGGCCTTGTTGGTTTGTTGGAAGAAAAAATAGATCCATAGAGGCCCTTTTCTCCTTCCCACAAGATTTGGGCTGAGAGATATTGAGTTGATATGAGCCATGCTTAATTAGGTGGCTCAATCCAAGAATCCACTAAGAAATTCAGCCCAATTCTATTGGATTATCCAAATAGACTCTAGGTACTCTAATAATTAGCATAATAGACAGCAATTATGTAAGAAGCCAGTTCTCTTTTTTTTTTCCGCATGATTTTCAAAGCAAAAGTTTAAAAAAAAAATAGACCAAATGGAAGTCTCCTTCTCCCTCTCGATCTCATCGGCAGGAAGCCAATTTCGAGTGAAAATCGGCCTCCCTCCACTCTATTTAACGAGCTTCACCCTCCCTCTTGGATTTTATACCCAGGTCATTGGAGATCGTCGATGATTTTCTATTGTTTCTCTTCTTCTTCTTCGAGGATGACCTTCACTAAGATTGTCAAGAATCATAATCGACCACCTCAGGAAGCTAGGTACAATACTGAGATCCTTAAATAGATATTTTCCCCATCTTCCTTAGCCCTTGGGAGCCTTGATTTTGACCGACAATCACCAAAAAATTTTTAGAAAAATGAAGCCCCTATTTTTCTCCTTATTATTCTATTATTTTTTCTTGATTTTCTAGTGTCAATCATCACCACCAATCACTAGGATGGATGACCGTCAGCTATTGCCACTATGGTCCCAGCCACCGCTAGTCGTGAGCCCCCTATTTTGGGGAAAGAGGGGAAAGAGAAGTCCCCTATTTTGCCAAAAGAGAAAGAAGAAGAAGAAAAGAAAAAGCAAAGAAATAAAAAATTAGAAGGAAAAAAGAGAAAAAAGGATCGAGTTTCTCTCTCTTTCCTCTCTCTTCTCTCTACCTTCTCTCTCCATTTTCTCTCTCTATGAGTTTCTCGCTCTAGAGATCTTATGGACTAGTGGAGGGTCCAAGTATTTAGGTAAATCCAAATCAATTTGTTGACCTTAGAAGGGGTTTAGGGTCTATAATATTTGGATATTTTTCATCCTTAATTATATATGATTTTTTATTTGACTTTGACCCTGATTATGTAGAAGTATAATTGTCTACACAAGAAGGTACCATGCAGAATACCTTGATCCTGAGTTCATAGATCGAGGGATAAATCGATTGTTGTGCTTGAGTCTGAGATCAATAAAAGTAAGAATCTTTTTATATGATTATATATATATATATATACACATACACACACACACACACAACATGCATGATGATTTCAGCTTTATTTGGATATATGATTTTTTATTATATACATATCACATGTTGACAATTTTGGTTAATGAGAATATGATATCTAATTTTTTTGAAATTGAGCAAGATATGTAATACAAATTATTAAATGATGTATTGATTGTGTAAGAAGATTAGGATTAGCCATGATGTAGATTGCTGATCATGAATCGAATCATGACACCTTGTATTGCTAGTCATAGACTGAATCATGATATCCTGATTTGCTATCACAGGCTAAAGCATAGATATCTTAATTTGCCACCATAGACCGAAGCATGGATATTCTGATTTGCCACTACAGGCCGAAGTATAATTATTATAGATTGCCACTATGGACTGAAACATGGTATTTGCCGATCATAGGCCAAAGCATGACCATGATTAGTCCAAATCGAAAAATAACTGTTGATTTGGAACATGTTAATGAAATGTAAATGATAAGTCATACGAAACTATTAGTGATATTTATGATGGATTGGTGATAATATATGATTCGTGATATATATTTATATAATTATTGAGTTATATTATATATTAATATGAGATTTTATGGCTTATGATTTTTCTTTAATATTGCTCTTCATTATTTTTGAATTGCATTGTTATATCGGTGTATGTGTGATGGAATTCTTACTAGACTATAAAGCTCATAACTCCAATTCTCTCTTTCTTTATAGAGTCATGGGATGCATAGCATTAGATGGGTTTGAGCATGGAGTTCGAGCGGTGGTGTAATTTTATAGCTCTTGCATGATCTCTAGGACTTGTTTCAAGGTTCATGCATGCGGCCGCATCATGTAGTTGACCCGGATGATGGATTCAGGATGTGACAAATTATGTATTAAACAATTCAGACATATACTATTAACATATAAATAAAAGTAAATATTACAAATTATTCATTCATTATACAATTTCAAAAATTTATACATGCTTTTGCTTTACACAATTAATGTAATAGACAACAAATCTTTAATTGCATTCTAAAATTGCCTTTTGTTTTTCTCACTTTATATCAAAATCATGAGCTACATCTACCATCATGAGCTACATCGAAATGTAAGTCAAGCACAACTACTACAATCTTTTGAAACAACACATTATCCTAATCAAATTGATTAACTATGTTACACTCCAAACCTATCACCCAAGTCGGCTATGTGACATGCCTACGTGAACCTCAGAGCAATACCCTAAAGAACATGCAAGTTCTTTAAAATGAATAAAATTTTTACTTATACTAGAATAATTAAATTATTATTAGAAGAGTTTACTCAATTACAAAGATTCAAATATTTATCTCGTATCCAAAAACCAACTATCTAACTAATAATTCCAATGCTTGAACTCCATGCCTGATCCATCCAAAACATAAGTGTCATGAAACTCTGAAAGAAAAAGAAGATAGGTGGTGTGAACTTTATAGCCTACTAAAGATCCCCCATATAGCAGTATAGATAAAGTAAACTTACAATAAAGATTAACCATATCAAATTGCAGGCAAAAATTATAAAACTTTATATGATTTTTTCACATAGCTCAAATAGATCCATATAATTATACACACATAAATTTACATCATCAAATATACATCCAAGAAAATATATCAAATATATTATCAATCTGAAGCCTTTGTTCAACATTGATTTCATATGTCTTATCTTCCATTATTATTCTTGATCAATAATTATCTTTCCAATTTGGATTATCCACTATCATGCTTCGGCCGGTGATTCACAAAATAATAATCTATGCTTTGGCTTGTGGTGAGAAACTATAATATCCGTACTTCAATCCTTGGTGGCAATATATAATATTTATGCTTCAGCTCACCGTAGCAAATCATA
>NC_025995.2:79842843-79862843 GCF_000442705.2 Elaeis guineensis | reverse complement strand
AGAAATGATTAGATAAAGTATCATCAATAATAGTTGGATGATCGAGTTGTGTAAATTGTACAAAGTTTAATATTTATTAATATAAAATAATTATTATAAATTGAGATCAATAATATTTATGGGATTTTGAGATTGCAATGAGTTTTAAGATCTTGCATATGCTTTAGGATTTTATCCTAAGGAGTATGCGGCCATCACGTATTTGATTCGAATGCTGCGTTCAGAATGTGCTAATTCCAACCCATCCTTTCATTCTTGTTCTGTACGGCCAATTGCCTTTTAGTCCACATCTCTTCAAATAAATAATTGTTTTCAAAATTTTTTCCAGATGATTTAAGCCAACTCACATTTTACAAAGGGGTGATCTACTATTTCTTCTTCTTTTCCGCATAACAAACAATGTATGGGTCCATTCCATCTATGCTTTTTCACATTACCTACCATCAGAATTCTATTATTGAACACCAGCCAATTGAATATTTTCATCTTTTATGGGAGTGGCAATTTCCAATTAAATAGCTGCGAATCCGGATGTCATACCCCGTGGCAGAAGAATTTATAACATTTGTTGACTGAGAAAGTTGTAGATTTGTACCCCAAAGCACAAGAATTTATAACATTTGTTGACCGAGAAAGTTGTAGATTTGCACCACTTCCGTTCGATCTTATCCTATACATTCCTGGTGGTAACTTCACTTTGTATCCTTTCAAGCATCTCAAATTCCTCCAGACCTCTTGCTGATAATGAAATTTTGTGTGATTTTCACAGCTTATAAAATCAGCTGCCGTTATTTGTTGGTTCCTTGCAGGGGTGAATAAGACTGGAAATGGACTTTTCAGTTATCTATCCAGAATCTGTCTGTTTCCCCTCTCCTATAATAGTTCTTACACTAGTAGAAAACAACTCTCTTACCTGGTTGATATCTTTCCATGTAGGGGATGCGTTCCTTAACCTTCTTGCTTCCATTACACTTGGCAAGGTGTGATTGTATTGTGTTCTATATATCAATTGCCTCCAGTGTCGTTCAAGCTCCTGGTAGAACCTCCACCACCATTTTTGTAGTAAGCACTGATTGAAGAGGCAAAGATCAATTACTCCAAGTCCTCCATAGGCCTTCGGTCTACAAACCTTTTTCCAATTTAGAAGATATAGTCCTTTTGAGCATGAAGTGCTTCCTTTCCAGAGGAAATTTCTTCTCATCTTGTCTATTCTTTTGATTGTTTCAGTATTGCTCTCCCTCTTATCGATAGTCGTTTCTCTTTCCAGCGGAACAATTTCCGCTCAACCTTTTGTTCAATGAATTTCCAGTCTGATGGTCTTAACTTGGAATGATGAAGCGGAAAACAAAGATATTTAATAGATAATTGATCAATATATTAATATGATATAAAAAATATTAAAATATTTATTATTTAATTTTTATTATTTAATATTTAATATTTTTTTATATATTTTTTTAAGAATTATTGATCATGAGAAATTATTCACAAACTAACCAGTAAGGTTTCCAACGAATATATATTATCGGCCCACAACATTTGCAGTGATTAACAATGATGGATCCATGTTGAAAAATGTGAGTCAATTGACCCCACATAAAAATTTAAAAATATTAAATATATATATACTATTAAAAAAAATTAAAATTAATCTCATTAAATTTATGAATTGACTTCATAACCCATGTAAAATTTTATAAGTAAAGAACAAAAAAAATCACATAATAAAAATAATTACGATCCACAGTCTTTTTCTTTAATAACTCAATATATCACTGCCACGTATCATTTTCAAAATATGAAAAGCCGTGGAGGACAATTATAAAAATAAAAAATTTTAATGTATTTTTGTTGGTGTAGAAATAATACTATATTCAATTTAATTTTTAATATTTTTAATATTTATTTTTTATTTTATATTAATTTTATAAAGTAAAATTTTTGAATCTGCTGTAGGTGACAAAACCCAAGACCAAGTTCAAGTTTTCAGTCCAAATAAATGTGAGATCCAGATCAAAAGATAGCAACAATACGGCCCACAAGAGCAAGCCACGGTCGAAAGAGCAAGCCGCGGTCCACATGCGGCACACAGAAAAATCTGCACGATCCATGCACGGCGTACAGGGAAACAGCTGCATGGTCCACGTGGCACACAAGAACAGTAGCATGCGGTGTATGCATGCGGCTCACGAGCAGGCATGCGGACGCGGGTGCAAAGGCGAGTGGGTTCACGCGGGCATTCATGCGACGAACGGGTGCGTGGCCTTCGTGCAAGCGCGAGCACGAGTTCATGCAAGGCTTGTTGCATGAGGGCCTGAGATGCGATTTAAACTGCCTGGGACTGGTCGAGGCGGTCTTCACACAGGTGCAAGTGTGTGCCTGGGACACGAGGGGAATGGAAAGACTTTAGGGTTTTAAAGAAATTTTAAAAGTAGGTGGCTAGGATTTTGGGGTGATATAATCTAAGAAGGAAAATATTTTGAGACGTGAGAAATTTGAGGAGCTAAGAGTGTGGGATGGCCAGGACTTTAGGAGGTTTTGAAAGCTATAAAAAGGGATGTAGAGTGGCCTATGAAAGAGGAGATTGAAAGAGAAAAACTGTAGAGAATTTTTGTAAAGATAAAGAGAGAGTGTTTGCTAGGTGTTGAAGTTTTGAGAGAGAATTTTTGATGGCATAAGAAGGTTCCGTATCTTCTTTTTCAAATTCTTCCCCAACAATCAAAGAAGATGGAGCTTTTAGTGACAAGCGAAATCCAACCCATGAGCAGTTAAACCCTTCATCTTCGGAAGAGTAAATGAACTCCTTAAGATCATATTTGTATTTTATTTTTTTATCATTATTGTGTATTTTATTTTATTATGCAATCCACTACTTGAACATTGTAAGGCTGCTTTCTTTTTGAATAATATTAAATATTTGGCAAACATGAATAGTTTCTATGATTTTATTCATGTGTTTAAATAGTAGTATTCATGATTTCTTGATGTCTGATCTCGAATAGTTTATGACTACGTAGAGACGAGCCATGATCTAAGAATATGATTAGTGCTCAGTGAGATAAGATATATTAAGAGCAAGATCATAGATTTATTTTTTTATTATCACTACAGTTTGTAGTTTATAGTGATTTAGATTGTTTTGATTAAAATACTAATCTGTGATTAAAGACATATTCGAAAATCTGAGGCACTTTCTTCTACTTAATTTTTCTAAAATTTTATATTTGTCAACTTATTTTTTTTATCTTTTTTAAATTTTTAAATTTTTATTTTTTATCATATTTTCTAATTTGAATACAACTCAGTCTTTTGATCTCTTAGGATTTGACACTTAATCTCATCCTATTCTATATAATAGTTGAGTCAAATTAAATTATTATTCTTTGATGCTTGCGATAGCAATTAAATTTTATTGCCGTTGCCGAAAATCATTGGCACGGTTGTTTTAACATTAAAAAAAATTAAAAAAAATTCTCATAATAGATATAGTGACATTGGAAATAAAAATAAAAAAAAATATTTTTCTTGGAGATCTTGTTTGTTGCATTGTATTCTCGTAACAAATCTTAAGGACGCAAACTCTAACACAAAATAAGATAGGGATTTCATCACCCTTCCTTGGCCCACAAACAAGAGTCCTTCATTTTGCATTGACCTAAGCCTAAATAAAATCAATTAGACGTTAGCCCTTAAAGAATTCGAGCTCATTAGGATAAGGGAATCTAAAAATTGGATTGAATTTGAAATTGATCAATCAATTAATGTCTAAGAAAAATGGTTCAGAGACTCATTCCTGAAGAATGGTGGTTATTTAATTAGGATCGTTAAGAGAGCATGGGGAGCCTTCCATCAATCTTACACTTATCTGGTCAATTGGATTGGTTAACTTTAAACTTTAAGTACTTGAAGGTTACCTTAGAATAGTTAGGAACTATTTAGATTTAGGTTAAACCTTAGCTAGAGTTTATCTTTTGTGCGAAATTTGTTTGCAATTAGAATAAAAAAAAAAAAACTAAAAATATTTCTCTTATCTATCTCTTAGATTTAGGTTCCTCTAGATTTCTCGCCTTTTAATTTCTTGTTCCTCTTCTGTTTTCTACAAAAAGTAAAATTAATCAAAAAAATTAGGATTCTTCTGATCTAGAACTTTTGGTTGTATGCTTGGTCGTCGATCTTTACAATCAGAACTGTAACCATTAGACCAAAAAATTAAAAAAACCCTCAAAACAATTCGATCTATATATATGGCTGAACATGGTAAATCCAACCCTCCTCATCAATTGAAAAAGCATTTCACTTCATCCTCATATACCTATTCTCCTTATATTTAGATGCCCCCCGTAGAGGCCTCCCAATATGATATTAAGTCTAGTGTTATTCAAATATTGCCTTCTTTTTATGGACTTAGTAATGAGGATCTTTACAAATATCTAGATGAGTTTTTTGAGATATGCTCTACTGTCAAAATCTAGAATTTCTCTAATGATGCTCTTAGGTTGAAATTATTTTTTTTTTGCTCAAGGATAAGACCAAACATTGGTTACATTTATTAGACTTAGTAACTGTTGGTGCAAAAATCCGCTTGCGCCGGAGAAGCTGGAGTCGGGGAAGCCGCGGTCGCCGCCGGGACCTGCAAGGGAAGTCTAAACCGGAGGTGGGGTTGCTCCGGCAAGACCCTCCGACGCTCAAGTCAGTTTTCTGTCTCAACAAGAATGGAGTGCTCGAACGGAGGATTTAGCAGAGTTTTGAGATAAGGAGAATGAGCTTAAAGAATAACATATCTGGGTCTCCCTTTTATAGGCGGAGGAGGCAAAGGATTGATGGCGACGTTTGTAACCGCCTGATAGTGGGCCGCCCATGGTCAGGGAAATTGATTGCGAAAGATAGTGGGTAGACCCGTGGCTATCGCCATAGCCTGCCACGTAGGGCCTGTTGCCGGTAGTGAGACGGCGTCCGTTGTCGCTAGTTATCAGCGAGTAGTGGGATCGTGCAGCACCTGTCGCAGGGAGCGGAGCAGAATCGTAGCCGTTGACACAGCCTGTCAGAGAGTAGTGGGTCCGCCGCAGGGGGAGGTGGAGCCGTGCGGAATCCACTACAGGAAGTGGAATAGGATCATGGCAGTTATCGTTATCTGTCAAGGGACGCGGATCTGTTGATCAAGGCTCGGCAGTGGTCGGAGTTCGGCCTTCGCAGGAGTCCGGGAGGAGTCCCCCTTTCGGTTGAGGTCGTGGGTGGGGTCCGACTCCAGCAGCTGATACTGAGGTCGGAGACTGAGGTCGGAGCTTGGCCTCCGTAGGAGTCCGGACGGAGCCGCCCTGCTGCTGATGACGGAGCCCGATTTCCGTAGGAGTCCGGGCGGAGCCGTTCCGCTGTCGATGGAGGAGCCCGGCTCCCGTAGGAGTCCGGGCGGAGCCGTTCTGCTGTCGATGGAGGAGCCCGACCCCCGTAGGAGTCCGGACGGAGCCATTCTGCTGTCGATGGAGGAGTCCGACTCCCGTAGGAGTCCGGGCGGAGCCGTTCTGCTGTCGATGGAGGAGCCCGGCTCCCGTAGGAGTCCGGGCGGAGTCGTTCTGCTGTCGATGGAGGAGCCCGGCTCCCGTAGGAGTCCGGGCGGAGCCGTTCTGCTGTGGATGGAGGAGCCCGGCTCCCGTAGGAGTCCGGGCGGAGCCGTTCTGCTGTTGATTTCGGCTGCGGGTATTTTATACCAACACCCCCGGCTCCCGTAGGAGTCCGGGCGGAGCCGTTCTGCTGTCGATGGAGGAGCCCGGCTCCCGTAGGAGTCCGGGCGGAGCCGTTCTGCTGTCGATGGAGGAGCCCGGCTCCCGTAGGAGTCCGAGCGGAGCCGTTCTGCTGTCGATGGAGGAGCCCGGCTCCCGTAGGAGTCCGGACGGAGCCGTTCTGCTATGGATGGAGGAGCCCGGCTCCCGTAGGAGTCCGGGCGGAGCTGTTCTGCTATTGATTTCGGCTGCGGATATTTTATACCCAACACCAGTCCCCTACTTCCGAGTTTGAATTTCAAGAGAAGGAAGTACACAAAGAGAGATGCGCGCAGCCGGAATCGCCCCTTCGAACCTTGCGCACTGCCACCCCCATTTAATGCGCGCACGTCAGAATCCATTTTTTGGTGAAGGTGACTTGAAAAGTCTCTTCGGAACCTCCGTCGAAACACGATCCTAAGCGTCGCTCTGCGGGAATTTACATGCGGTCAACCCTCGATGGCGGTGAAGGGGATAAGCGTGCCACGCGGCACACACCAGTTGGCCCAGGAATACCCGTCGTCACAATGGCGCCAGGATCCATCGGCTATTTAAACTCCTCAGCCCCTTCGTGGCCTCATTCTGGCGCTGTCCTTTCATCTGAGAGTCCTGCTTTTCTCGCCCCAGTCCCTGTCTTCTTCCCTTATACCATGTTCTCTACTCGGGGGGCTGTTTTTGAGGGGATTTTTAGGGTTTGGAGGAAGGTGAGGAGGAGAATGGCGGCTGGTGAGAATCTCCGTCGCTCTAAAGGGAGCCCAAGGAAGAATTCCTTCAACAACAGGGGTTTAATAACGGGGGCTGTTGGTGAAGTTATTCTGCCCGCGAATCTCGGAGCAGCAAGGCGGGGTGATACCGGTCAAGAGGGCAGACTAGACGTCATAAGCCATGACGGGATCCTTGACGCCGTCGGGGCCGAGAGACCAGAGGCGGTCGGCATCGACGGTGGGGCAATAGAACTTGTTGCGGGGACGGTGGAAGTAACGCATGCCGACCTTGCCGGAGCGTCTCGGATGGTGGCCGTCGTGGTGCATCCGGAGATGAGGCATATCTCTGGTGTCCCGACCGCTCCTGAAGTGGCTACGGTTCTTCTTGAAACAGGTCTTCGCTACTGCCGCCGTTACCCCCACCGCCTCCGGAGATCTATCCCACCCCTTTCCCACTAAGGTTGGGACTTCGGGAACAGAATGAGGCAAGATGGGGCGAGAGCTGTTACACACGCTGGAGAATGTGACTGAGAAGGATAGAGACGGAGTTCGTAGCTCGGAGCGACCTCCGGTTCGTCCTGCCCGAACCGTGCTCGCGATACTCGCGATGATGTGTATTTTCTCTCTTTTTTTTTTTCTGACCCACCGGGTCTTGTAACGTGTACTTCTGTTAAATGAAAAAGCAATTTCAGTACCTTGTTTGCATCTTGTGTTAAATAGTTGCCTGCCGAACTTCTTCATTTTCCTTTCCTTCTCTTTTCCTGTGTTACGTCGTTCCAGGATCGTCGGCGACCTTTTCAGTTCATGTGGGATCGTCATTCGCCGATCTCCTTTTCGGCTTTTGTGCCGTTCGGGGATACCCACTTGTCAGGTTTGCTGGATTTTTCTCCGCTGAAGTCGGGGCTAAGTTCGGCTCCCTTGATAGTCCGAACGGAGAAGCCCTCCGAAGTTGGAGTAGCTCGTTCTCGTAAGAGTCAGGGCAAAGTTTTTCTGCAATCAAAGTCATAAGTAAAGTCCGGCTTCCGTAGAAGTCCGGGCGGAGTTGTCCTGTAGCTGATGTTGGCGGTGGAGCCCGGCTCCCGTAGGAGTCCGGACTGAAGTCTCTTTCTTCTTTTTTTTCCCTTCCCTTTTTTTCTTTTTGGGTGGAACCCGGCTCCCGTAGGAGTCCGAAGTCTTCTTTGGCGGGGGCCCGGCTCCCGTAGGAGTCCGGGGAAGTCTTTTTGCGGCGGAACCCGGCTCCCGTAGGAGTCCGGGCGAAGTCTTCTTGGCGGAACCCGCTCCGTAGGAGTCCGGGCGAAGTCTTGCGGCGAACCCGGCTCCCGTAGGAGTCCGGGCGAAGTCTTTTGCGGCGAACCCGGCTCCCGTAGGAGTCCGGGCGAAGTCTTCTTGGCGGCGGAACCCGGCTCCCGTAGGAGTCCGGGCGAAGTCTTTTTGGCGGTGGAACCCGGCTCCCGTAGGAGTCCGGGCGAAGTCTTTTTGGCGGCGGAACCCGGCTCCCGTAGGAGTCCGGGTGAAGTCGTCTTGGCGGCGGAACCCGGCTCCCGTAGGAGTCCGGGTGAAGTCGTCTTGGCGGCGGAACCCGGCTCCCGTAGGAGTCCGGGCGAAGTCTTCTTGGCGGCGGAACCTGGCTCCCGTAGGAGTCCGGGCGAAGTCTTCTTGGCGGCGGAACCCGGCTCCCGTAGGAGTCCGGGCGAAGTCTTCTTGGCGGCGGGACCCGGCTCCCGTAGGAGTCCGTGCCTTCCACTTTGCTCATGTCAGGACGAGGTTCTCCTCCTGTTCCTGACAGGGCTGCGGGGGCACATTAGGGCGTTGCGAGGCCTCTTCCCCCATCCGGTCTAAAAGAACCGGGCCTTCGACTTTGCTCGAGTTAGGGCGAGGTTCTCCTCCTGTCCCTAACAGAGCTGTGGGGGCACATATGGGCATTGCAAGGCCTCTCCCCCCATCCGGTCTAAAAGAACCGGGCCTTCGACTTTGCTCGAGTTAGGGCGAGGTTCTCCTCCTGTCCCTAACAGGGCTGTGGGGGCACATATGGGCGTTGCAAGGCCTCTCCCCCCATCCGGTCTAAAAGAACCGGGCCTTCGACTTTGCTCGAGTTAGGGCGAGGTTCTCCTCCTGTCCCTAACAGGGCTGTGGGGGCACATATGGGCATTGCAAGGCCTCTCCCCCCATCCGGTCTAAAAGAACCGGGCCTTCGACTTTGCTCGAGTTAGGGCGAGGTTCTCCTCCTGTCCCTAACAGGGCTGTGGGGGCACATATGGGCGTTGCAAGGCCTCTCCCCCCATCCGGTCTAAAAGAACCGGGCCTTCGACTTTTATAAGGTTGCCCTCTCATTTTTGATACCGTCTGCTTGAATTGTCCTAAGACAAATGGGTACGCATTTTTTGATTAGGACGAAATCACTGGTAGTACATCCGTAAGTTTTCTGAGCTCCACGATCGTGGGAGGTCGGCTCCTCCGAGTTCCTTGAGATAATAAGTTTCAGGTCGGACTACTTCTTTGACTTCGTAAGGTCCCTCCCAGTTTGGGGCAAGCTTCCCCTAGCCCTGTGGTTATGAGACAGCGGCTCGTCGGAGCACTAGATCCCCTGCTTTGAATACCTTGTTCTTGACTCGGGCGTTGTAATATCGGGCAACTTTCTGTCTGTAGGCTGCCATTCGAACCTGAGCAATCTCCTGCCTTTCTTCCAGTAGGTCGAGGTTGGCTCTGAGATTTTGCGCGTTTTGGGGTTCGTCGAATACCACGACTCGTGCCGACGGGAGTTTAAGCTCGATCGGGATGACAGCTTCCGTACCAAAGGCTAAAGCAAAGGGAGTCTCTCCTGTAGGCAACCTCTGGGTGGTCCGATAAGCCCATAGCACATGATAAAGTTCGTCCGTCCAAGTTCCTTTTGCTTTTTCGAGCCTGGTCTTAATCCCCTGCAAAAGGGTTCTGTTTGTTACCTCGGCTTCGCCGTTCGCCTGGGGATGGGCCACTGATGTGAATTTGTGGGAGATGTTTAGGTCTTCACAGAATTCTGCAAATCTGGCTCCCGCGAATTGCCGTCCATTATCAGTGATGAGAGTTCTAGGCAAACCGAACCTGCACACGATCGATTTCCAGACGAAATCCCGCACTTTCGCTTCTGTGATTTTGGCTAGTGGCTCGGCCTCGACCCATTTGGTGAAGTAGTCGATTGCTACAAGGAGGAATTTCTTTTGACCAGACGCCATGGGAAAGGGGCCAAGAATATCCATTCCCCATTGCGCAAAAGGCCATGGGGCACTCAAGGGTGTAAGCTCGGTAGCAGGTTGTCTCTGGACGTTGGCGTATCTCTGGCATCGATCACACTTTTTGACATATTCAATTGAATCATGGTGCATTGTTGGCCAGTAATACCCTTGGCGGAGTAGCTTGTGGGATAGAGACCTGGCACCTAAATGGCTTCCGCAAGCTCCCTCGTGCACTTCCCATAAAGCGTAGTCAGCTTCTGAGGGTCGGAGGCATCTCAAGAGAGGCAAGGAGTACGATCTTTTGTACAATTTGCCCTCATAAAGGATGTACCGGGAGGCTCGATTTCGGAGTTTTCGAGCTTCTTTCGCGTCCTGGGGGAGAATCCCATCTCTAAGATAGGTTATTAGCGGGTCGACCCAGCTGGGCTCGTGGTCGATCTCCATTACGAGTCGCGGTTCTTCCGTACTCGGTTGTTTCAAAACTTCAAAGAGGACGCCTTTTGGCAATTCGGCCGGAGCCGATGTCGCCAGTTTGGAGAGAAGATCGGCTCTGGTGTTCTCCGACCTTGGAATTTGCCTAATGTCGAAATTGCCAAAGGCAGGGATGAACTCCTTCACCTTCTCAAGATATTTGGCCATACTGTCCTCCCGCGCTTCAAAGCTCCCGCCGACCTGCCCCACCACAAGTTGGGAATCGCTGTGCACCCGGAGTTGACCTATTTCGAGCTCCCTGGCGATCCTCAACCCTGCGATCAGAGCTTCATACTCCGCTCCATTGTTTGTTGCGGGGAATTCGAAACGCAGAGCGTACTCCGCAATGACTCCCTCCGGGCTGGTCAAGATCAGGCCTGCACCCGCGCCTGCCATGTTGGACGATCCGTCCACATGGAGGGTCCAAAAGCTATCGGACGAACTGGCTTCTTCGTTGGGGGAGTTCGGTTGAGTCTTCAGGTCGTCAATTTTGCTTTGCTCAGGTTCAGCCTCCTCGGGGATGGTGCACTCTACTATGAAATCCGCCAATATTTGGGCTTTTATCGCCGGTCTAGGTTTGTAGTTGATGTCGAATTCTGTGAGCTCGATTGCCCATTTCGCCATTCTCCCAGAGGTATCAGCTCGGTGCAGAACCGCCTTGATCGGTTGGTCGGTGAGTAACGTCACCGTGTGCGCTTGAAAGTAAGGCCGGAATCTTCGAGCTGCAATCAACAAGGCGTAGGTCAGTTTTTCTAATTTGGTATACCTGGTCTCGGCGTCCCTCAACACGCGACTAATGTAGTAGACTGGTCGCTGGACTTTCATTTCCTCTTTAACAAGGGCGGCTGCAAGGGCTGTGGGAGAGACCGCCAGGTACAAAAATAATTCCTCCTTAGGCTCGGGCTTCGCCAGCAGTGGGGACGAGCTGAGGTAGCTTTTCAATTCTTCGAATGCCTGTTGGCATTCAGGGGTCCAACAGAAGTTCTTCGGCCGCTTGAGGGTTTGAAAGAAGGGAAGACATCGTTCAGCCGACCTTGCGACAAAGCGATTAAGAGCCGCGACTCTTCCTGTGAGGCATTGAACCTCCTTGATCGACCTTGGGGCAGTCATATTTTGGATGGCGCGGATTTTCTCCGGATTGGCCTCGATCCCGCGCCCCGACACCATGAAGCCCAGAAACTTTCCTGAGGTTACCCCAAAGGCGCATTTGGTCGGATTTAGCTTCATTCTATACTTTCGAAGAGCGCCAAAGGTTTCCTCGAGGTCGGCTACATGATTGCCGGAAGACCTGCTTTTCACGAGCATGTCGTCCACATAAACCTCCATGTTTCGGCCGATCTGCTCCTTGAAGATTTTGTTCACCAGCCGTTGATAGGTTGCTCCCGCATTCTTGAGGCCGAACGGCATAACCCTGTAGCAATAAAGGCCGCGATTAGTGATAAAAGCAGTCTTCTCTTCATCTTCCGATGCCATTCTAATCTGGTTATAGCCGGAGAATGCGTCCATAAAAGTGAGAAGCTCGTGGCCCGAGGTAGCATCCATCAGTTGGTCGATCCTGGGAAGGGGGTAGCTGTCCTTTGGGCAAGCCTTATTCAGCTTCTTGAAATCGATACACATCCTCCACTTGCCGTTTGCTTTCTTGACCAAGACAACATTGGAGATCCACTCCGGATAATTGACCTCCTTGATGAATCCGGCCTTGAGAAGTTTATCCACTTCCTCGGCTATCGCTTTCTGCCTCTCCGGGGCATGACTCCGGATTTTTTCTTTTGTTGGCCGATGTTTAGGGTCGACCGCCAGATGATGTTCCATGACTTCTGTCTCAATCCCCGGCATATCCGCCGGGACCCATGCAAAAACGTCCGCATTCTTTCGGAGAAAATCCACGAGATGCGTCCGCACCTCCTCCTCCAGGTTGGAGCCAATTAACACCACATGCTCCGCGTTCCCATCATTCAAAGGAATTGGTATTAGGTCCTCGATCGGGCTGCCCCTCTCTTCAGTGAGGTCGTCGCGCGCATCCAACCCGTCGACTGGACAGAGGTCCACTTGATCGCTTCTTTGTAGGGCAATATTGTAGCAGTGCCTGGCCAGTGCTTGGTCTCCCCGAACTTCTCCAATCCCCTTGTCAGTGGGAAACTTCAACTTCAAGTGGTAGGTTGAAACAACGGCTCTAAGGGCATTGAGGCCGGGTCGGCCAAGAATTGCATTGTAGGCAGACGGCGCCTTTACTACCAGGAAATTCACCAGGGCTCTGGACTGCTTTGGATGCTGACCCGCGGTCACAGTTAGAGCTATCATTCCTTCCGTCGGAACGGCGTCACCAGTAAACCCTATCAAGGGGGAGCACATCGGCCTTAGATGACCGCCAAGAGTGGCCATTCTCGAATAGGCATTGTAGAATAAGATATCGGCCGAACTTCTGTTGTCGACGAGAATGCGACGAACGTCATAATTTGCTATGTTCAAGGAAATTACGACCGCGTCGTTATGAGGGAATTGGACTCCCTGGGCATCTTCTTCAGTGAAGGCTATGGGCTCTTCAACTTTTTGCCGCTTGAGGGGTGCAACTGATGTGCTGGTTGCCTCCGGCCGGGATTCTCCCGAGATGACGTTGACGGAATTCGGCGAAGGCTGGTCATCCGGCCACCCCTTATCAGCAACCATAGCCGGAGGTAGTTGTGCAGAAACCTCGTGGGAGGGCATCGGATGGGGAAAAGAGGATTGGATGCCGGAAAAGATGGCCGGAAGCGGGTCCGTTGAGCGCTCCTTCAAGAACAAGGGTGCTGCGAAGACACACCCCTTCCTCTAGCGCCAATCCTGTTGGTGCAAAAATCCGCTTGCGCCGGAGAAGCTGGAGTCGGGGAAGCCGCGGTCGCCGCCGGGACCTTCAAGGGAAGTCTAAACCGGAGGTGGGGTTGCTCCGGCAAGACCCTCCGACGCTCAAGTCAGTTTTCTGCCTCAACAAGAATGGAGTGCTCGAACGGAGGATTTAGCAGAGTTTTGAGATAAGGAGAATGAGCTTAAAGAATAACATATCTGGGTCTCCCTTTTATAGGCGGAGGAGGCAAAGGATTGATGGCGAAGTTTGTAACCGCCTGATAGTGGGCCGCCCATGGTCAGGGGAATTGATTGCGAAAGATAGTGGGTAGACCCGTGGCTATCGCCATAGCCTGCCACGTAGGGCCTGTTGCCGGTAGTGAGGCGGCGTCCATTGTCGCTAGTTGTCAGCGAGTAGTGGGATCGTGCAGCACCTGTCGCAGGGAGCGGAGCAGAATCGTAGCCGTTGACACAGCCTGTCAGAGAGTAGTGGGTCCGCTGCAGGGGGAGGTGGAGCCGTGCGGAATCCGCTACAGGAAGTGGAATAGGATCATGGCAGTTATCGTTATCTGTCAAGGGACGTGGATCTGTTGATCAAGGCTCGGCAGTGGTCGGAGTTCGGCCTTCGCAGGAGTCCGGGAGGAGTCCCCCTTTCGGTTGAGGTCGTGGGTGGGGTCCGGCTCCAGTAGCTGATACTGAGGTCGGAGACTGAGGTCGGAGCTTGGCCCCCGTAGGAGTCCGGACGGAGCCGCCCTGCTGCTGATGACGGAGCCCGATTTTCGTAGGAGTCCGGGCGGAGCCGTTCCGCTGTCGATGGAGGAGCCCGGCTCCCGTAGGAGTCCAGGCGGAGCCGTTCTGCTGTCGATGGAGGAGCCCGGCTCCCGTAGGAGTCCGGGCGGAGCCGTTCTGCTGTCGATGGAGGAGCCCGGCCCCCGTAGGAGTCCGGGCGGAGCCGTTCTGCTGTTGATGGAGGAGCCCGGCTCCCGTAGGAGTCCGAGCGGAGCCGTTCTGCTGTTGATGGAGGAGCCTGGCTCCCGTAGGAGTCTGGGTGGAGCCGTTCTGCTGTGGATGGAGGAGCCCGGCTCCCGTAGGAGTCCGGCGGAGCCGTTCTGCTGTTGATGGAGGCTGCGGGTATTTTATACCCAACACCCCCCGGCTTCTGTAGGAGTCCGGGCGGAGCCGTTCTGCTGTCGATGGAGGAGCCCGGCTCCCGTAGGAGTCCGGGCGGAGCCGTTCTGCTGTCGATGGAGGAGCCCGGCTCCCGTAGGAGTCCGGGCGGAGCCGTTCTGCTATTGATGGAGGAGCCCGGCTCCCGTAGGAGTCCGGGCGGAGCCGTTCTGCTGTGGATGGAGGAGCCCGGCTCCCGTAGGAGTCCGGGCGGAGCCGTTCTGCTGTTGATTTCGGCTGCGGGTATTTTATACCCAACAGTAACCATTTCAATCTGGAACCAACTCCAAAGAAAATTTCTCAAGAAATACTTTTCAATTGAAAAAACTAATCAAATTAAAAAAGTCATCACTAATTTTTTTTCAGATGTGATGGAGAATTATTTCATGAAACATGGGAAAGACTTAAGAATCTCATTCGTAAATGCCAACACTATGCTGTCCCTAAATGGCAATTAGTTCAGTATTTCTATGATGGATTATCAAAGAAACACTGATAAATGATCAACGCCTCATGCGGAGGGATATTCATGTTAAAGAATGAGGTTGAGGTATGGTAATTATTTAAAATTCTTAGTGAAAACTCTCTACATCACATGTTTGCCACCTATCAGACACTCCCATGTCTAGACCAAAAAGAGGTGGAATTTACGAGGTGAGTAATTCCATAGACATCCATAGTAAGCTGGTTGAACTATCACAGAAACTCGACTGACTATTTCAGGTCAGGTACATCTCTACCCCATCCATACATATGCAAGATGTTTGTTCCACATATTTTAATCCCACCCATTCAACAAGTGAATGTCTGACTGTACACCAATTCTCTGAGTTTGTATAGAAATAAATCCATCAAGCTCAAACTCAGACCAATTATCGTCCAGGATAGTCTATTCCCCAATATTTATAACCCAGATTGGAGAGACCACCCTAATCTTTCTTGGACACAACAACCAGTTGCAAAATCCCCATTTCGAAGAGCAAGTTATCCAGATGAAGCCTACAAACAGGCTTCCTACCCCCAATACCAAAGTAGTCCGCAACCTTCTCCGAACATGGCTTTTGAGGAAAATAAAAGAGCTAGAGATGAACACCAGATCCTCCACTTCTACACTCAATCGATTCCCAAGCTAGAGACCCAAATAAGTCAACTAGCTACTGCCTTCAGTAGGAGGGAGGAAGGAAAACTACCTAGCCAGTCCATAAGTAACCCAAAGGGATAATACATGGCTGAAAGCTCTAATACCCATGAAATCTTTTCTAAGCAAGCTAAATCTATAATGACTCTTAGGAGTGGAAAGATCTTTGAACAGCCAAAAAGAACCAACAAGCTAGAAATTCAAACTGACTAAACTCGAAGCATTCGACAATGAGAAAGATCTTAAGGAGAGGGATGAACCAACACCACCAGCACCTACACTTAAGGCTCAATTTTCAAGTGCTCTAGAATCTCCTCTTCCTTTTAATAAGAAGGGAGGAAAGATAGATGAGATATTGGAATTATTCAAATAAGTTCAGATTAATCTTCTTCTTCTGGATACAATCAAATAGGTTCTAGCTTATGTCAAATTTCTGAAAGATTTGTGCATGCAGAAATACAAATTCAGCTCATAAATTTCAAAGAAAGTTTGTCTCACCAAACAAGCTAGTTTAGTTTTTTAGTATGCTACCCCTCCTAAACTTAAGAACCCAGGTGCCTTTATCATTTTTTGGGTTATAAGGGACCTTCACATTGAAAAATCACTTCTAGATTTAGGGGCAAGTGTTAATCTTCTTCGTAGCTCGATGTACGAACATTTTGGATTTGGTGAGTTGAAATCCACCACTGTTACTTTGCAACTAGCTGATAAATCTATTAAGATACCACATGGGATGATCGAAGATGTTCTAGTCAAGATAGATGAGTTTTACTTTTCAGTTGATTTCTTATCCTTGACATGGAACTTTGTAGCAATCCTAGATGGATTTCCATCATTTTAGGCTGGCCCTTCCTAGCTACAGCCAATGCTTGTATCAATTATAGGATAGAAGTCATGGACGTCTCTTTTGGGAATAAGAAATTAAAATTGAATGTCTTCAGTGCTTTCGAAGGACCACAAACTGATAATTGTTTTGAAGTAGATATAGTTGAGGATATAATGGAGGAAGCTACCCCCTCAATTCTTTCTTAGGATCTCATCCACACCTATCTAGCTTATTTCGGAGTGGATGACTTTAATGTAGATGGGTATGTCAATGAAGTGAAATCTTTGTTAGATACACCCTACTCCAAAACTATCCCACCATGGACTAGAAAATATAAGCCACTATCCGAGATATCAAGCACTCTGATAGTTCTCTCATTAGAATCACCACCTAGTCTAAAACTGAAGCTTCTTCCTGTCACCCTCAAATATATATTTTTAGGACCCAATGACACCCTTCCGGTGATCATTGCATTAGATTTAGCCCCTGATCAAGAAGTGCAACTAGTAGGTGTTCTAAAAGAATATAAAGAAGCTATTGGATGGACTATTGCTGATCTGAAAGATATTGACCCCTCTATTTGCATGCATCATATCAATTGTGAGACAGATGCCAAATCATATAGGGACATGCAGAGAAGACTAAACCTTAATATGAGGGAGGTGGTTAAGAAAGGAGTGGGTTGAGGAGATACTTAAAGATTCTAGAAGTTTGGTTGAAGACTCTAAATTTAGCACTTTTTGGGAGGCAACCCAATTTCTTCATCTTAATTTCTTTAGATTCAAAAATAATAAATTGACTAAGTTACATTTATTTGTAGGGACTTGGATTGAAATTTTAAAGGCACCTATCAACTCAAGAGTATAATTATCCCAGATGATATCTCTCCTTGTTCTTCCTTTTTGTATGTCACACTTTATTTTTTTACTCCATTGAAGATAATATCATTTAAGTTGGGGGGAGGGATAAATTAATAAATCCTCGAATATGTTCGTGATTATGTTCATGATTATGTACTTGATTATGCTTTAGGCTTGAGGTTAATCACGTATTTTAAGAAATAATTGATGCACAGTCTAGAGGATTTTTGAAAGATTGAAAGATCAAATATTAAGAAAACCAATAGATACTTAAGTTTAGAACAAAAATTAATTTCTAAGCATTTCTAACCCTCCCTATTAATATCAAAGAAGAATCTATTTCTTGTGTGTACAAGTGTAGTATGTTGACATATGTAAAAATTTCTTCATTAAATAAAAAAAATTTATTGAATAATAGTAGGTTTTAAGCATTTATCACTGAGTAACCGAGCTTCTTTACCTAAATAAGCATTGATGTTCGCATCAAAAGGTAGAAAATGTAAAAAATCTTATTGTACAGTCAGTTTTAACTCATAGTCTATTTGACTCGAGCTAGTAAGCATAAAAGATGTTCTACACCTAATGCCCTAAAGCCAACTGATTTGAAAGTCATTGGCTTAAAACTCATTACAAGGATCAAATAGCAAGCTTAAAAGATTAAGACATTGCACCGATTGTACATGCAAAAAAAAAAAAGAGTAGGAACAAATGTGCATGAAGACAATACATCAACATACTTGAAGTTAGATGATTAAAAGATATAAGTAGGGAGTCGGTCAAGAAAAGTCTCTAAAAAATTTTATGTTCTTTACTTAACCACTCTATTGGATAATATTAATATCCCATGACATACTTCACTAATTCTCTGGCTGAATATCATTTGCCTTTAAAAATTACCTAATAAAACACTCTTCTCTAAGTAAAGAAAGTACATGACACTGATTTTTCTCTTATCCGAGGATGAGTAAAATTCAAGTTGAGGAGTGTGATCAATATATTAATATGACATAAGAAGTATTAAATTTTTTATTATTAATCTCTATTATTTAGTATTTAATACTTCTTATATTTTTTTTTAGAAATTATTGATCATGAAAAATTATTCACAAACCAACCAGCAAGATTTCAATGAATACATGTTATTGGCCCCCAACATTTGCAGTGATGAAAGCCAAGACCAAACCCAAGTTTTTAGCCCAAACAAACATGTGATCCAAGCCAGAAGATAGCAACAATACGGCCCACAAAAGCAAGCCACGGCCTAAAGAACAAGCCATGGTCCATAAGCGGCTCATAGAAAAATCCATGCGGTCCACACACAGCGTATAGAGAAATGACCATGCGGTCCCCATATGGCGCACAAGAATAGTAGCATGTGGTGTACGCATGCAGCACATAATGTTGAGAAAAATATCTCGAGAATCGATTCATAATAAGTTCAGAACAAAGTTCAGGATGACGAACGAAATCCAATGAGTCCAAGAGCAGCTCAAATGCAGTCCAAACAGCGAAGATACGCATGAAGAAAGTTCGAAAAGGAGTTGGTACGGCCATGGGCCATCGAAGGGGCCCATAGGCCAGCGGCGGCCCAGCATGGATGCATGCGGGCCAGCCAACCAACCAGCGAACTCGGTGTTTCATGGTCCACTGTGGACCGACGGTCCATGGGAGGGCATGTGGACTGAGCCCCCATTTCTTAGGTGTTTTGCATGGTCCATGATGGATCGACATGGTTTCTTTGGCCGTTTCTCACTATCCATGGGCTTTTTTGTGGATCGGTGTATGATCGAATGATCGTCTTCATTTGTGGGCTTGATCGAATGCTTGGAGGCTTGATCGAGTGTAGTAACAGGCTATAGGTGTGTGATTTGATGGCTGAGATGGCTTGCAGCATAGATCAAATGGTGGCTGAGCTTCGAAGGTTTGATCAGAAGTGGGATTCTAATGTTGCTTAGCTCTTGGACCTATAAAGATCCTATAATGGCCTGAGGAGAAATAAGCCGAGATAGGGCACATGGCAGACATCTCAATAGGAGGTCTGAGAGGTCATGTAGTCGAGAGGAGGCCTTGGCAGTCGCTAAGAGGGTTCGGCAAGTGTCGAGAGCAAGCAGCCCACAAAGCAGACGTAGGCAGAGCATCAAGGTAGAGCACATCATCAAGTAGAGTGAGGCAACGATCGTGTGAGTGGTTATGAGGGCATGATATACGGTTTGCTCCATAGGAAGCATCCAAGGACGTCGAGAACCCTGATACCGGCAAGCCTGTGAGAGGGTCTCCTTGAAAAATTTTGGGGAGAGCTTTTGTGAGGGTAGCTTCTAATTGAGAGAGGTTTATGTACGGAGAGTTGAGAGTATGAGGATCTCCTCTTGTACTTATTTTCTTTTTCATAATGAAGGTTGTGTACCCCATGGAAGTAGCACTTGGGCTATTCTATATACTTGATTATGTATTTCTATTTTTTTTTTTTCTTCCTACTGCAGTAGATGGTACCAGATCTGCAACAAATGGTATTAGATAATTGGTATCAGAGCTTGGTTGATACCAGAGCACGTATTATGGCGGTGGTGATCAAGATTGAAGATAGAGAAAATAGGCGCAATCAAGATGAAAATCAACCGCAAAAGGTTGATCGATACTCTCTTGTGTAAGAGCTGTCTACATGGAGGATGCCAGTAGGAGCTCAATGCAAGATAGAGCTCTAGGTGAGATGGATTAGGCACGAATAAGAGACTCGGGAGGATGATAAGCGACGTAGCCAAGAGGCTATCCAAGCGGATTTTAAATCAGAGGATATGATGGAGATGATCAAGCGGCTTGGTTTGACGCCTATATTTGTCCATCCATGAGTAGTAGGCATTTGTCCCAGGGCATGGGACGGGATATACAAGAAGCTCTCAGAGTTAGATGGAGGCTGAATATCGATTCGAAGTGAGATGTTGAAAAAAATATCTCAAGATTAGATCTATAGTAAGCCCAGAACAAGGTTCAGGATGATGAATGGGTCCAATAATCCAAAATAGCATAAACGGAGTCCAGACGTAAGATACGT
>NC_025995.2:79799718-79842743 GCF_000442705.2 Elaeis guineensis | reverse complement strand
TGTGGCTATTCAAAGAAACCTAATATCCATGATCATCAGATAGTGATAAATTTCTAACCATGCTAAGGTGATGATCTGATCATCATATGTTATTTTATAGATCTTGATTTTAAGGATATGATAAATTTGGTTATTGAGATGTGATCTTAATGTTGCACGCTAGATCTGATGTTTTTCTTCTGCTGCATAAAATTTTTGTTGATCTTCATACATGCTTCCTAAAACTTCCTTCAACACATGTATCATTATAAAATTTATATTGTTTGCAAATATTTTTTCAAACAATACGTCAAAGATACATGATTTGTATACAAGCTAAGATAGTAAAAACTAAACAAGCAAAATAAAGAAAAATAAGATAGCCTAAACCTAGCAACCTGCTCAACATCAAAGTGAAGCTTAATGTGAGTCAAGGAATTTGCTCTAGGTGAGGAAAAGATTGCTCCCCTGCTTTGGATCCTCTAAAAGGATCCTAAGCATAGAGAAAAATCTACACCTAGCCTAACAAGAACTAAAGGGAGGCCTAGATGTGGGCTGAGGCTGTGGCTGGAAAGGCTGGCTAGGGGTAGGCTAAGGTCTGAGGTTGAAATGCAAGTAATGAGGATCCCCATCTGTGTTTCTGACACTACCTTGCTGAGATATAATAGTGTTATCGATCCTCCTAGTTAGGCATGCCGCCTCTCATGCCAAATTCAGAAACAGTATCTAGATCATCAGCCCTCTATCTTTGGGCTCTCTCCAGTGCCTCAACTTTCTCAAATAACTATCTCATCTCCTACCTACGCTCATCATAATATCTTTGAAAATCCTGCAGCTCATCATGCTGATGCTGTGATCTTGTCTGATCCCAAAAAATAATGTGTCCAGCCACTAAAGGATATGCTCGATTGATGCCGCTAAACTACCCTACTGAGGTGCTTGAGATGTATGAGGAAAAGCTGGTGAAGCTGGAGAAGCTGGAAGCTGGGGGCTGGCTTGCTACTGGTAGTGGTGTAGAGTCTAGGACTCTCTATCTGTCTAAGGCTCAAAGGGTCTAGCCTCATCACCATCATCTCTAACTGGCTCCTACCTAGATCCCCTCCGTACCAGTGACCTTCCAACTTGCAAAATCTCATATGATGGAGTGACCATTCATTGTGCCAGTCAGAGTGTATCATGGTTTTGGAGTTCTTTTCCTTAGTTGTTGGAATTTGGTTCCTCAAATTTGACCTACAGTAGTGAAACCCACTACAACGAAGCCCAAATATACGAAGAAGTCCATAGATGCAGGCCCAAGATGGACAGGGTGAAGGCGATGGCCTAGGGGAGCCTACAGTGCACGGCCCAGCAGGGCCTACGTGTGCGCTGGGTGCTGGCCTGTAGTATGCGCGGCCTAGGTGAGGCCTGCGTGTGCGGGCCAATGTGAATGTGCAGCCCAAAACATGCATGGATGCATGCGCCCTGCAACGTGCGATGTGGTCCACCGTGGACCACTTGGGGAGACGTCGTCCACGTGACTCTCTGTGGACATTGTGGTCTAGGAGCCATTTGTCGTGGCTCACGTGCATGCAACATGAGGTGCATGTGGGGTGGCTCCAATTCATGCTAGGGGAGGTCCACGTGCGGTCCAAGGAGGCTTATGCACAATCTTGTGCGATCGGATGACCAAAAAAACTTGTGAGAGTGATTGAACGGTCAGGGACATTGTTGAGTCCTAATAAAATTTTTATTTTTGATACAGACTTGGTTTTGGGCCTATAAAAGAGGGTGCATAGGCTTGGGAGTAGAGGTGGAGCAGCTTGACGAGAGTAGCTATGGTAGACGAGGCATCAACCGTAGCCAAGAGTGTCTTGGAATGATCATGGGAGTGGCCGTGAGTGTAGGGGCAAAGGCTGAAGCATGATGTAGTAGCTGAGAGCATCACAAAAAGTGTCCAAGGATGTCAAAGATCCAGGCATGGCAGGCCTATGAGAGAGTTTCCTTAAGGGAGTTGTAAGAGCTTTTGTGAGAGTTATGTTTCTTGTTGAGAGAGAGGTTGGTGTAGAAAAGTTGAGAGTGTGTGAACTTCTCTTGCACTTATTATTTTCTCTTATAGTAAAGCTTACGTGCCCTATGGAGGTAAGTCTTGGACTGATCTACGTATTTGATTGTATCCTTTATTTTATCTCTTCTTTCTTTTCATTGCAGTGTCGACACCATCACCGGCATTAAGATCTTGGACTGGGAGATTCATATTCCGCACTCATGAGGGATCTTTTCCAACAAGTGGTATCAGAGCTACAACAATTGGTATCAGAGCCATATTATCCCAGAGCTCGCGATTGTCTAGGTTGCAGTGATGTTGATCGAGATTGAAGAGGATAGAGAAGACAGGCTTAATCAAGGTGGAGATTAATTGGTATAGGTTGACTGATGCTCTCTTATGTGAGGAGAAGTCATCTACCATGAAAGATGGCAGTGGGAGCTCAGTGCGAGGTGGAGCTCTAGATAGAGGTGGATCAAGCACAAGATAAAAAACTTGAGAAGATGATAAGCGACGTCGCGAGGAGGTTATCCCGAGCAGGTCTCAGATCATGCTGGTCACAGCACATGATGGAGATGAGATCAAGTGATTTGGCATAACTTCCATGTTTGTCCATCCATGACTAGCAAGGTATTTGCCCCAGGGTATGGGGGCGAGAAGATCCAGAAGCTCTTAAAATCAGATGAAGGTCGAATATCGAGTCATGGTGGAGATTGTTGGGATTTGGCATCTTAAATTCAACCTACAATAGTGAAACCCACTGTAGCAAAGCCTAGATACGGAGAAGCCCATAGATGCAGACCCAAGATGGACAGACTCGAAGGTACGACCCAGTGGGGCCTATAATGTGCGGCCTAGTGGGGATTGCAGCATGCGACCTAGTCGCTGGCCTTACAGCACGCACGGACTGGGCAGTGGCCTGCTGTGCACTGGGGAAGCATGGGCATGCAGACGTGCATGGCCTAAAGCACATGCAGACATACACGGCCCTACGATGTGCAATGCAGTCCACCATGGATCACTTGGGGAGATGCGGTCCATATGACTCTCTGTGGACTGCCACGGTCTAGGAGCCATTTATCACGGCTCACGCATGTACGGATGAGCACACAACAAGCGACACGTGCGGGGTTGCTATGATTCACGCCAAGGGAGGTCCACACGCGGTCTAGGGAGGCTTTATACATGATCTTGCATGATCAGATGGTTAAGAAAGTGTGCAAGAGTGATCGGATGGTCAGGGACATTGTTGAGTCTTGATAAAATTTTATTTTTGATCCAGACTTGATTTTGGGCCTATAAAAGAGGGTGCATAGGCCTGCGAGCAGAGGTGGAGTAGCTTGATGTGAGCAGCTGTGGTAGGCAAGGCATCAACAGCAGTCGAGAGTGTCTTGGAACTTTCGTGGAAGTGGTCGTGAGTATAAGGGCAGAGGCTGATGCATGATGTAACAACTGAAAGCATCACAAGAAGCATCCAAAGACGTCGAGGATCTTGGCATGATAGGCCTATGAGAGAATCTCCTTGGGAGAGTTGTGAGAGCTTTTATGAGGGTTGTGCTTCTTATAGAGAGAGAGGTTGGTGTAGAAGAGTTGAGAGTGTGTGATCTCCTCTTGTACTTGTTATTTTTTCTCATAGTGAAGCTTGCATACCTCATGAAGGTAAATCTTGGACTGATTCATATATTTAATTATGTTATTTATTTTTTCTCTTTCTTCTTTCTGCTGCGGTGTCGACACCATCACCGACATTAAGATCTTAGGCTGGGGGATCTGTATTCCGCACTCGTGAGGGATCCTTTCCAACAAATGGTATTAGAGCTACAATACAAGTCCACTCTGAATTCTCTGAAGATAAAAGTGAAAACCATACCATATAGCAGACATGCTCTAGCTCTCCTGGTTGCCTCCTTGATCTGTTCCATCATCATATGCGAGAAGTTCATTGGGTGCCCTGAATCATATAGTACATCATTGCTATGTCCCTCTTGATAATCCAATCAAACTTCTATATTTTTGGGAAGAAAATTCTATGACCATATGATGGAGAAAGTGCATTTCCACCGATAATTGGTTGGCTAACAACCCTTTAATCTCACAAATATCATCCCTCTCAAAAATACACTTTAGACCCTCACTCTTGTTGGCCAATTTTGGAATATAGATCCTAGCCCTTGGCATTTCCAAATATTGCCCTAATCTCTTCTCATTTATCATAATCAGTACTCCCTTGACTATAGATTCTAGAGAACCAACACCTACCCTCAAATTTTCAAAGAATTTCCTTAGAAGACTTGGATAAGTGGGTACCTCAAGGGAGCACAACTTCTCCCATCCTTGCTACTGAATCTAACTCCCAATCTTGAAATTTTCTTGCTCAAGAAAGTTGAAATCCACTTTCCTCCTAGTAGTGACAACCATTGAAGCCATTGATGCACAGGGAGGTGGGGAAGAGAAGGGGAAGGCATGGTTTGACATTGCTCGATGTCATTCTTTGCTTGGACCTAGCACTCAGAGGTTTCCCCAACCCTAGCTCTTTTAGCACAGATAGCCACTTGCTTCTGAGGCTCCATTTCACACGAATCAACCCAAAAACCAAAGGAAATCATAATGGAAAAAGGGTTTAGGAAGTGGAAGAGGAGTTGGAAAGGGTTTTGGAAGAGAAGGCTTAGAGGAATAGGAAAGTTGAAAAGTAAATAAAGCTTTTGGAAGCTTCGTTAAAAATGAAATCCTGATGATTGAGTCAACTTGAGATATCTTGAGGGAGTCAACTCGAGCCACGGGTCGACTCGTAGTCTTCTGTAAGCGACGACTTGAGTCCATTCTCAGTTTGAGAAATCAACTCAAGCTAATCTTGAAATGACTCCAAATACCCTGAGATGACTCAAATCAATAAAAATTGGAAGAATTTACTTGAACATGATTGAGAAAATAAGGTGAAACAAGCAAATTTTAGATTTAGCTCATTACTCTAAAAAGAATCACAAATACCTAATTCTCCTCTAATCATACTGAATCTATCCTCACTTAAGGATTTGGTGAAGATGTCCACTAGTTGTTTATCAGTACACATAAAATCAAGCATAATATCATTATTTTGCATATGGTTTCTTGTAAAATAATTTTTTATTTTAATATATTTCATTTTAGAGTGCTGAATAAAATTTTTAGTTATATTTATAGCATTATTATTATCTCATCTTATTGGTATTTTATTTTGTTTGATACCATAATCCTTGAGTTATTACTTAATCTATAGGATTTAAACATAGCAACTCCAGTTTGTAATGTACTTAACCACGGTCGTGGATAATACTCTCGAATTTTACTTTTTATTAAATCAAGAGATTAAGTTTAACCTTAAAAATTGATATGTTCTACTAGTGCTTTTTTTATCAATTCTACATTCACCATAATCAATATCAAAATATTCAATTAAATCAATTAAAGATTACTTAGAGTACCATAATCCTAAATTTTGAGTGTTTACCAAGTATCTATTCTTTTAACAGCAAGTATATAAGATTTTTTAGGATTAGATTAAAATATAGCATATATACATATACTAAATAATATATCCGACCTACTTACATTAAGATCAAGTAAAGATCCAATTATACCTTAATAAAATTTTTGATCAATATGTTTACTATTTTCATCTTTATCAAGTTTGTATGAGAGGATCATGGGTATGCCAATTTTTTTTGCATTCTCCATCCCAAACTTTTTGAGTATCTCTTTGACATACTTGATTTGATTGATGAAGATTTCTTTGTTTGTTTATTTGATTTGAAGATCGAGGAAGAAATTCAATACCTTCATCATGCTCATTTTAAATTCATCCTACATTAACTTAACAAATTTTTGACAAAGATTTTTATTAATAGCACTGAAAGTAATATCATCTACCCATATTTGAACTACTAGTAAATTATTTTTTTTTTCAAAAATAAGATTATATCTACACTACCTCTAACACAATCATTTTGAAGCAAAAATTTACTCAATCTATTATAACAATCTCTTGGTGCTTGTTTTAAACTATACAATATTTTGTTAAGTTTGAAAACATGATTTGGAAAGGCATGATTTTCAAAACTAGATGGTTGCTCTACAAAAATTTTTTTCATAATATAATCATTTAAAAAAATATTTTTTATATCTATTTGATATAATTTAAAACTTATGTAGCAAGTAAATATAAGTAATAATCTAATTACTTCTAATCTAGCTACCGAAGTAAATATTTTATCAAAATCTATTTCTTCTTATTAGTTGTATCATTTTGCACCTAATCTTGCTTTATTTCTAACTGTATTATCTTTTCATCCAATTTATTTCAAAATATCTATTTTGTGCCTATTATGTGATGATCAATTGGTCTACTAACTAACATTCAAATATTGTTCCTCTCAAATTGATTCAACTTCTTTTGCATAGCAAACATCCAATTTGAATCATTTCTACTTTCCCTATATATTTGGATTCAATTTGAAAGATAAAAGTAAGATAATCATAAGTATCTTTAAGAGAAACTCTTGTTCTTACCTCTTATGAAGGATCACCTATGATGAGATCTCCTGGATATCTATATGCATACCTCCACTCTTTGGATAGATCATCATGCTCTTTGTTGGTATTTTCTTCAAAGTTCTTTCCTTATTCATCATCTTTGGTTTCTTCTCCTCCATCTTGATTAGTCCTTTCCTTCAAGTTGAGTTTTTTTAATCTCTTTTTTTAAAATTTCTGCATCATGATTAATAATATATTTCTTTCCTGAGGATAGATCATTAGTTTTATCAAACACAATATATATAGACTCTTCAACAATCAATGTTAGTTTGTTGAAGACTTTATAAGGCTTGCAAGATGTAGAATATCTAAAAAAGATATCCTCATCAGACTTGACATCAAATTTATCTAAATTATTTTTATTATTATTTAGGATAAAATATTAGTAACTAAAAATATAAAAGTAGCTAATATTAGATTTTCTATCTTTTCAAAACTCATAGAGAATTTTCTTTAAAATTGATCAAATCAAACTTCTATTTAAAATGTAATATATAGTATTTATGATTTTAGTCTAAAAATATTTTAGGAGACTCTTTTCACACAGCATGGTATAGATCATTTCTTCTAAAATTTGATTTTTTTCTTTTAATTACTTTATTTTGTTGGGATGTTCTTGGTACAGAAAAGTTATACTTAATATCATTTTTATTATAAAAATTTTTAAAATTTTGATTTTTAAAAATTCAATGCCTTGATCACTTCGAATTTAAATAATGGTTAGGTTCTTTTTATTTAAAATCTTTCCATAGAACTTTGAAAATGAAAAAAAGACTTCATCTTGATGTGTCAAAAATAAAATCTATATAAATATAAAAAATCATCTATGATCGTAAGTCCATATCTTTTTTCTTCTAGGCTTGTAGTCGTAGTTGGTCCAAATAAGTCTCTGTGAATCAATTCTAAAGGTCTAGAAGTTGAAATAATATTATTAAATTTGAAGATTTTTTTAGTTTGTTGTCTAACTTGGCATGCATCATAGATTTAATTCTTTTCAAAATTCAATTTTGGTAAATTTTTAACTAAGTCTCTCATAATCAATTTTAAAATTATATTTATACTAGCATGACCTAATTTACGATGCCATAACCAATTAGTCTCTTTAATTTTGACATCCATTATAACAAAGTATTGACTACTCTTCATAGCAGTCTCATCAAGATCAACCATATAGATGTTGCCATACTTATATCTAATGGACTTTATGCTTTCATCAAAGGGACTAGAAATAATATATATAGAAGATTCGGAAGTAACTTTAAAACTTTTGTCATAGAGTTGACTTTATTAAGAAAATTATATTTAAATGATCAAGGAGTAATATTTATTTTATCGATTTTTATGATTTTCTCTAAAGGTCACTACTCCTCCTACCTTTCTTTCATGAGTGATAAACTGAACTTTATCATCATCATGTGTCTTGAACAGCCACTATTAAAGTACCATCTTCTTTTAGCTTCATTAGCTGTAAGACACTCTTATGAAAATAATCAAGTAACAATTTAGGTATTCAAATTTTCTTGGATTCTTTAGAGTTAGCAATCAATTTTTTTTTTAGAATCCAAATCTTCTTAACTACTTTGCCATTTGATTTTTTAAAATTACATGAGTAAGCTTTATGCCCTCCTTTACCACAATAAAAGCAAGTAGCATTTGAAGTGATATGTAATGAAGTAGTGAAAAATTTTCTCTAAAGCTTTTGCTTGTTGTTATGATCCAAACCAATATCTGCTTTGTCAAAAATAGCTTTTGTTGCTTAAGATCCTTTGAAGAATTATTATCTTCCATCAAAAGTTTATTGCTTTGTAGGACTTCTTTCTTTTTTTTGATAATGATTCATTCTTTATTTTCAAATCTTAATTTTTTATATTTATTTTTTTGAATTCATCTAGCAATTAATTCATAAAATACATCTTAAAGTTCATCAAATGTAAAATCTAAAATGTGTTTACATGTTATCTTACCATCTTGTACCATAAGATACAAGTTTATAATATTTTGATTTCCTCCATCAAAACTGGATTCATCACTGTCACTCTATGTGGCAACTATTACTTTCTTCTTAGCTTTTTTATAAGATTTCTTTAAGATTGGATAGTTGGCTTTGAGATGCCCTAGTTTCTTGCATTCATAGTAAAAGACTGCTCCTTTTTGTCTTTATCTTTACTTGTCTCTCCCTTGGTCAGTGTTCTTTTCTTAAATCCTTACCTTTTTTTGCCTATAAATCTTTTGAATTTTCTGATGACCAGGGCCATATTTTCATCTTCTTCTTCTTTGGATGATTGTTCATCATCCTCATCATTCATCATAGATTTATAGGTAATGATTTTCTTCTTTCTATCCTCCTCATTATTGTGCTACTTTATGGCTAGTTCATATGTCATCAATGATCCAAGTAGCTCCTCAAGTGGCAGTTTGTTTCAAATCTTTTGCTTTTTGGATGGTAGTTACTTTGGCTTCTCAAATTTTAGGCAAAGAACAGAGAATTTTTCTCATAAGATTATTATTAGAATAGAATTTTTCAAGGCTTTTGAGGTTATTTATAATATCTATAAAATGTGTAAATATATCAGTGATTGATTTATTTAGTTTCATTTTAAATAACTCATATCTATGTACAAGTATACTGATTTTTTATTCTTTGACTTGGTTTGTGCCTTCATGAGAAATTTCAAGCCTATCTCATATCTCTTTCGTAGAATTACAAATAGAGATATAGTTAAACTCATTTGCATCAAAAGTGCAATATAAGAAATTCATGGCCTTAGCATTTAATTAGACTAATTTTTTGTCCACTTCATCCCAATCCTTCTTTGGCTTAGGAGTGTCAATACCATCAACAACGACGATGGATATGTATAGCTATTGATTATGATACTCCATAAGTCATAATTGAGATATGCATACGAGCTTTCCAACAGATATAAATGGATCCATTGAAAAGAGGTGACCTATTTGTAGATTGCCCTACAGTAAGTGAAGTACTCAATTGAGTTGCCATTGATTTTTTTGATTGTTAGATCAAATTCTAGCTGAATACTAAGCTCTAATACCATTTGTTGCTCAGCTAGACAACTCAAGAGAGAGAGATAAATTAAGTTTTCAAAAATTTAAACAAGTATGTGCTAGTTTGCAAGATAAATTAAATAGTGCAGTGAATGCAAGATATAAAAAATATAGATAGAGAGAAATAGCCACACACACAAACAAGAAAGATTTTTATAGTAGTTCGGTGTCTTCGAAGCACTTATATCTACTCTCCAAGTTTTTACTTGAGAATTCTACTATATTCTCAAGTATACAGCTTGTTTGTTTTACTAGGATCATAAATAACCTAATTGATTTTAACCTATGTCAACCAATCAAAATCTATACAAGTCTTTTCTTAGGCTCTCAATCTAATTCACAAGTTTAAATCAAACCTTTTCGTAAGTTTTAAACCCTTTAAAATTTATTATAGAAAATTTAGAATAAAATTTTTTTTTACAATAGAGAAAGAGCTCGTTAATGAGTTGATTGTTATCGATGATGCTTGCTTGAAGAAGACTTGAAGGCTTGCACTTAATGCACACTCTTCTCTTCTTGATTGCCCTTGCAAAATTCAAGAGAAATTGATTGAAAAGTGGTTGCACTCTCTTGAATGTAGTAAATGCAGCAAATGGGCTTCTTTTTCTTTGAATAATGTCTCTCTTGTGTTCACTTGATTTCTCTTATATCTCTTCAATTTTCAACAAATTTTACGTCCTTGAACTCAATTCTAGTTGTTTTTGGCTGTTGGATAAGAAAACTAGCCATTGAAAATTTTTTTGGATGAAAAAGGTCCTTCTGCAGAACTAGTTGTTTCATCCGTCAGAGGCTTAGGAATTGACTTACAGGCTCAAGAGTCGACTCGTAAAGGTCCAAGGGTTGACCCACGCAGAATAAGAGTCGGCTCATTTTCAAGTCTTCAAAAATTTGCGTTCTATCTTTTTTGAGAGAGTCGGCTCGCCAAATGAAGAGTCGACTCATCCAAATCCAAGAGTCGACTCACAATGCTAATGAGTTGGTTCTTGTAAGGGGTGCCAAAAGCTTATGTTCAATCTTACTGAGAGAGTTGACTCGTGGGTTCCATGAGTCAACTCATGGAGCATGCCAATCCCTTTGCATGCCAAAATTGACTCGTTCAAGATATGAGTCGACTTGCCATTCTCAATTTTACTTTTCTCATTGAATTCATCTCCAAACTTAATTTTCAAAGTTCAAACTTATTCCAAGTGACTTTAAAACTTATCAAAAGTGTTAGCTTCCTATAAAATCATTCTTAAAGCAAACTTCAAAGCTATTAGCTCTTTTTTATACTCCAATATTTTATGATCATTAAAATTATTCTTTGAATCAACAGTTACCACGGAAAGATGAAGTTGATTTGAATTTATAACCAGGAAACTTCCAAAAATTAGAATAATAATAAGCTTATCTGGGTTGTTGCCTATGAGAAAGTTATCCTAAGAACATGATTCATCCCTTGTGTGCAAGTTTGTTGCAATCTCACTTTTAAGATAGAACAATCCAGTTTAGCCTGATCCTTCTCTAATGAACATGATCGTTGAGAGGCTTGACCTGCCTAACTCCAGTTGCCAAGAAAAAGAAAAGAATAGAAGAAGAAAGTAGAATGCAGAGCGAGTCTCTATCTCTGACTGTAATAGAGAACGTGGAGACAGGAGTTGATGTGGTGTGTTTTGATGTCCTTGGCATTGGATATAAAGCCTATCTATCCAGATGATTGAAGTGATGCTAAGGTTCCAAGGTCTGGCAAAAAAGCATACATGGTATGTGTCTTGCCCTGCTCCATGCACGATCGAACCAAGCACATGCATTTGGTCCCCAACCCGCTTACTTAAAAGTATGACTTAGGCTCCATACGATGGGATTTCTATTTAAGTAAAAATAAAATTAAAATCCAACGCTTCCGTCTCAAGAGCTCATGATAGGTTGTCTGAAGCCAAAATGGAACAAATTAAAAAAGAGAGATAATAAGTAATAGGCAAAGATTCCACGAAGATAGGTAGGTATACTGCTCCCCTAGCTACCAGGTAGATGAACCGCAACAAAATAGTGGGCATAACAAGGTAACGCCATGTGAGCTACACCACATGCAGAACACGTGGCAGTTTTTTATTGGGGGCTGTTGAGGATTCCAGTCCATCATTTCTATTTTTTTTGAAAACAATGTCTAAAAAATGCCAAATAGATGGCTACAAGTACCATATAAAACAATTGGAAGACATTTATGGTATTCATATCTATACTTATAAAATGTCATCCCCCCACGCCAAACTTGCTTGTATGGTAATTGCATCACCTTGGATGCTTCCAGGATATGGCCTCCCCCAGGTAAGTACTTGTATCATTCCAGCGTGACTGTCCCCCCTCGGCCTTTGGCTCCAAATGACCAGAGCCATGGCTACCTCTCCATGCAGGTCCATCACCCTGTTCCTCATCCTTTTGTGGGGCTCCACAATTCTCTTCCTCTCTTCGTCGGCGGAGCTCCAACGGTTCACGCACCCGGCGAAGACCGATGGCTCGCTGAGCCTCTTGGCCGTCGGAGATTGGGGAAGAAGAGGGACCTACAACCAATCCCAAGTAGCATACCAGGTTGAGATATTTCCATTTATATACAATGCATCTCTCCATTTACCCTCGTTGTTCTTCTCTCGTTGATTTTATTTTTTTATTTTTTTTTTTAATGAGACTTCTTGTATGATTTGGAGTTGTCTCTCAAGTGAATGGCGAGGGAGGGGGGAAAGAAGTTTGTTCCTAAGAAGAAGAGGTAGTCGAAAAACTATTCCCATACCATGTACGTGCACTGTATGGGCGTGAACGCTATTAATCACAATCGCTCATTTTTATGAGCTTCATTCATCAAGTGCACAATTGCTATAGAAGTAAGGGGTTGTGTTTGATGGTGTGCTCGATCAGGAATAATTTGTATGAGGTGGTAACTTCTGAATTGTTGGTACTATGAGATGTCACAATAAATGATGGTAGTTTTGGGGAGGTATGTGGTTAAATTCAGTCGTCAACTCTGGAACCCACAAACCTAGCTTCTTGTCTTGTGTAGCATAAATGGCCTTTTAGGGATAATGTCCTTTTTTTTCTTTTAATATTATTTCTTGTTATAATTCTTTTTCAATGTCTCATCAAAATTAATCTGATAAGTGATTTTTTTAAGGAGAATTTCTCACGCGTTAGCATTATTTTGCTTATTTTATTTATAATTAATCCCCCTAGCGTGTATATATACGTAAAAAGTGTGAGGATACCTATGTATGAGTTTAGCTAACAGATATTAAATGTATTCCCATGTTTCTTTCTCCTGTTTTATTAAATTTTCAATTACTTAAAGGTTGTTTGGTTTCTTTTAAATGTTATTATGAGTTATAAATTCACCACTTCATAAATTAACTTGTGCAGGATTTTGGATTTTTTTGTGTGTGTCAATGTGGCCGTCAATTTCTTAAGAAATAAATGGAAATTGTAATTTTCTTTATAGATAAGAGACATTTGAGGAATTTCTGCATAATTGTTCATATACAATATTTTCAATTATATTTCTTTTATTTATCTGTGATTCTAACTAATCATAGGAGCAAAATTGAGCAATTTGGTTTGATGTAAATAGATGGGAAGGATTGGGGAGGAGCTTGACATAGATTTTGTGATTTCTGTTGGTGATAATTTCTACGAGAGTGGGCTGACAGGCGTCAATGACACAGCATTCATTGAATCATTCAGCAATATATACACTGCCAAGAGCTTGCAGAAGCAATGGTATAGTGGTAAGCTAATTGAAAGATGATTTCCAATAAAAAGATATAATTTCTTTTATTTTTTCCACATGGATCATTGGTTCTAATCTATGCTTCCTTAACTATGGTTCTTTAGTTTTGGGAAATCATGACTATAGGGGTAATGCAGTGGCACAATTGGACCCTGTGCTTCAAATACTCGACAACCGATGGCTTTGCATGAGATCTTTCATGGTAGATGCAGGTAAGAAATTCTTCATTAGGCTTCCTAAACAGAGATTTTCATTTATGTGTGACACTATAAGAAATAAACAAACATGTCTTTCCTCTTTTTCTTCTAGAATTTGCACAATTTTTCTTTGTGGATACTACTCCTTTTGTTGAGAAGTATTGGACACACCCAAAAGACAATCACTATGATTGGAGGGAAGTTGCTCCTCGGGAAGAATACATCAAAGGTGTCTTGGAGGTTGTAACATGAGTGCTTTCTATGATTAAACTGAACTTCATATGTTGCTTAACCAACATTTAGTTCATCTGGTTAATAGGATTTGGATTCTGCATTGAAAGAATCTATGGCAACTTGGAAGATTGTCATTGGTCACCATACTATTCGAAGTGTAAGTGATCATGGAGATACCATTGAGCTTGTGAACTTGCTCCTCCCAATGCTTAAGGTAATTGAATTGTTATTTTCTAACCTAGTGCGACTATGATTATGGGTAGTATCCTTGTTATAGCTTATAGTTTTGTCAAGTAGCTTCTGATTTTAGATTTTGCAGGCTTATGGTGTTGATCTCTATATCAATGGGCATGACCATTGCCTCGAGCACATTAGGAGCACCGATAGGTAAACACTAAATGGCTCCTCGAGATTAATATAGGAAAACATGTTTGCTAATTTTAAATAAGATCTTCAATCCAGTATTATTGGATTCTTCTTGCAGTCCAATCCAATTTCTAACAAGTGGAGGAGGTTCAAAGGCATGGAGAGGAATCTTCACTCCAACCACTGAAAAACTGCAATTCTTCCATGATGGGCAGGGTTTCATTTCTTTGCATTTAACAAAAACTGATGCCGAGGTTGTGTTCTATGATGTGTTTGGTAGCATTTTGCACAGATGGGACATGAACAAACTGCTACACTCTTTCATGTAGGGAAGAATAGAATTACAACTGCAAGTTAAGACAGACACTAAGGACCTTGGCTATTGCAAATTGGGAGCCATTTTGATGTGGTGTGTAATGGAGACTGCATTAAGATTGAACTGCAAAATCTAGTTCTGAGGGCATAGTTGGTTTGGAATGGGCAAAGCAGCAGCACCAAAGGATCACTCAGTGCCTATGTATTAATATTCCCATAGTTTTCTGAGCCATGTGCCTACATGCATATATTTGAGCTTGCTTTTTGCTGTTGCCCATCCCAATACCCTCCATTCTCAACTCAGTGGTGGCTTGAAATCTGATTTAGTCATCAACATGAGTAGTCTTTTGCTGCTTCTAGTGCAAAATGCCCCAAAAATAAGTGCCTTTGATTTCATCATGCAAGTGGAGGACAATTTTGATTGCTACTCACTATGAGGGTTTAGCAGAAGCCATGACACAGCAGAATTTATGTATATATATATATTACAATGTCCTAGTTTGGCACTGCAAAGTTGATGTTTGGAGAAGAGAACCATCCTCACAATATTGTTAATAAGCTGACTTCTTCTCATTCCTGCAATATGATACTGCAGACATCTATTTTGGAGCGTCTGATTATTCCCAATGTAAATTGAAAGAAAGACTCTGTTAAATGTTCTGATGCATTGCTGAGAATGCTTTCTGGGCCGGCGGAGAGAGCTCTAATATTATATGAACCACTAACTATTCCTACTATCCAAGATTATGTGATAACACTCAATATATTCATAATTGCATAATTCCATTGGAAGCAGGGTGCTACTTTTCCCCTCAAAAGACAATTGGAGCATTAGCAAAACAAAATAAGAAAAAAATCATGGAGCAAATCTATATCCACTTTAATCAAATAAAGTATAATCAGTTCCTCTGTCAACGTATGAAATAATACTAAAAGAACAATGAAATCATGGAGCAAATCTATATCCACTTCGATTGAATAAAATATAATCGGTTCCTCTGTTAAATATATGAAATAATACTATTAACCGTAGTGAAAGGTGTATCATCACTTTGAAGGAATAATTACCAGGACAAGACTCATGTCACTCTGTCCATCAAACTAGGAAAACCGATTCAACAATTCAAGCCTTGTAAGACTTGACTAATCCATCATAATAACTCTTAATTTTGTAAACCCATGTATGATCCGACAATTTATCAAACAAAGACCTAAAATCCTAATGCAGGAGGATCAAAGAGCTCAGTGAAAACTCCTGACATCTGAAAGGCTTATGGCAAACTTGGATTCAGAAGCCAGAAGAATAGAGAATGTGCAAAAATATTTGCAGAAAAAAAAAAGAAAAGGAACAAAAGAAAAGCATGGAGAAAAAAAAAAGGAGCTTTACTACACAGCTTATTTATGCTAGTATTCAGATTTCATAATAAGAAAATGATAACAACCGTTACAGAAATCATGCTAATAAATGAAAATGATATAAAATAATATTAACAAAAAAAATTATTATGAAATCACGTCAATAAAAAAAATATTATGGATTGTCATATTCATCTAAAATTATTGCACAGGATAAGGGCCAGCACAGAAGAGCTTATTTAAACTAAACGCAAATGTAGGCTCAAGATTTGGCAGGTAACGGAGACCTTAGTTTTTCTTGTCGTTCTCCGATAATATGATGTGCGGACTTTCGGTAGAACGGAACAAAATGTATATTATTTTATTGATCAATGTTTTTCTTTCCGCCTCAAACAAACATTTTTTATTGATCAATTTAAAAGAAAAAATAGTTGAACTACTGCATGACTCTGACAATTGTTCTTGGTTCTTTATGTGTGTGGGTTGTTAGTAGTTCCTATCATTTTCAATTCAAGAAATGGGGTTGGCAAGATCTCCATCTACTTCCTCAGCTGGTATATAAAATACAGTGTTTGCCAAACAGAAACCAACCACAAAATCTTTGAAAATATATTCTGTGGCGTCAGCACTTGGTTGGAAATAATGTTTTAAATGGAATGGAAAGATCCCATATCACACCCCAAACTCTATACTTGGGTTGGGAACACGGCACGGCTAGATATAATGCAATTCTAAATTATATACAAGGTCTGATATGTCTGAACCAAATATTTAATACCAAGAGATAAATAATTTAAGCAAACTATATATTATTTACTAAAAATTTTAACGATCCCAAAATTATATGGTTTAGATACATCCAATATCAAATACAAACTTAACTACTATTACCTTTCACCAAAAAGTTTCCATCTCAGTTCGATGTAGCTAGTTATTCTGTGACTTTGAAAAGAAATAAAAATAACGGTACGAGCTAACAGCTCAATAAGGATCTCCTAAGCATGTACAAAAACATGAAAGGATAGTAATTTTTTTAATAAACATACTCATAGAGGAACAATGATTCAAATATCAAAAATTAATAAGTGAGTACTTATATGCCCAACTCAATAATAATGCTAGGATGTTCATCAAATTTCAAAACATAATATTTCAATGTATACAATATTCCATCATCAGCAACTTTGATATACCCGTCATATATAACCAAATCAGCAAGTTCGATTCAACTAAAATTTCCTTTTAATTGCTATCACATCTATTAACACCCATACTAAGCTATGATTCTTATTTATTATTTTATTATGATATGTATAATGTAGATGAGATCCAAATTTTTGATATTTGGACTACTCATGGTCACGCTCCTACCTATGACTAATCATACTAGAATATCATATTTCCACCCATGACAAGGTTATGTTGATAAAAGTACCGTGTTTCTACCTGTGGTAAGGCCATACTAATAAAAATACCACATTTCTACTCGTGGTGAGACCATACTAATAGAAATACCACGTTCCTGCTTGTGGTGAGGCCGTACTGATGTTGTAACTAGTCTAGATGCCCTAATTTTAAATTATTATAAATTATAACTTTTATTTTATTACTATTATTAGATTATAAATTATTTGTATATATATAGTTTATTTATGCAATTGACAAAATTTGGGATCATAAAGAATTAAAGCTTGCAATACAATGCCAGTATACGATGCCCACAATTTCTAATATATGATGTCAAATATTTATAAACAATGCAAATGGTTGTGATTAGAGATTCTTACCTTTGATAGCTAGCAATTCCCTTGATGTGCCCATCTGAACTGTCATGCACCTAAAATATTCAATTAATCCTAAATCAACATTCAATGGTAGAACAATTTAGAACTCACTCTCTTTTCTAACTTATATGATTATAACCTAATTCTCTTGATTTTTAAAGTCCAATCTACCATTCTACCCCATGATAATAATCATAACTTGCTTAAGAAATTAATGGATTAGATTTTACCTCAATTAGTAGGATTGCAAGGGATTCCACGTCGATCTTTTCAAACCTCAAGTTGCTGCCCATCTATAAATAAATTTGATCTAAATTACAAACTAGAGAAGCAAATAAACCCAAAATTAATCTTTGATTAAGATTAATCATCTACACAACAAGGACATAAGGCTAGATTAAAGAAGAACATAAGGTTGTTGAGAGTTTACGAGGAAGATGGTAAAGGGTTTTGTCTATTTTTGAGGGGAAATAAATAGAAAACTAGGTCTACAACTAAAAGAGGGAAGAAATAGAGTTATTCCTCTCTTGATGAAGAAAAGGATGACAATATTATCTTCTATCTGGCTACAACCTATATATGAGGAGGTTTTAATCCACTATAAAAAAATAGATTATTAGCGACGGCTAACTAACATCACTAAGAGCAAGGTTGCCGTCATTAATACTATTAGCGGTGGCCTCTCGTCGTTAAAATTTAGTCAAAAATATCATCATCGCTAATTACCATTATTAGTGACGGCAAATACTCCATCTCTAATAAAGATAATAGTGATGAGAAAGCTGTCACTAATAAGTTAAATTTTTATTAATTAAAGTTTAAAAAACTATTAGTGACGGTAAGATCATCACTAATGCCATCGTTAATAGTTTTTTAATTTTTTTAAAAACTATTAGTGACAGCATTTGCATCGCTAATGCCGTCGCTAATAGTTTTTTATTTTTTTTTAAAAAAATATAATTAAATATTTTAAAATCTATTTTAACCACAGTAATAAATAATAATATTTTTTAAAATTTATTATAAATAAAATAATAATTATTTAAAATAATTATAAATATAAAAATAATTATATTATATTAAAATATAAATTATATAATTTTAAAAATTTATATTGCTTTACAAATATCAAAATTACAAACATATCCAAAAAAAATCATGTGAGATCCTCCTCATCCTCCTCCTACTCCTATATGTCCTCTCTAGCAACTGATGGATGAGAGCCGGATATCCCAGCATCCTGTAATGAAAAAAATAAAATATTATTAATAAATTTTGATATAAAATTATATATGTTGATACAGAGACGTATAGTTTGATATACCACTCTGATTTTTGAACAGATTATTTCTATATATTTTATTCGATGATATGGATCTATAGACACCCTTGGTCCATCGATTGGATGGTTAGATTGAATTTTTACTTCTTAAGTTTCCTTCCCAGACTCAAGCCTAAATATATAAAGTTTTTAAATATAAAAATTTAAAATAAATAAAAAAATTATAGCTAGACTTATCTACTGTTATGACTGTGATAATGACGATCATATACAGATCTTGGAGAATCTCAATGACTGCATCATGGACGGCATCTCAGAAGCTCTAAGGTCACTAGCCCTAAAGCCTCCGCACGACCTCCTCTACAAATGCATCATCCCATATCTGGGTCATCGAGGCTTGAGAGGAGGAGTATCGAGTTGCTAGAGGTTCAAAGCTATGGTCGAATCCTATGATCCGGCTCCTACTTACCCCTTCGGTGGCCCTGAACCATCGCTCGAGATCAAGGAGGGGCTGAGAGGATGGATCCTCACCGTGCCATGATATAAGATACTCCGCATAATCCGCCTATATAGTTTAAAAATTTATTAGTACATATATATCAGTATATATAAAAACTTAATAAATAATATTTTAAGATTGTTACAATGATTTTTTAAGATCTAAGATCTAAGTAATCATTAGTCCTCTTAGATTGGTACGTGGCCTCCCATATTTGTAGCTGCTCTGGTGCACGACCCAACTGACGTGTCTATAATAAATAAATAATAAAATTAAATTAATTAAAATATGCATATGATCAATTCAATATGAAATTAATTAAAGTATAAAATTTTTATCAATCTATCAGCCACAACATGTGTGCCAACGAAGCCACCAGTGTGCTTGATCGGATGCTGTTGGACAGACCGATTCTACCATGCCCTCTGTCACCTATCAGGGTATTCCTCAATACTCCACTGGTTGCAGAGGGCCTCTCATATATCTGCCCGCATCCAATGATTTGTATAAGACTTTCAGTCTAATGGTGACTCGAAACTGAAGTGCTCTATGGTGGACTGTCGAAGGCTGTACAATCCATCCCGAAACCTCGGTATGGCTACCTCTTTGAAGGTCTGACGGCCAGCCTCCTCATCCTGAGGAGTCTTGAATCAATAGTATCTCTGTAAGTAGAAGCAACTGTGTATTAATAAATAGAATACAAATCTATCATGAATTTAAAAATTAAATATCTTTGACTTACCAAGAATATCTTCCAGACTACATTAGGAGCCCCCGATGGCCAACTGGAGAACTCATTCACTGGCCCCAATATTAATCATCGGATGATCCTGATAACCACATGAGGCACCCTAGGCTCTATAAATATGCTGCAAAATTGATTTTGAGCAATAAATGTTAATCTCTAAAATGGATAAATTTTAAATATATTCAGTGAAGATATAGTACTTACGAGTGGCTCTGAATGTGGACAAGCTCTCTATCCTCCAGCCAAATCAGAAGTGCTACAAGCCAGATGGGTCCTCTACCACGCCACTAACTCTGAGAGCCAAACACTACTCCATGTGACTGTGGGGTTATTGGTGACCCCACGACGTTCGAACCTGAAAGTATTAAAACATCATAAAGAATATTATATTAGATAAAAAAAAAATAAAATAACATAAAAGAGAATATCTAAAGTATTAGAGTTTACCATGTGGTATGTGTGCTACAGAACCATATAAGCTCTGGCTGCATGAGAGCTCTCTCCTTGACTGTGATGGCTCCGATCTCTGGAAGACATGATCTATAATCTCTGAAAATAAAAATAAATAGATTCATGAATTAATTATATAATTATGGGTGGCAATGCAAGATTTAAAATGATGCAAGACAAATATTTAGATATTTGGTACCCTTTGGATATTTGATACCTTTTAGATGGATATTAGATAAGTATTTAAAATGAGTCAGAGGTCTAAAAGTTCATCGCAAGCAAGGAGCACTACTCATCGGCCTCTTCAGATATTTGGTAGCCTTCAGATTCTTCGTCCAATTCTTCCTCTTCTTCCATTTCTTCATTTTTGTCTTTTTTTCTCCTTCTTGGATAGGATTGTCTTTTAAAATAAACTCAGAATAATCTACCTTCTTATGTTGGCCATCACATAGGAGAAAATCTAGAGCATCCAACTCTACATCTATGAAAGACTAATAAACTCCAGATGTTTCATCCTCCTGAAAGCATTCTGGTAAATGGGGCTCTTCTTCTTCTTTGAGCGCGTAATGAATGGCTTGAGACTTAATTTTACATATAGTCAACTATTTTTTTCTTCCTCTCTCCTTTGATGAAAAAAATATTAAATTTAATTTAAATATTAATAATATTTAAATTAAATATTATTAATTTAATTTAAATATTAAATCTAATTTAATCACATCTAATAATATTAATTTAAAAATATTAAAAAATTTAAATAATGGCATTTGGCGACTGCTGTGGAGCCATCATCGCCACCGTCGCTAATACTCACCAAACCCATGGAGATGGTGCTGCGGTACAGACGTGGTGCTGCGGCACGGACGTGGCGCTGTGCCACAAACGTGGTGGCACAGCACCGTAGGAGAAAAAATGGAGGGGAGCAAAGAGGAAGATGGGGGAAAGAAGGGGGAAGGTGGGCTCGGGGCTCGAGGGGTCAAGGAAGTGGTCAAGGGCTTAGGGAAGCCGGATCCGATGATGAAGGAAAGAGGGGTATTGAAGGCGATCAAGGGGAGGCAAGCCGAGAGCTCGGGGAGGCGAAAGGCAGTCAGAGGCTCAAGAAGGCGGTCGGGAGCTCGAGGGGGTGGCCGGGGGTTCGAAGGGGGTGATCGAGGTTTCAGGGAAGCAGGATCCAACGATGGGGGAAAGAGGGAGACCAGAGGTGAGGAAAAGAGGGAGGCGGTGGCAGGATGAGCAAAAATAAAATATCAAGAACCGACGAGTGGATTTTAGAGTTAGTATTAGCGATGATAAAATTTTCGTCGCTAAAGCCATCACTAATAACTATAGCGATGGCAACTGCCATCGGTAATATTTTTAGTGACGGCGTACGAAACCGTGTCAAAGCCCATTGGTAAAAATTATTATTAGAGATAGCAGATTGCCATCGATAATGCTGTTGCTAAAATCAATTATTAGCGATGATAAAAATACAGCCGCTAATGTCCATCGCTAATACCTTAATTTTTTTATAGTGATCTTTCTTTCAAATAGAAAAATACAGCAAGAAATAAGAAAGAAAATTAGTTTAAGGTTTATCTAAGTTTAGTAGGAAGAAGAGATGGGCTGATGTTTAGCATGGAGGAAAAGGAGGAGAAAAAAAAAAGAATAGAGAAGAAGAAAAGAGAAGAGAAGATGTGGGAGAGGGATGATGTGTGTAGAAGAGAGAAAGAGCTAAAAAAATGGAAGAGAGAGAGGGCTGATGGTGTCTATGTGGGAGAGAGAGAGAGATAAAAGGAGGGAGGGTGATGAGGTTTTGGAGACAGATGATGGGGGAGGTGGTGGGACTTCCATCGCATGGAATAGAGGATAAATCCTCTATTTCGCTCCAATTATATCACCACTTTAATAGGCGGGCTAGCCATATGGATTGGCTGGGCCAGGCCTTACATCCTCCCTCCTTAAATAAAATTTTATTCTCAAAATTTACATACCTAAGTCTATAAAAAGTTGAGGATATCTTTCTTTCATCTTGCTCTCTAACTCCCAAGTCACTTTTTTTTCTGTGTGATTACTCCATTGATCTTGATGTAAGAAATAGTGCGATGTCTCAGACTTATTTTTTTTTATCTACCATTAAAATTGGATCCTCTTTATATGTTCAATCCTCATGTAGCTGTAATGGCTCATACTCTATTATATGGCTAGGATCTTGTATGTACTTCCTCAGCATTGATACATGAAATATGTTATGTACATCAAAAAGAATAGATAGTAATGCTACTCTGCATGCCACTTTTCCAACTCTATCCAAAATTTCGAAGGAAGCCATGTATCTCGAATTGAGCTTGCCATGGATAGCAAACCGCATCAAACCTTTGGAAGGCGATACTTTTAAGAAGATATGTCTCCAACTTAGAACTCTAACTTCCATCTTCTATTATCTGCATAACTCTTTTGAGTATCTTGAGCTGTTCGTAACTTTTTCCTGTTTGATTGGACTTTCTCTATAGTTTATTGTACTAGTTCAGGACCCAATAACCTTCTTTCACCAGCATCACCCCAACAAATAGGAGATCTACACTTTCTGCTATATAATACTTTGAAAAGAGCCTTCTGGATACTATCCTGGTAGCTATTATATGCAAATTTTATTAGAGGCAAGTGGCTATCCCAAGAACCTCCCAGATCTAAGACACAAGCTCTTAATATATCCTCTAGAATCTGAATGGTTCTTTCAGATTGTCTATCAGTTTATAGATGAAAGGCTATGCTAAAGTTCAATTTGGTGCCCATGGCTTTATGAAGACTTCTCCAAAACTGAGACACAAACCTACTATCTCTATCTGATACTATAGAAATAGGAACTCTATGTAATCTTACAATTTACTCAATATACAACTTGCTAACTTTTCCAATGACATTCCAACTCTAAAAGGCAAGAAGTGAGCTGACTTCATCAATCGATCAATGATCACCCATACAGCATTGTTACCTTTAGGGGTTCTAGATAGACCCATCACAAAATCCATGATTATACGTTCCCATTTTCATTGAGGAATAGAAAGAGATTGCAAAGATCCTGCGAGTCTCTAACATTTAGCCTTTACTTGCTCACAATGTCCTTCATGCCATTCCAAAAATTTTCTCATAGATCCTGATACATTTTGGTACCTCCAGGATGCCTGGTATAAGGAGACCTATGGGCTTCTTCTAAATTTTTTTTCTTCAATTTTGAATTTTTGGGGACACAGAGTCTATTGCCAAACCTTAAGGAGCCATCTTTATGAACTCGAAACCCTACTAGAGCTCCAAATTCTACCAACATCTTGGTCTTCTGGAGTTCTAGATCTTCACTCTGAGAGGCTTTAATCCTTTCAATTAAAGTGGATTGTATTATAAGATTAGCAACTTGAGAGTTGACATCATACAAGCATACTTCAATATTCAATCTTTCCAAATCCATCAAGATAGTCCTCTGTGAAGTAATTGAGGCTATCAATTCAGCTGATGATTTCTACTCAAAGCATCTATTACCACATTTACTTTTTCTAGATGGTAATTGATAGTGAGATCATAATCTTTTAGTAACTCTAATTATCTTCTTTGTCTCAAATTCAATTCTTTTTGAGTGAATATATACTTCAAACTCTTATGATCAGTATAAACTTCACAAGGCTCTCCATATAGATAATATCTCCATATTTTTAGAGCAAAAACTATAGCTGCTAATTCTAAATTGTGAGTGGGATAATTTTGCTCATAAGATTTCAGCTATCAAGAGGCGTAAGCTATTATCTTTTCATTCTGCATCAAGACATAGCCTAGGCCCTTTCGAGAGACACCACTATAAATAGTGAAACCTCCTATTCTAGATGGAATGGTCAACACTGGAGCTACAACCAATCTCTTCTTTAATTCTTGAAAGCTCTACTCATACTTCTTTATCCATTCAAATTTCACTCATTTTTAGGTTAGACGAGATAAAGGTATAGCAATACGAGAGAATCCTTCAACAAATCTACGATAATAGCCAGCTAATCTCAAGAAACTACGTACTTTAGATATATTAGTAGGGTGGCTCACTCAACCACTACTTTTATTTTCTTTGGACCAATAGAAATACCATTTTTGAATATCACATGCCCAAAGAAGGCAACACTATCAAGTCAAAAATCATACTTTAGGAGCTTTGCATAATGTTCCTTTTCTCTAAGAGTTTGCAACACTATCCTTAAATATTTCTCATACTCTTGTATACTCCTTGAATAGATTAAGATATCATCAATGAATACCACTACAAATTGGTCTAGATAAGATTTGAATATTCTATTCATAAGGTCTATAAAGGCTGCAAGTGCATTAGTCAATCTGAAAGGCATGATCAAAAATTCATAATATCTATATCTTATTCTAAAAGTCATCTTAGACACATCACTAGTCTTAATCTTTAGTTGGTGATAGCCAGAATGAAGATCAATTTTTGAAAAAATTTGTACTCTCTATAATTGATCAAATAGATCATCAATTCTCGATAAAGGATATTTGTTCCTTATTGTTACCTTATTCAACTTTCGATAATCAATATAAAATCAGAAGCTTCCATCTGTCTTCTTCACAAATAGTATAAGAGCACCCCAAAGAGGTACACTAGGCTAGATAAAGCCCTTATTCAATAATTCAAGTAACTATTCCTTTAACTCTTTTAATTCAGTAGGAGCCATTCTATAAGGAGTCTTAAATATAGGACCAGTTTCTAGAACCAAATCGATAGAAAACTCAATTTTTTGATCTGGAGGAATCCTAGAAGTTCCTCAAGAAAGACATCAGAAATTTTTTTTACAACTAAAATATCCTCTAGCTTCTATTCTTTTTGTCGAGTATCTCTTACTACAGCTAGAAATCCTTCACATCTCTTCGTTAGAAGCTTCCTAGCTTGAAGAGTAGAGACTAACTTTAATGAAAAATTTGATCCACTGCCTGCGAAGCTAAATTTTGGCTGATCTAAAATATGAAAGTTCACTATTTTTTTTAAAGCAGTCTATGGTAGCATGATATATTGCTAACCAATCTATACCAAGGATTATATCAAAATCCCTCAACTCCAACACTAACAAGTCAACCACCATTTCTTTATCTGCAATATTCAGGGTGTGAGATTTGCAAATAAAATCTACTACAATAATGTTACCATTTGGGATAGAGACTCCTAGATCAGACTCAAGTGGCATGGGTCAAATTTCACTATTCCTCCTAACAAAATTAGTAGATACACAAGAATGTGTAACACTAGGGTCAAACAGAATATGAGCATAATTAGATGACACCCTGATCATACCCAGCACACACATTCTCAAGTTTAGCTATAATTCTAACTAAATGAATTTCTATATATGAGGTCAACTTATTAAATATGATAGAAAAGAAGATAGCACTAAATACCTGTGCTGCCATAGAATTAGAAGCATTAACATCCTGCTAAGTGAGTGCATAAACTCTTCCTTGGATCTTCGATCTCTGCTGCCATCCTCCTTGCTGTGGTCTTAATTGAGGGCCTTGATTAGCTAGGGTACATGTATAGGTTGATACCCCGATCGTACCATAAGCTCTCTTTTCTTAAGACATACATTTGTCTTATGGCCTGATTGGCCATAATTGAAATATACTCCTGCAAACCCTATACAATCCCTTATAAAATGAGGTCCTCCACATCTATGGCATTGAAGAATATCTGAGGGCTGCCTTCTATCTCTTGAAGGTATAGGGACTAGCCTTATATCCCTGATTCAGCCATCCTGCTACTTTGACCTTGAGGACCACTCAGGCTAGTCCTCTTTCTTAACATTCCATCTCTTTCTGTTTGGGTATCATTAAGTCCTTTCTCTATGACTAGTGCTTTATTGAGTACCTCCTTGTACTTAGAGGGCTTAAAGTTGGATGTATACCTACTGCTTAATTTGGGTTCTGTTGGTGCAAAAATCCACCGGTGTCAGAGAAGCTGGAGTCGAGGGAGTCACGGTCGCTGTCGGGACCTGCAAAGAAAGTCTAAATCAGAGTTGGAGGTGCTCCGGTAAGACCCTCCGATGCTCAAGTTAGTTCTCTGCTTCAACAAGAATGGAGTGCTCGAATGAAAATTTTAGCAGAGTTTTGAGATAGAAATTAGAGCTTAGAGAATAACATAACTGGGGTCCCCTTTTTATAGGCGAAAAGTGCAACAGACTGATAGTGACGTTTGTAACCGCCTGGTAGTAGGCCATTCGGGGCCAGGAGGAGTTTGTTATGAAGAGTAGAGGAGTGGAGTCGTGGCTATCACTGTGGCCTGCCACGTGGAGCCTGTTGCAGGGAGTGGAGCAGTATCCATTATCGTGACTTGCCAGAGAGCGGTAGAGCCGTGCGAAATCCGTCGCAGGAAGTGGAGCAGAGTCGTGGCCATTACTGTGGCCTGCCAGGGAGTCTAGGCCTATCGATCGAAGCTCGGTTGAGGTGTTTGGCGGAGAGAGATAGCTATCCATCTGAGAGGAGCTCGGATGTTGCTAGCGAGCCTTCTATCGTTGGGTGCCTTGGGCGTTAATACTGCAGGCGAGGGCCATTTATTGTAGGAGCTCGGTCAGAGGCTTTCCATAGACGAAGTTCAGTTTCATGCAGAATTCGACAGAGGGTCGATCGGTAGTGGATGTCGGATGGTGCTGGAGAGGTTCATCCGCTGGAGGGGTCCGGCTGCTGGAGTCCATGTGTCGTAGGAGTTCGTCCGGAATCTGTCCGCTACAGAAGTTCGATCGGAGTCCGATCTCCGTAGAAGCCTGGATGGAAATCATTTGTCGAGGAAGCTTAACCGAAGCCTGCAGTAGAAGCTTAGAGTAGATCACTTACAGTAGAAGCTCGGAGTCCGACCCTTGTAGGAGTTCGGATGAGGTCTACCTACAACAGGAGTTCAGGGTGGAAGTCCGGCTCCCGTAGGAGCCCGGACGAAGGCTACCTGCAGTCAGAGTTCGAGAAAGAAGTCCAGCTCCCGTAGGAGCTCGAGCGAAGTCTACCTGCTCGGAGAAGAAATTCGGCTCCCGTAGGAGCTCGGATGAAGTCTACCTGCAGTCGGAGTTCGGGAAAGAAGTCCGGCTCCCGTAGGAGCTCGGGCGAAGTCTACCTGTTTGGGAAAGAAGTCCGGCTCCCGTAGGAGCCCAAATGAAGTCTACCTATTTAGGAAAGAAGTCCGGCTCCCGTAGGAGCCCAGATGAAGTCTACCTGCAGTCGGAGTTTGGGGAAGAAGTCCGACTCCCATAGGAGCCCAAATAGAGTCTAGAAGGTGGTCGACCATCGTAGAAACTTGGATGGAGTCCGTCCATCACGGAGAATTCGGTCGACACTGGTGGGGGTTTATCCGTCGGCAGAACCTGAGAACATTGCGGAGGCTCGGCCGTCGGAGAGGTTCGGAAAGATGTCACTGAAGGTCGGACGTCGATAGAATCCCTGGAGGGTCACTCCTGACACGAACTTCGGCTGGGGGGTATTTTATACCCAACACCAGTCTCTCTACTTTCGAGTTCGAGTTTCGAATGAAGGAAGTACAGAAAAATTTTCACAGTCGAAGTTGCTCTCTTGAATCCTGCGCACGACCGCCCTCGAAAATCCTGACATTTAATGCACGCGTGTTGGAGTCTTTTTTCAATTAGGGCGATCTGAAGAGTCCTTTCGAAATTTTCACTAGAGCATAGTCCCAAGCGCCACACCATAATGGTCCTGCCAGCAGTCAGCCCTACGCCACGGTGAGTGGGACACGTGGTGGGCGTTGGTTGACCTAGGGATATCCGCCACCATAACTGTGCCAGGCCCTGTTGCTTATTTAAATCCCCTCCTTCCCTCTAGGGACTTCATTTCGCCTGAGAGTCCAGACGACGCCTTTCTTCTGCCTGAGAGTTTAGCCACCCATCGACGTCCTTTTCGACCTTAAGCATTCTTCGCGCCAATCTTTGCCATCTTCGTCGGCTCCCCACCGCCTTCAGTCTTTCGAGCCCTTTCGAAGAGTTCTCCCGTCAGGGCTTCTGCCCCGGAGGTCAATCTCGAGAGGATGCTACGGATCGAGAGGAGTAGGAGGGGAAAACAGTGGCCTGCAAGTTCAGCGGCTGCCGAACTGCCACCGAGGGTTCCCACAGCTTCAAAGGGGGCTCGAGGGAGAATTCCTTCAACAACAGGGATTTAATAACGAAACCAGCCGGTGAGCGCATCTTGCCCGAGAATTTTGAAGTAGTTGAACAGGGTGACACCGGTCAAGGGGGTAGAGTTGCCGTCATAAGCTGTGGTGGGTTTCTTGACGTCGTCGGGGTCGAGGGATTAGAGGCGGTCGGTGCTGACGGCGGGATAGTAGAACTTGTTGCGGGGGCGGTGGAAGTAGCACATGCCGACCTCGCCGAAGTACCTAGGATGGCGGTTGTCGGGGAGCACACGGTGGTGGTGCATGCCTCCGGCGTCATCGCGGCCTCTGGGGTACTTTCGGTTCTTCCCGATACAGGTCGTCGTTGCCGTTGCCGTCGCTGCCACCGCCCCTTGAATTCTATCCCCCCCTTTTCCCCCTAGGGTTGGGGTTTCGGCAATGGAGCGGAACGAGGTGGGGGTCGAGAGCTGATGGTTCATCACACGCACTGAGAAATACTACTGAGAAGGATAGAACCGGAAGGAGAAGTCGAAAGCTTGGAGCGGTCTCTAATGTATTCTTTTCAAGTCTTGTAGTAATGTTCTTTTTTCCTCGGTCCTCAGGGCTTTGTAATGTACACCTTGTTAATCGAGAATGAAAAGGAGATTTTTGTTACCTTGTCCGTACTTTGCGTCAAATTATCGCCTACCGAACTTCTTTCATTCACTATTGTTATTGTTGTATTCCCCACTTTTTTTTTTGTTCGATGCCGATGTTGTCTGGAGGTTCCTGGTCGTCGCCACGTCGGCTTACTTTTCTTGTCATCTTTCTTCTTCAGCCTCAAGGGCTCTGTAATGCATACTTAGTTAATGACATGAGAAGGAAATTTTCCATTATTTCTTTTACTCACGTGTTGAATTATCGTTTGCCGAGCTTCTTTCAGCTTTTGCCTTGCTTGATATCGATGTCGTTCGGAGGTACCCGATCGTCGTCGCATTGATCCATCCTTTTGTTTATGGCCGCAGATTTGTCCGGGACCATTCGAGTTTGACGCCTCCTTTCAGAGTTCGAGCTCGGAGGTCTGAGCTTCTCGTCGCTCCGAGGAAGCCGTCTTATCCTTGGCCTGTGTTGAGAGCTCTTTTGGAGATCGAAAATTTTGATAAGAACCCTAATCCTCGCTGAGACGAGGCTCCCTGTATCTTTGATGTAATTTATTTTCTATTTGTCACTGATGCAGTTCGTCGCTTTCCTTTTTAACCCCCCTCTCCTTTTTCTTTTTCTTTTCTCGAGTGAGGGTTTTTCCTCTGCTCTTAGTGGGGTCGTGGGAGCGCAGAGGGGCCGCTGAGAAGGTTCTCTTTTTCTTATCTGGTCTTGAATGACCAGACCTTAATCGGTGTCGGGACGAGGTCCTTCTCCTATTTCTGATGTAATCGGTTTCAGCTCAAGTTAGGATGAGGTTCTCCTTCTGTTCCTAATTGGGCTGCAGGGGCACATATTGGCATTGCAGGACCTCTCCTCCCATCCGATCTAAGGGTGATCGGGCCTTCACCTTTGCTCATGTTAGGGCGAGGTTCTCCTCCTGTCCCTAACAGGGCTATGGGGGCACATATGGGCGTTGCAGGGCCTCTCCCCCCATCCGGTCTAAGGGTAATCGGGCCTTCGGTTTTGCTCATGTTAGGGCGAGGTTATCCTCCTGTCCCTAATAGGGCTGTGGGGGCACATATGGGCATTGCAGGGCCTCTCCCCCCATCCGGTCTAAGGGTAACCAGGCCTTCGGCTTTGCTCATGTTAGGGCGAGGTTATCCTCCTGTCCCTAACAGGGCTGTGGGGGCACATATGGGCGTTGCAGGGCCTCTCCCCCCATCCGGTCTAAGTCTAACCGGGCCTTCGACTTTGCTCCTGTTAGGGCGAGGTTCTCCTCCTGTCCCTAACAGGACTGTGGGGGCACATATGGATGTTGCAGGGCCTCTCCCCTCATCCGATCTAAGTGTAACCGGACCTTCAACTTTGCTCCTATTAGGGCGAGGTTCTCCTCTTGTCCCTAACAGGACTGTGGGGGCGCATATGGGCGTTGCAGGGCCTCTCCCCCCATCCGGTCTAAGGAGGATCGGGCCTTCGATTGTGTCGAGATGAGGTTCTCCTCCTGCTCCCGACACGGTTTGTTTCGATTGTCCTGTCGATATAGGCTCTTGCCAAGAGAGAAGATATGTGGATATAAAACTTTTATTTAAAGTAAAGTTATCGGTAATACATTCGTAAATTTTTTAAGCTCCATGGTCACGGGAGGTCTGCTCCTCCGAGCTCCTTGAGGTAGTAAGTTCCGGGCCGGACTACCTCCTTGACTTCGTACGGGCCTTCCCAATTTGGGGTAAGCTTCCCTCGATCCTAAGGTTGCAAGACAGCGGCTCGTCGAAGCACCAGGTCTCCTGCTCTGAAGATTTTGTTTTTGACCTGGGAGTTGTAATAGCGGGCGACTTTCTGTCTGTAGGCTGCCATCCGAACTTGAGCTACCTCCCACTTTTCTTCTAACAAGTCGAGGTTGGCTTTAAGGCCTTGCGAATTGTGATGTTCGTTGAATGCCACGACTCGTGCCGATGGGAGTTTGAGCTCAATTGGGATAACAGCCTTTGTTCCGAAGGCTAGAGCGAAGGGGGTTTCTCCCGTGGGCAATCTTTGGGTAGTTCGGTACGCCCACAACATATGATAAAGTTCGTCTACCCAAGTTCCCTTCACTTTTTGAGTCTTGTCTTGATTCCTTGCAGTAGAGTTCTGTTGGTCACTTCGGCTTCATCGTTGGCCTGAGGATGGGCTACCGATGTGAAGTTGTGGGAGATGTTTAGGTCTTCACAAAATTCGGTGAATCTCGCTCCCGCAAATTGCCGTCCATTATCAGTAATTAGGGTTCTCGACAGGCCGAACCTGCAAACGATGGACTTCCAGACGAAGTCTTGTACTTTAGCTTCTGTGATTTTCGCCAGCGGTTTGGCTTCAACCCACTTGGTGAAATAGTCAATTGCTACCAGGAGGAACTTCCTCTACCCCGACGCCACGGAAAAGGGTCCAAGGATATCCATTCCCCATTGCGCAAACGACCATGGGGCGCTCAAGGGTGTAAGCTCGGAGGCGGGCTGTCTCTGGATGTTGGCATATCTCTGACATCGGTCATACTTTCTGACGTATTCAATGGAGTCACGATACATTGTCGGCTAGTAATACCCTTGGCGGAGCAACTTGTGGGATAATGATCTAGCCCCCAGATGGCTTCCGTAGATTCCTTCATGCACCTCCCACAAGGCGTAATCAGCTTCCGAAGGTCGGAGACATTTTAAAAGGGGCAAAGAGTATGATCTCTCGTACATCTTGTCCTCATAAAGGATGTATCGAGAGGCTTGATTTCTGAGCTTCCGAGCCTCTTTTGCATCATGAGGGAGAACCCCGTCTCTGAGATATGCCACCAGTGGGTCAATCCAACTGGGTTCATGGTCAATTTTCATCACGGGCCGTGATTCTTTCGTACTTGGGCACTTCAGAACTTCAAAGAGAACACCCTTGGGCAATTCAGCCAGAGCCAACATAGCCAACTTGGAGAGAAGATCGGCCTTGGTATTTTTTGCTCTTGGAATCTGCCTGATGTTAAAGCTACTAAAGGCGGGGACGAGCTCCTTTACCTTTCCAAGATATTTAGCCATGCTGTCCTCCCATGTTTCGTAGTTTCCGCTGACTTGTCCCACTACCAATTGGGAGTCGCTGTAAACTTGGAGCCGATCTACTCCTAATTCTTTGGCGATCCTCAATCCTGCGATCAAAGCTTCATATTCTGCTCTATTATTGGTTGTGGGGAATTCGAAGCGCAGCATGTACTCCACGACGATCCCCTCCGGACTGATCAAAATTAGGCCCGCACCTGTACCCGACATGTTGGAGGATCTGTCCACATAGAGGGCCCAAAAGCAATCAGGGGGGTCTGTTTCTTCTTCAGAGGAGTTCAGTCAGGACTTCAGGCTGTTAACTTCACCTTGTTCAGGTTCGGCCTCCTCCGAGATAGTGCATTCTACTATAAAATCTATCAATATCTGGGCTTTTACTGTCGGCCTAGGTTGATAGTTGATGTCGAATTCTGTGAGCTCGATCGCCCATTTCGCTATCCTCCTGGAAGCATTCGCCCGGTGCAGAATCGCCTTAATCGGCTGGTCGGTGAGCAATGTTACGGTGTGCCCTTGAAAGTAAGGTCGGAGCCTCCGGGCTGCAATCAACAGGGCATAAGTTAGTTTCTCTAATTTAGTATACCTGGTTTCGGCGTCTCTCAACGCACGACTGATGTAATAGATCGGCCGTTGAATTTTTGCTTCTTCCTCGATAAGAACTGTTGCGAGGGCCATAGGGGAGACGGCCAGGTACAAGAACAACTCCTCTCCGGGCTCGGACTTCGCCAATAGCGGAGGTGAGCCGAGGTAGCTCCTTAGTTCTTCGAACACCTGTTGACACTCAGTGGTCCAACAGAAGTTCTTCGACCGCTTGAGGGTTTGGAAGAAGGGTAAGCACCATTCGGCCGACCTCGCAACGAAGCGATTCAGGGCTGCCACCCTCCCTGTAAGGTGCTAAACCTCTTTTATCGACTTCGGGACGGCCATCTCCTGGATGGCACGAATTTTCTCCAGATTGGCTTCAATCCCGTGCCCCGATACTATGAAGCCCAGGAACTTCCCTGAGGTCACTCCGAAAGCACACTTAGTCGGGTTCAGCTGCATCTTATATTTTGAAGGACGCCGAAGGTCTCCTCGAGGTTGGCGACGTGGTTCGTCGAAGATTTGCTTTTCATGAGCATGTCGTCCACGTAGACCTCCATGTTGCGGTCGATCTGCTCTTTGAAGATTTTATTCACCAGCCGCTGATAGGTCGCACCTGCATTTTTTAGGCCGAAAAGCATGACCCTGTAACAGTAAAGACCACGGTTAGTAATGAAAGCAGTCTTTTCTTCGTCTTCTGACACCATTCTAATTTGATTATAGCCGGAGAATGCGTCCATAAAGGTGAGAAGCTCATGGCCCGAGGTTGCATCCACCAGTTGATCAATTCTGGGCAGAGGGTAGCTATCCTTTGGGCAGACTTTATTCAGCTTTTTGAAGTCTATACACATCCTCCACTTGCCGTTTGCCTTTTTGACTAGGACAACATTGGAAATCCAGTCAGGATACTTAACCTCTCTAATGAATCCGGCTTTTAGGAGTTTATCCACTTCCTCGACTATCGCTTTTTTCCTTTCCGATGCATGACCTCAGATTTTTTCTTTCGTCGGTCGATGCTTTGGATCAACGGCCAGATGATGTTCCATGACCTCTGCGTCAATCTCCGGCATGTCCGCTGGAACCCAAGCGAAAACATCCGCATTCTTTCGTAGAAAATCAATGAGCTGCGTCCGCACCTCTTCCCCCAGGTTGGAGCCGATCTTCACCACATGCTCTGTATTTCCATCATCCAAAGGGATCGAAACCAGATCTTCGATTGGCCCGCCCCTTTCCTCAGCGAGATCGTCGCGGGCATCCAATCCATCGACTGGACAGAGGTCATATTGGTCACTTCTTTGCAAGGCTATGCTGTAGCAGTGTCTGGCCAGGGCTTGGTCTCCCTTGACTTCTCCGACCCCCTGGTTAGTAGAAAATTTTAATTTCAGATGGTAGGTCGACACCACGGCCCAGAGGGCGTTGAGGCCAGGTCGGCCGAGGATTGCATTGTAGGCTGATGGTGCCTTCACCACCAGGAAATCCACCAAAGCTCTGGATTGTCTTGGATATTGACCTGCAGCTACAGTCAAAGTTATTACCCCCTCCATCGGGATAGCATCGTCGGTAAACCCTACCAGAGGGGAGCTAATCGGCCCCAAATGACCGTCAAGGATGGATATTTTTGAGAAGGCATCGTAGAATAAAATGTCGACCGAACTTTCATTGTCGACAAGAATGCGGCGCACATCGTAATTAGCTATATTTAAAGAAACTACAACTGCATCATTGTGGGAGAATTGAACTCCCCGAGCATCTTCCTCAGTAAAGGTTATGGATTCCTCAATCCTTTGTCGCTTGGGAGGTCTGACGAATACACCGGCTGTTCCCTACCGAAATTCTCTCAAGATGGTGTTGGTGAAATCGGTTGGAGGCCGATCATCGGACTGCTCCATGCCGACTGCTGTTGCCGGAGGAAGAGGGGCCTGGGAAATCAGAGATGGGGCCGGGGCTTGCGGAGCTCGCTGAGATCTGGCCGCGGAGGTCATTGACCACCTGGAGGATGCCCTTCGAGGAGGCACCAGGTGGAGATCAGGCAGGAAATCGGAGAAAAAGATATCAGAGAAGATGACCGGCAGCAGTCCCGTTGAGCACTCCTTTAAGAATAAGGGTATTGCGAAGACACAGCCCTTCCTCTAGTGCCAATCCTGTTGGTGCAAAAATCCACCGACGTCGGAGAAGCTGGAGTCGAGGGAGTCGCGGTCGCCGTCGAGACCTACAAAGAAAGTCTAAACCAGAGTTGGGGGTGCTCCGGCAAGACCCTCCGATGCTCAAGTCAATTCTCTGCTTCAACAAGAATGGAGTGCTCGAATAAAAATTTTAGCAGAGTTTCGAGATAGAAATTAGAGCTTAGAGAATAATGTATCTGGGATCTCCTTTTTATAGGCAGAGGGTGCAACAGACTGATAGCGACGTTTGTAACTGCCTGGTAGTAGGCCGTTCGGGGCCAGGAGGAGTTTGTTATGAAGAGTAGTGGAGTGGAGTCGTGACTATCACCGTGGCCTGCCACGTGGAGCCTGTTGTGGGGAGTGGAGCAGTATCCGTTGTAGCGACTTGCCAGAGAGTGGTGGAGTCGTATGAAATCCGTCGCAGGAAGTGGAGCAGAGTCATGGCCATTACTGTGGCCTGCCAGGGAGTCCAGGCCTATCGATCGAAGCTCGATTGAGGTGTCTGACGGAGAGAGGTAGCTATCCATCTGAGAGGAGCTTGGATGTTGCTGGCGAGCCTTCTACCGTTGGGTGCCTTGGGCGTTAATACTGCAGGCAAGGGCCATTTGCTGTAGGAGCTCGGTCAGAGGCTTTCCGTAGATGAAGTTTGGTTTCACGCAGAATTCGGCAGAGGGTCGACCGGTAGTGGATGTCGGATGGCGCTGGAGAGGTTCATCCACTGGAGGGGTCCAGCTGCTGGAGTCCATGTGTCATAGGAGTTCGTACGAAATCTGTCCGCTACAGAAGTTCGGTCAGAGTCCGATCTTCGTAGAAGCCCGGATGGGGATCATTTGTCAAGAAAGCTCGGTCGAAGCCTGCAGTAGAAGCTTGGAGTAGATCACTTGCAGTAGAAGCTCAGAGTCCGACCCTTGTAGGAGTTCGGATGAGGTCTACCTGCAACAGGAGTTCAGGGCGGAAGTCCAGCTCCCGTAGGAGCCCGGATGAAGGCTACCTACAGTCGGAGTTCGGGGAAGAAGTCCGACTCCCGTAGGAGCTCGGACGAAGTCTACCTGTTCGGGGAAGAAGTCCGGCTCCCGTAGGAGCCCGGATGAAGTCTACCTGCAGTCGGAGTTCGGGGAAGAAGTCCAGCTCCCATAGGAGCTCGGGCGAAGTTTACCTATTTGGGGAAGAAGTCCGGCTCCCGTAGGAGCCCGGATGAAGTCTACCTATTTGGGGAAGAAGTCCGGCTCCCGTAGGAGCCCGGATGAAGTCTATCTGTAGTCGGAGTTCGGGGAAGAAGTCCGGCTCTCGTAGGAGCCCAAACGGAGTCTAGAAGGTGGTCGACCACCGTAGAAACTTGGATGGAGTCTGTCCATCGCAGAGAATTCGGTCGACACTGGTGGGGGTTTATCCGTCGGCAGAAGCCGGGAACGTTGCGGAGGCTCGGTCGTCGGAGAGGTTCGGAAAGATGTCGCCGAAGGTCGGACGTCGGTAGAATCCCTGGAGTGTCACTCCTGACACGAACTTCGGCTGGGGGGTATTTTATACCCAACAGGTTCTAAGCCCAATCTCAAACTTTCGAACCTGATTTTTTTTTTTGTACTAATCCTAAAGAATAATTGGCTAGCTCTCAAATTTAGTGCATGTTGAGCAACTGATATATTACTTTGCCTCAATTGGCAAAACTCCTCATACTCTTGATACAAAATACTATGAGAAAGGTATTTTTCACAGAAGGCTTCTCTAAAGACTTTCCAAGTGATATGTGCAATATCTGTACCCAATCTTTCCCTTTATATCTTCCACCAACACGAGCTTCTCCATGCAAAATAAAAGGAGAAGTATAAAAAACTTTCTTCTCTTGGGAATATTTTAACACCTCAAAGATTTGCTCTATCTCACCCAACTAGCTTTCAGCCCCCACAGGGTCAGAGGCACTCTAAAAAGGTGACGGGGCAAATTTCTTAAATTCTTCTAAGCCAATATGATGCTCTTATTAAACTCTGACATTTCTTTACTGCTAGGGAGGAGGATTGCTATTGATGTTGTGGTTGCTGCTAATGCCCTTATTGTTGTATAAATTATTGCATTAACTGATTCTATTGTTTTATTATCTTCGTCATATCAGTTTGTATAGTAGTTTGCTATTGCACCACTCCTAAAAGTGTTTGAATTAATTGGAAGGAGTGAACTTGCTTTCTGAGGGCAATCCCAGATCCACCTTGCATTCTTGCCCTTTAAGAGCTCCCAGTAAGGTTGTCATTATCCCTATGATAGTGTATATTGCTTGTCAGTGTAGAAGGAATACTGGTTTGGTGTTTAGCAAGCATCCAAGCATATTAGAGCTATCAGCAAATTGTGTAAGCCTTCTCACATGTCTTCATCTGCTACCACAAACCATCTTAGCCTACACTAATCAATATTTGCATTCAAAATCATAACCAATCCTAATTATTAGTAGTCAAAAAGAATTACACAATTCACAATGATATACTACCTAATCTACACTCCCAACCAAAGGTTTACCTACGCACACTCATGTAAAGCTTGTCCTTAAGAATCTTAAATCTAGCATCTGATACTATCTCTGTCACATCCCAAACACTATATTTGTGTTGGACACATGACATAGCTACATATCCCGTGGAGTATAATTCTAGATTATATGCAAGGCCTAATACATCTAAACCAAATATTTAATACCAAGAGATAAATAACTTAGGTAAACTATATATTACATTCTTTACTGAAAATTTTAGTTATCCCAAAATTATACGGTTCAGATACATCCAATATCAGATACAAACTTGACTACTACTATCTTTCACTAAAATGTTTCCACCTTAGTTCGGTTTAGTTAGATATTCTGCAGCTCTGAAAAGAAATAGAAATAATGATATGAGCTAACAGCTTAGTAAGGATCACCTAAGCATGTACCCAAGCTTGAAAGGATGATAATTTTTTTAATAAACATACTCATGGAGGAACAATGGTTCAAATATCAAAAATTAACAAATGAGTATTTATATGCCCATCTTAGTAATAATACTAGGATGTTCATCAAATTTCAAAGCATAACATTTCAATGTATACAATATTCCATCATCAGCAACTTTGATATACTCATCATATATAACCAAATCAGCAAGTTTGATTCAACTAGGATTTCCTTTTAATTGCTATCACATCTATTAACACCCACACTAAGCTATGATTCTTATTTATTATTTTATTATGATATGTGTAATGTGGATCGAATCTGAATTTTCGATATTTGCACTATTCATGATCATGCTCCTGCCTATGACTAGCCAAATTAGAATACCATGTTCCTATCCATGGCAAGGTCATACTGATAAAAGTATCGTATTTCTATCCATGGTAAGGCCATACTAATAAAAATACCACGTTCCTGCTCATGGTGAAATCATAGTAATAGAAACACCACGTTCCTACCCGTGGCAAGGCCATACTGATATCGTGATTAGTCCAAATGCTTTAATTTTAAATTATTATAAATTATAACTTTCATTTTATTACTATTATTAGATTATAAATTATATATATATATATATAGTTTATTTATGCAATTGATAAGATTTGGGATCATAAAGAATTAAAGCTTCCAATACAATGCCAGTATATGATGCCACAATTTCTAGTATATGATATCAAACATTTATAATCAATGAGGTGGTTGTGATTAGAGATCCTCCCCTGATGTGCCAATCCGAACTACCGTGCACCTAAAATATCCAATTAAACCTAAATAAACATTCAATGCTAGAAAAATTCAGAACTCACTCTCTTTTCTAACTTATATGATTATGACCTAATTTTTTTGATTTTTAAAGTCCAATTTATCATTCTACCTCATGATAATAATCATAATTTGCTTAAAAAATTAATGGACTAGACTTTACCTCAATTAGTAGGACCGCAAGGGATTCCACGTCGATCTTTTTAAATCTCAAGATGCTGCCCACTTATAAATAAATCTGACCTAAGTTAGAAACTAGGTAAGTAAATAAAGCCAAAATTAATCTTTGATTAAGATTAATCATCAGCCCAACAAGGATATAAGGCTAGATTAAAGAAGAACATAAGGTTGTAAAGAGTTTATGAGGAAGATTGTAAAGGGCTTTGTCCATCTTTGAGGGAAAATAAATAGAAAACTAGGTCTACAGCCAAAAGAGGGAAGAAAATAGAGTTATTTCTCTCTTGATGAAGAAAAGGATGGCCATATCATCCTCTGGCTGCAACCTATAAGGAGATTTTAATCCTTCTTTCAAATAAAAAAATACAGTAAGAAATAAGAAAGAAAATTAGTTTAGGGCTTACCTGAGTTGAGTAGGAAGAAGAGATGGGATGGCATCTAGCATGGAGGAAGAGGTGAAGGAAAGAAGAAGAAGAAGAAGAAGAGAGAAGAAGAAAAGAGAAGAGAAGATGTGGAAGAGGGACGATGTGCGTAGAAGAGAGGGAGAGCAAGAAAAATGGAAGAGAGATAGGGCTCACGTTGTGTGTGTGGGAGAGAGAGAGAGATAAAAGGAGGGAGGGTGACATGGTTTAGGAGACGCATGATGGGGACGCAATGAGGCTTCCATCGCACAGAACAGAGGATAAATCCTCTGTTTCGCTCTAATTGGGTTACTGCCTTAATAGGCAGGCCAGCCATACAGACTGATTGGGCCAGGCCTTACATTCCAATAGCAAACGCCCACATAGAATATCAATGTGTAAGTACTTTAATAATCTTTCCAACTAACCTTAGCTAATGATGTGGGATCCATTCATCAAGTCTAGCGCATGAGGATTCTAATTGGTGATCCTCTTTAATCATCACCAAACAAATGGATACTTCTCTGATTCTTTCTATTTTCTTTTTCTTTTCCTTTTTGGGTAGACGAGGGATGTCTTCCAAACTAGCATTAGCCCTATTGCATGGAAAACTTCTTAAATGCTTGTTCAGATAGAGTAATTCTTTGTGCACTATATGCGGTACAATAAAATTGACATGGCACACACCATCCAATCATATTGGATCATGTAGTATAATTAATAATGAGACAGACATTTAATACCATGCAACTATTTTTTTATCTAATTTTTTTAATAAAAATATTCTTTTCCTCTGTAAAACCATGAAAGAGCAGTATTATTATTTTTTGATATCTTTCTGTGAGTATATATAATATTCTGAATAATATATATAATTTTTTATATTTTTATATAATATCTTATTGATTATTATAATTTTTTGATATCTTATATGATGTCATGTGTCTTTATATAACATCCTGAATAATATATATTACTTTCTGATACCTTATATGACTTTTTATAAATATATATGATATTTTGAATAATATATATAATTTTTTATGAATATATATGATATTTTAAATAATATATATAATTTTTGTATCATTATATGATATTTTGAATAATATATATAATTTTTTAATATTTTATATGACTTTCTGTGAATATGTATGATATCCTTGATAATATATATAATTTTTTATAAGTACATATGATATTCTTAATAATATATCTAATTTTTTATATTTTTATATAATATTCTTTATTTATTATAATTTTTTGATACCTTATATAACTTTTTATTGGTTATAATAACCAATAGGATATCATATAAAGATATAAAAAGTCATATATACTGCTCAGAATATCATATATATTCATAAAAAATTATATATATTATTCAAGATATTATATATATTGATAGAAAATCATATAAGGTATTCAAAAATTATATATATTATTTAAGATATCATATATATTTGTAAAAAGTTATATATATTATTTAGAATATTATATATATTCATAGAAAATTATATAAGACATCAAAAGTTATATATATTGTTCAAGATGTAATATAAAGATATAAAAAATTATATATATTATTCAAAATATTATATATATTCACATAAAGTTATACAAGGCATCAGAAAGTAATAATACTATTCATTCTTTGTTCTACAGAGAAAAAAATATTTTTATCAAAAAAAAAATCTGAGAAAAAAATTGAATGACATTAAGTATCTGTCTCATTATTAATTACGCTACGTAGTCTAATATGACTGGGCAGTATGCTCCATGTCAATTTTGCTACACTACACGCGATGCATAAAGAATTTTTTGTTCAAATATTCTTGCAGAAATCAAAGTCTGTTGACCCACCCAACCCACACCTAGTAAAGACTTGTCCAAGTCCTGGCCTTATTGGTTTGTTGGAAGAAAAAAAAGATCCATAGAGGCCCTTTTCTCCTTCCCACAAGATTTGGGCTGAGAGATATGAGTTGATATGAGCCATGCTTAATTAGGTGGCTCAATCCAAGAATCCACTAAGAAATTCAGCCCAATTCTATTGGATTATCCAAATAGACTCTAGGTACTCTAATAATTAGCATAATAGACAGCAATTATGTAAGAAGCCAGTTCTCTTTTTTTTTTCTGCATGATTTCAAAGCAAAGTTTTAAAAAAAAATAGAGCAAATGGAAGTCTCCTTCTCCCTCTCGATCTCATCGGTAGGAAGCCAATTTCGAGAGGAAATCAGCCTCCCTCCACTCTATTTAACGAGCTTCACCCTCCCTCTTGGATTTTATACCCAGGTCATTGGAGATCGTCGATGATTTTCTATTGTTTCTCTTCTTCTTCTTCGAGGATGACCTTCACTAAGATTGTCAAGAATCATAATCGACCACCTCAGGAAGCTAGGTACAATACTGAGATCCTTAAATAGATCTTTTCCCCATCTTCCTTAGCCCTTGGGAGCCTTGATTTTGACCGACAATCACCAAAATTTTTTAGAAAAATGAAGCCCCTATTTTTCTCCTTATTATTCTATTGTTTTTTCTTGATTTTCTAGTGTCAATCATCACCACCAATCACTAGGATGGATGACCGTCAGCTATTGCCACTATGGTCCCAGCCACCGCTAGTCGTGAGCCCCCTATTTTGGGGAAAGAGGGGAAAGAGAAGTCTCCTATTTTGCCAAAAGAGAAAGAAGAAGAAGAAAAGAAAAAGAAAAGAAATAAAAAATTTGAAGGAAAAAGACAAAAAAGGATCGAGTTTCTCTCTCTTCTCTCTACCTTCTCTCTCCATTTTCTCTCTCTATGAGTTTCTCGCTCTAGAGATCTTATGGACTAGTGGAGGGTCCAAGTATTTAGGTAAATCCAAATCAATTTGTTGACCTTAGAAGGGGTTTAGGGTCTATAATATTTGGATATTTTTCATCCTTAATTATATATGATTTTTTATTTGACTTTGACCTTGATTATGTAGAAGTATAATTGTCTACACAAGAAGGTACCATGCAGAATGCCTTGATCCAGAGTTCATAGATCGAGGGATAAATCGATTGTTGTGCTTGAGTCTGAGATCAATAAAAGTAAGAATCTCTTTATATGATTATATATATATATATATATATATATATATATATATATATATATATATATATATATATATATATATATATATATATACATATATGTATATACATATATATATATATATATATATATATATATATATATATTATATATATATACATATATATATGTATACATATATATATATATATATATATATATACATACACACACACACACAACATGCATGATGATTTTGGCTTTATTTGGATATATGATTTTTATTATATACGTATCACATGTTGACAATTTTGGTTAATAAGAATATGATATCTAATTTTTTTGAAATTGAGCAAGATATGTAATACAAATTATTAAATGATGTATTGATTGTGTAAGAAGATTAGGATTAGCCATGATGTAGATTGCTGATCATGAATCGAATCATGACACCTTGTATTGCTAGTCATAGCTGAA